>NW_024528044.1:675000-1275000 GCF_017590135.1 Pyrgilauda ruficollis | reverse complement strand
CTCTAAAATATTTCTTTTTGGTGAAGGTGGTAACTCTATGTGATTGATAGATTACAAAAAATAGATTAAGAGCCAATAAACCTCAATGGATGAAGAAAGGAAATGTTCAATCCCATATATATTTGTTCCTGTATATATTTGTCAGGTCAAGTTTACAATTGAACACGACTTTAAAGTATTACATGTATCATTTTTATATGTTGCTAGTTAGAATATATTTTAATGATGAAGTGAATACATAAATATGTAGTTTATGTGTGATTGAATATATTTACCTTTGGGGTTAAAACAAATTTATTTTTCTTTTTAAAAAATTTGTATTTCAAATCAATTTTTAATAATTTCTTGAATTTTTGAATAATTCTTGAATCTTTTTTTAAAAATACAAATATAGAATTACAGGATTACAGAAGACACAGTATTTTAAACTTGCAAATATATTCAGTACAACAACAGACACAGAATTATATGCTTATCATATATGGAAGTATTGGAATTTTTATAATCTCCTTACACATATATGAATATTGCTTTTTATCACAATGCAATTTCAAGCAAGATATTTTTAGAACCTTACCAGGTATAAGTTTTTATGAATAAAGATGAAAAAAGTTACCTAAATACTAAGAATTTTTCTACCTGATGGCTTTTACTGAGATAGAATCAGACTTTGTGATGGTGTTGATATATTATGTTATACTATGGTCACGATTCTAAAATTATTTCTAAATTCAATTCAATTCAAAATGTATCCTACTCACATTGGATAAAACCTCACCCCAAAAGTTGTCAAAGACAGTGCTGTAAATGATAGCATGATGGCTTTCATAAATGAACAAAATAATGGAGTACACAATATTGTAAATAATTAGTGTTTATGCTATGCATGGCTATGTCTATCTCCCTTACCAATTTTGACATTTTCATCTAACTTAATATACTGCTCTTTGCAGTAGTATTTAATATATAATTATGCTGCCTGATAAACTGAAATTGTAGCTTCCAAGATTTTGATGGTTATGTCACTGTAATAAGACATACATTTTAACATGAGCAGGCGCCTTTGTATGTACAGTACATAACTGACTCTGCACTATCTGCATTATCAGCACGGATATCAATTGGACCTTTCTAGCAAAACACAGGTACACACTTCCTATGTTAGGTAATGCTCAAGGGTGATAACTGGACAGAAGAGGGATGAGTTTCTAACTACCTTATATACCACTTTAGATATCTAGTGGATCACTGAATCAAGGTTTTCTATTCCTGTTGTCACCTAAAGAAGAAATTTCAGAGTATTTGACTGGTATTTTCTCTCCTCTAGTATTTTATTATGTAAACAAAACCCTCTGCTCTGTTTTGATTTCTGTCTCCAGACAACAGCAGTTATTAATCATTCTAGAGCCAGATGTTTATTGGGTGTAAATCAGCATAAGGATTTATAGAAACACTGTGATCTAAACAACCTGAAGTTTTTGCTGTCCATGGGCTATGTCTCAGAGTTATATTAGAAACAAGAAACAGATAATAACAGAGAATCAAAAACCACAGTGTGAAAGACTAAAAAGTATTTAGCTGACTCACAAAGATTGAGTCTTTGTAAATTCTGGAGATATAAACACTGGTTAAAAAGGATTTGTTTTTCTTTAATTTACACAATATATTTATTATCCTTAAGCCATTCATAAAGAGATGCCTTACAGACCCATGTGGGGACTGAGAAGGAAAGATACCAATGTCATTTTCACAATATTTTTTTTAATTAAGGTTTTCCATACAGTAGGCAAAACATTAACACTTTTTCAGCACACAAGACACGAACAGGGTCCTGAACCTGCTGCAACACTTGGAAAGCATTTTAGAAAAGCAGAAAATTTTAATTATTAAAAGGTTACATGGGTGGTTCTGCTCTGTTTGTCCATAACACTCTCAATATGGCGTAATTGTCTCTGCATTCTAACACCCAGCAGCAGCAGCAAACTGTGCTGCTTCCACACTAAGCCAGGGTGTTTTCCAGCAGTCAGCTAATTGGAAAATTGTAATAAAGTGTAAAGCATGTATTACAGCCCCATATGATTCCAGCTTATGCCAGCACTTCCCTTGCTCTCTCCTGATTTGTTGTATTCTCCTTCCATAGTCACTAGGATTCATAAACTGATCTCACACATACCAGCATTTTAGTCTGTTTATACATCCTTTTATGTGAAATTAACAAAATATTTCATGGCAATCACCTTTTTTTTTACGTGCTTTACTATTTTAGTAGTTTCCAGTGATTACAGAATGCCCAATCATAATGCTAAAGGGTTGAATCACATAGTCTATAATTTATAGGGACGACATTATCATGTGGAAAACAATAATCAATACTCCACGCTGTTACTGTTAGTATTACTGCCCTCACAATGTCTGCTTAGTTGCAATTCTTTAACTCTAAAAGCTTAAAGCTGAGCATCATCATTCCAGCACTCCCTGGTGAAGTAAGTGAGTATCCAAATGAGGAATTCTCAAGTCTCAGCTAAAGTAGTTATCCTTTCAGGATAAAATACAGTAACTGCTTTATAGCACTCAGCAGGAATCTGTGTAGGCAAAACGCAGAATAATGGAGCCAAATAATGAGCCAGAGATGAAATTTATCCAGAACTGAATTTAATACCTTCCCCTGACAGAGAGAGATGAGGCTGTACCCCACCACAAATTACATACCTTTTTTATGATATGACTTCACACTGACTCAAGGAAGACACTACTTACCATGTTACCAAATCTACTTCCAGCTGCACCTTGTTGTTACTCAGATTTCTAAACTGAAAGTGAAGTACTGGCCCAGCCATGGCCTTTCTAATTTATAAGAGCTGAAGAGACTACAGTATATGGCTGCACTGCAGCAGTAGCTTTTTGACTTTGCTACTCAATAACTGAGTCAATTTTTTTCCTGTATCTTTCCATTTTCTTCGAATCAATCCATCCTGCTTAAATTCAGTAAATACCCTGTTTCATCCACTGCTCAAGAGATCTGTACTTCTTAAACTCAGGTGAAACATTTTGCAACTGCTTATACATTATCTCCAAGAACAGCTCCTTCACCTTTGTTCACATCCTTATCTAATTGCACTGACCTTGACAGCCTGTGCAGGTCGATCTGCTGAATCAAGAATTGGCAAATATTATAAACAGAGACCCCAAATGTTCTAAATCTATCCCATTGACAACTTATTCACCTTTCTGTACTGAAGAGCACTGGAGCTTGGAAATAGCCCTGGGGAAATCGCACTACTGATAAGAAGCTGGTGTTACTACCATTCATTTTGGCATGTTGTATAGAACAACAATATTGATTTGTGTGCCATGATTATGAAAAAAGGTTGCCTTTTACTGAGAATGTACTTGAAATTTTTGAAAACAGACCTTTCCTTACTCCTTCTGGGAATGTCCCACTGCAACGGTAAAGCAAACTTAACATCTTCATGTCATGGACATTTCAATATACTTTGCATTTTCAATTATGAGGAGGTTTCACAATAATTTGCTAAGGCAAGCATTACCACCACTTTTGAAGAAATTAGCATGACAACTTTTAAGTCACATGGAAAGAGGGCAAGACGAAATCTCATACAAGTGGACATTTCATTCAGTCATCTTCCCTGGCCTAACAATCCTGAATTATTTTGGATCTACTAAAGTCCAATTGAGGTTTAGTGAAATGGCATATTTAGTATCACCATACTGAGAAATCTATAGTACAGAGTAATAAAGAAATACAGAGTGCAATGTAACACTTGCTTTTAACATAGAAACATGAGCACCATATAATTAATGGTTTATGCTTTTCCATGTACAGACTTTGGTTGGGGGACACGCTGAAGAGTCAGTTTTCATTTAGTGCTAATTTAATGGAAGCTGAGCATGTTTATGCCAATTTTGAATTAAGTTCTCCATTTCTACTTTAAAGCAATTAGCATGCTTTTGTGCTATTCTATTAGTTGCAAAATCAATCAAAGAAGCTTTCCATTATTTTCCTTTTTCTTATGTCAGAGGCATTCTCCACAAAGAAACAAAGACATGTTCAGTCTCTTTTGTTTTGCCTTTATTTCATAGGCTATTCTTTGTTCATGGGAAACTTGTTTTGTTTTTTTTTTTTATGGAAAATGAACATAGTTTTGCTCTGAGGAGCAATGAACTCTGCTTTCTTATAGGAATTCAATTATTGCTTCCTACAAAGAGGAAGAATAATACCTCCCATCACTCTTTACAGATAATATTAAAAATAATGGATATGTTTTCCATTAGTTATTTTTATTATCATAAATTAATACACATAGCTAGATAATCTCATATAATTTGCAGAAAATATTGTTCCATATAGATATTTCACAGTATCCTTTGTCTGATGAATGTCAAAACCTGAGTGGCTATGTTGTACTAAAATACAAGCAGTACTAAAATACAACCTAAAACCACAGCCTTAGATTCTGACTGATCAGCACCTTGGATTCAACCTTACCACTCTCCATTTTCCTAACAGTACATGAGCAATAATAAGTCACTTTTTGTCAAGTCAAATTCTTACCTATGAATTTACAGTTTGGAGTTTCCTCTGCTTATGGCCCCGTCTGGTTTAACGTGCTAACTGCTGCTGTCAGAGGAAAACTAATCAGTAGAGTCCATTAACAGTATGAACGTGGCCCTGCTGTTTTCTTTTTAAACTTGATGATTGGCATGTACAGTAACAACTTATTGACTAGGTGACACACTATATTGAAATTTAATCCCCACTCACTTCCCATTGCCTAAAATTATCTGAAGATGTCTCCCAGCTTAGAGGGACTCTGTATTTTACAGGAATGTAACAGTGGCTGTTGTCTCAGTAAAAAGACTGACAAGGTCTGAAAACAAAGACCATGTCAGACTTCTTCTGGACTTCTAATCTTTATACTAGAAAATCCTATGTATCTTGCCCATTATTTCAAAAACTACAAATCTTGGAGATGTGCCTTAACAGCACCAAGTCTTTATAAGGAAGAGTGAAAAGAATCTCTTCTGACCAAGACCATAAGATCAATCTTTTCTGGAATCTTAGGGACCCCCTGTCATCAAGATTAGTCCTATGTGCGCAGTTAACAGTGGGAAACTCCCTGAATATTGTGGATACTTTGAAACGCAGTTCTGAAATACCTAATTCTCCTCCCCTACCAGGATCCCAGGAAATTTAGAGTAATTTCTAGATTTTTACCATGGAGACTAAACCTCTAAGAGCTATAAACCATTTAGCATCGTGACCAATGCAATCACCTGTGTCATGTAGTCCACGGGCTTTGCCAGTCCAAGGGACCATGTATTCTTGAGCACCATCTAGCGGGATTTTCATGGTTTACAGGCGGACAGATTTAAAACTAATGTCACAGCTCTTTGCTACATAAAAAAGGATTTTAAACGTGAATCGTACTTTTGCTAAACTTTTCATTGCTGTTAGAGAGCCTCGGGCTTTCTTTCTCTCTGAGTGTGCAAGGGAGTAAAGAACTCTAAGCTGTTACAACAGTTTTCTGGTCTGTTTCCAGGATACCTGCTTAACTACGAGACCTTTTGCCTGTTATTTTGTTTTAGGAAAAAATGAAAACTGTTTTCAGATTTCTCAAAGCACAAAAAGAAAAATACAAATATAAGAGACTGTATAATTGAGAAACTTTGTGCCTGGAAGTGGAATCTAAGAGAAGGAAAACTGTTTCCTGAGAAACCATCACTTGAAATTCATAAACTGAGTTTACAATAGGAATAAAAATATTCCAAGCACACAATAAACCCAGCATTTTAAACTGATCTAAAACTTAATTTATACACATTTCCAGCTACAGCCCCATTTCCAGATACTTTTCCACAGAAAAATATAAGTTAATATTTTACCAAAATTTTGTTTACAGAAACAATAGGATACAGCATCTCTTTACTTTATGATTGTTCTTAGAGACATGTTTTTCTTTTCATTCTATGGAAATCAAAAACGTGCATAAGTCTAAGAAATCATTTGCAAAACTTCAGGAAGTTGTCAGGAATTGCTAGATATTGAGCCCGAGAAGATTAAGAGACTGTGTGTTTGTTTATAACATCCTTGCAAAAAATCACATATTTTAAGTAGGGGAAATAATGACTTTTCATTTTCTTTATATTGATTCAAACAAGAACAGTTAGTAGTGGAAGAAACATTTGATAATTTGTCTGGTATATAATCCATATGGAAGCTTTGTTCTTCCCTATAAATGGTTTTGATATTTCAATACTAATACATCAGAGCAGCAGTGATCTGAGTAATTTCTACTGTATAACAATGGCATCTGTCATTATTCACATCTGCTTTGGAAAGGGGATTATTTCAGTTAGTCATTTTAGTCATTTTAATCCACATAATAAATATTAAAAGTAATCATTAAAAAGCTTATTTAGTAGAGATTGATTCTTTATTAATATTCTCACAACTCAATTCATCCCCAATGCTAGATAAATTAATCATTCCTTCCTAGTTTTTATGTATCAGAATAATCTCCTGCAAGAGTTCCTGACTATACAGCTTCAGGGTAATTAGCTTTACCCAGATTCCTTTTTACTCTATTTCAACTTCTGCAAAGCAAAAGGACTGAAATTCAACATATTTCTTTTGGAACAATTGTTACTGAACATTTTTTATGCTGCTAATATTACCATTCCTTTGTGTGCCCAAAGGTGACATTATTTTGAAGCCTGGAGTACACTAATTAACTAACACAGAGAAATGGTGGCATCTTCAGTAAATACCTGTATGCAGACTTTGATGGAAAAGGTCCTGGATTCCTGATATTAATTAATCAGTATATTAATATTAATATATTAATCCCATGATATTTGTAATAAGAGAACTTCTTTTTCAAAGCTATGTCATAACAGTGAAATTATTTTTAAATGAAAGATTGTGGGGATTTGGGGTTTTTGTTGGTTTTTGGTATTTTGTTAGGTTATTTTATTATTTTTTTTTAATTATTTTTTTTTTAAGAATGCAGGCTGGTTAAAATTGAACTCTCTCCCTTGTTAAATAGTTGGTTCCAGCAACATCAAATAAGCCAGCTACACAGCAGGTTTCAGGTGCTTTAAGTTCCCTGCCACAGAGTCAGAAGCCCTAACTCTGTGTTCTGTATCTTGAACCAGAACTCACAGCAGTTCAAATAAAGTACCCTGGAAGTTAAAAAGTCTTTGTCTTCATTAAAAAAAAAAAAAACAAACAAACAAAAAAAACCACAAAAAAACCAACCCAACAAAAACCAAAAACAAATAGCAGACTCAGGCAATCAATTCCAGGAAACATAATTTCAGAGCAGAAATACTTGTTTCAATGATAGCTACACAATGTTTCTTATCCTGCCTCGTAGGATTTTTTGTCACCTGGTTTTGATTTAGAAGGAGTCCAGATTTTGACATCTCAATGTTTTTGAGAAATAGAATTCTCAAGTTCAGGCCAATTCTATTAGCAGTTCTAAAATTACTAACCTCAGCATGTTCAGAAACTGGAAGAGGAGAAAAGTCGCTTCAGGAAAACCTAGGGAAAGCTGACATGCAGTGCAGGAAAAATATGGGCATGGAAAAGATGTTTTGCTTCAGGGTCTATTTTCAGGGAAAAAAAAATCTCAGAAAGGGTCCAGAAAGCTAGAATAGTTTTATATAATGTGGACAACCCCTGTGTAAGAGCATTCTCTGATGAATATGTGACATTATAGACTCGGAATACATAATATTTAAGTCCTTCTGATCACTGATTCTCTCCTGAATCTCAGTGATTCTCACTGATTCCCTTCCTGAAGATGGAAAGTCTTGTAGCATTGATGAGTGGTATCTCAAGGACTAGCCATTTTGAGTGCCAATATGACAATAGAAATGTGAAGTTCTGATTCCTGCAACATAAGTATAGATACAGATCTGCATGTTAGCCATATTCATTGATGGGAATATTCCTTTCTTACCATAAATTGTTCCACTGGCTTTAGTAACACTCATGTCAGTGGCATGGTTCAGTGCATTAAAGCTCAGAATCTAAAATACTTATAGATGTGAAAAATTAACAAATAAAACACCTCTGTCTGCTGCTTCTTTTATAACATCTACATATTCTGAGCTTATTAAATTTAAATGAGCCTAAAGCTTTTCACTGCACTGTTCATTGTTTTTTCTCTGTGTGCCTTTGTGCCACAGCAGGAGTGTTGCATGCCTTTGCAATATTAATATTTCTAAACATCTGGCATCTCCTATATGACTTCACAGATTATCTGTAGAGGAAGCCAAATGGAAAAAAAAAAAAAAAAAAAAAGTGAAACTGTAGTTTAGAACAAGTTTCCACAAATAAATCTCTATAGCAGCATTCTCTGAAATGTAACAGTTTCAATAATGTGCCTCTTTCTATTGGAAGTATTTTAAAAAGGTGAATTAAATTAATTGAAGAGACAAACTCAAGCACTGTGAAATGATCCAGCAGAGATTTTATAACCCTGTATAATCTTTATTTTCACTCTCACAAGATTACCATGTTTATAAATTTTCAGCCAGACTTGAAGGAGAGATTTACAAATTAAACTCACAGAGATAAACCTACACACATGCATTCAGCTCTGTCTTTGGGGATTTACACAGAAAAATGACATAGAACAGCACACTGTAACCATGTCACCTTGTAGTTATTAGAAGTTATGAACCTATAAAACCAAAATGGAAGTGGTTCTTACTGCTGACCAAAAAAAAAAAAAAAAAAAAAACAAAAAAACCAAAAAATAAACAGGAGAAAGGCCTATTTTGAAACTGTTTTGTATTTAATATTTAAATTACATGTTTATTATAAGATTCAAAATGGACTTTTTTATTGTGCTGTGAATATTTGATTCCATCACGGGAAACCTACGAACACTAAAAGTAATTATAAATGCCCCAAGTAATTGTTTATCTCCATTCTGTATTTTAATTAGTTTAATGCTTTGTTTTTACTGCTTTTTATGAAAACTGTTCAATGGCACATTGATTGAAAACATTATTCAATTCCCAGGGTCCATTTCTTTCAGGATGATTCTATTTAGAAACCAGCTTATGTCACCCTATTGGATTATGACTTGTTTAATTTCCTAAGAAAGTATGTAATTTTTAAATTGTTATGGAAATGAAGAGCTTTGGTATTTACGTTTATAAATTAGTAGTTTTCATGTTCACTGTAATCAAGGCAAAACTTGTAAGATAAAAGCATATCTTTGCTTTTGCACATACAATAATATTTATTCCTGTTACTTTATACTTATGGGTTTGACTTTCAGTAAATTCTTTTGTTTTGTTCTGTGTATTTTTATTTTTGCAAGCAGTCTTTGTACTTGACCTAGTCTTTTTCAGGTAAAATAGGTAAACCTCAGCTGCATCTCTGCTGCCTCCATTCATCACCTCTTTATGTAGATTCAGACAGTTGGAAAATTCATCTTTCCTTTCACAGGCAGTTTCCAAAGCATAAAAGGTCTAGAAGAAGGTTTGTCTTAAATGACAGGACTGTGTGAAACAGTACACCAGAAATGAGCACAATCAGATTCATCACAGCTGAGAAGTCCTAGCCTGCCGGAGGATTTCCCCTACAATCAGCTTTGACAGTGTTTAAAAAAACACCAACTAGTAGAACTTGCTTTTTCAAGGAGAGGAGAAAAACATTACCTAATGAGTCCAGTAGAGCTGCATTTTTCCTCCATCTCACATCTGCACAGGGAAGTGAGGTGTAGGGATGATGCAATGATCAAATCATTTTAATTCCATATTTTCATTAATATATTGAATTTTAAATTATTTAGCTCAAGTAGAGACATTATAAATGTATGACTTTTATCAATCAAGCAGAATTATGGACATATCCCACGCAGTTAAGCACAAGTTTTGCAGTTAAAGCACAGACTCAATAGATCCAATTTCACACAGATGTGGGTGAGAAAAACAGCAATCCTTTCCAAATTACAGCATTTATTTTTCATAGATGAAATTGAATTTGATGAGGTTTTACAAGTAAATTGGTAGCTAATTTAACATCATAGTAATGACAAAATTTGTCTCCTTGAAGAAATTCAGTGGGGGTTTTTTTGGCTTGGTATTTTTAATTTTTCAACCTGTGGTTTTGGTTTGGTTTGGTTTTTACTGTGGTTTTGGATAGAAGGATATATATAGACATTTAAATTTTGATATGAATTTATCCCAAACATATGTATCAAACAAAGGAGAAGACAACCAGGAACTCATTGTTTCTTTGAAGGCAAAAGATGGGAGATTTAGTCCAAAAGTAGCAGAATTAAAACAGAATGTGGTACTTCCTTGTATAAGCTGCAAGCATCACATGGAGCTCGTTGCCACAGGATATTTTACCTGCTCTAAGCAGTAGAAATCCTCACAAAGGATTAAAAAAAATGTAAGAATTTTCTGTAAAATATCAACCAAATAAACAACTATCAAATAGGTCTATCAAGAACTATGCAAATATTATACCTGGTACAAAAAGTCCTGGATTACTAGAAGCTGGAGATGAAGTTTCAGTCTGTTCTTCTCCTGCATTCACAGGCTCCATGGTGACTTCTGCTAGAGCTGGAGAACAGGAATAAGATGAGCCCAAGTTAACCAGTACAGTTTTCTTAACATAGATTTAATTATTGAAATATTGCTGAAATGGCAAGCTTCTTTTTCATAGGGGATAAGGGAAAGGTTTGATTAATGTAATCATTGTCAGTTCCTCTCAATTATTTTCAGCTGTAGAAAATAGAGAAAAAAATAATATATTTGTCCTTTTTGCACGTTTTGAGGATATGGGGAAGCTGACTACCTTTTGGAAGAGATGGCTCCATTCTACTGGTTTAATTCCTTTCAAATGGAGGTCACCAGGAAAACAAAAAGGAAAAAGCAATAAGAAAAAGGTGGAAGGGTGTTCAAAAAGTAAATTCTTTAAGGGTGAAAAATGGTTACAACTTTTTTTAAATCCGAGGTTGTCAAAGCTAGAACAGTTGCATTGCAACAGAGGCATGCAGCAGAGTGGGACTCTTCTCACAGGCCTGCCTGCATCCTGCCAAGCTAACATCTGTAAATCCAACAGTTCACATCCTTTGCCACATTTTTTGGGATATTCTTGGACTCTTTAATATCACATGGATTTTAGTTGTGTACATTATTTACCAGGGGCACCTACATTATTGAAAGACAATTTAAAAAAAAAGCTACCTATTCAAAACAGTTTTTTTAAGCAAAGTGGCACATGCTAAACACAGGCTATTAGCATCTCAGGCATTCTGTTTGGAGCACAAAGCAAAGGGAGGAGTGGGTGTCAGGCATGCACAAGGTGTGAAGTGCAGCTGGAGCCACAAGCAAAAAGTTTCCTGGGGGAACAGCAAGGTTGCATTCGGCTTCCTACAAATGATTTGTTATGAAAAGGGTTGGACAGAAAGGTCTTAATCAGAATTATTCAGTACACAGTATAGGTAGCTATAACTACTAGTACAATATGGTGCACTATTTTTAAAGCAATATTGAAGCAATTATACTGAAGCAAGCAAAAACAATTATGAAGTAGATATTGATATTACTTCCTGTTCAGCCAGCTCCAGAGAAGTGCTGGCAATCAGAGCACTACCAGCAGCTTTTGCAGGCAGCTTTCCCTTGACAGCGTAGATGAATGTGGTGTCCCAGAGGCTTTGCTCAGGGCTGCATTTTACTGATAGAGCTGAGAACACAAAGGTGGCACCACAAGTCTCTGGCCCTGTCTGGAGTGACTCAAAGGTCGAAGACTTCACCCCGCACCCATGTCAGGATTTGTCTGTTCAGCCTGAGGTCCCAGGGCTCTCCTGTACCCCACACTGTGGTGGACAGCAGCATGACTTTCAGGGAGTCCAGACTACATTGGTGGCTGGGATAAACAGGAGAGAACAAGATCTTTATGGCAGTCCCAAAGTGCAGAGCCCAGAAGACGTAAGGCATGGAAAGAGGAACAAGCACATCTGCTGAAGCAGGCATATAGGGAGTCTTGCAATGATGGAGCCTGGACTAGCTCGTGATGTGTAAGTATCAGTGCTGATTTCAAATGCTTGCAATCAAAGCATTCATAGAGGTTTTCAGATAATTTGAAAATAAACACTTAAGGAACTTAAAAAGCTAAATTTGCTATTAATGACTTTGATGCAAGTTTATGGTTCAGATTCACAAGCATTATTTCTAAATATACAAAAGATGTCTGAGGTAAAGCAAATATGTAGATTCATTTTCCTCTAAACAGAAAAAAACAAAATTGTTGTCTTCTTCCCAGAGTAATCTTTTTAGATGACTTGACTACATGAGCAAGTCTTTTCAGCTCTGCAGGTGTAGGTTTTCACTATATAGACCAATAACTGAGAAATTATCAAAGAGACATGGGGAAATATGTAGTTGTGGAAAACTAGGAAGATTTTCAAACTTAGGGTTTGCAGGTGGGTAGCCTCTCTGAAGATTTTGAATACCCAAACACTCACTACTTTTACTTGGAGACTTTTCCTTTATAGGTCCCAACAGGAAAGGGAGGCTATTCACAAATAGATGCTGTTTAGTACCTAAAATGTGCTGTGAAGGCACTATCTAAATTTAAAATAACCTAATTTAGATCAACCTGCTTAATGAAGAATACTCAGAGGTCACTAAAACTTTGATTTTCCAGTTATCTTATTTTACAGCTAGTGCTTCAGAAGGCATCAAAACTATAACAAGATAGAAAAATCAGATTGGTTTTATTAGTCTACTGTGTACATTTTAATATAAGTAACAAGAGTATCCACTGAATTAGACTTTGGAGGAATTTGCACTATACTGTGGCATAGCTTTAACCTTGACATGACTAGAAAGATCACCAGTTTGATAACTAGGCAATATGTATTCTCATCTGAATAATATACCTGATTAAAAATTAGGTTTTTTTAAGAACTTAAATCTATATGATGTTGATAATAGATTTCACTGTAGGTCCTTGAATCTACTGCAGTATTTTTATTAAGAGAGTTGTGAAAGGCTCTAATTAGGAGACACATCACAATAAAAAGTGTGGGATTTTTCATATAATTAATTTTGTATTTTATTTTTGAAAAAGAAATAAAATATTTTTGAAGATCTGTAAATAACATTAGATTCCCATGATTGATGAATAATTTTCATGCACTATTAGAAACATTCCATTTGTTCTTAGAAAGTCTGTATGAGTAAAGACTCCAAGTGACAAATATGTCAATTACTGAGATTAAAAACAGCAGCATTTCAGAAACTCAGAGTCAGAAAATTATTTAAGGTTTTCCATGGACCTGACACTTATTGCACACCATAAATGTCATTTTCATTATTGCAGAAATCTTTGAACACCAGGTAATGTAGAGCAGAATACACAAAGAGACACACATGTAAACACTAAGGATTTAAGATTTTTGCTATTATAGAATCAAATTTGACAGCTTCTAAAATAATAATCTCATCACCTAAATATAAGATTTGCTTTTAAAAAATGTTTGCTCAATACTGAAGTTCTCCTGCATTGTAGTGGTTTAGTTTCTCATGTTTACATGTAAAACTTGTCCAGAACAGTCAGTGCCTCAAAACATACTGTAAGAATCAGTGAAATTAGTTCTAACTACACTGTAAATGCTAGAAAATATTGATAATGTGTCTAAGTTATATTCTCACTTTGATGTCATATTTGTCTCTGGAAAGGGTGTATGAGCACCTGTGCATCTTACAGGAGGGAAAGGAAGGCCAGGTTGCCAATTTGGGTTGGGTTCCAGTCCATTATTTGACTATTATAAATACAGTGATAAAGTGCAGAAAAGCAGATGAGAGAAAATACTCAATCAAGCACAAGAAAGGCAACACTGATTATGTGGATGATTATGTTTAGATTTATCACTAATACAGAATCTAAATATTGCCAGTGAAGTATATAATGTGTGTCTGAAGGGTTATAAGCAGGTTCAGCTGGAAGCACATAGGTTTACAGTCTGTGGTGTTGCAGGATGCACAATCACAAAGCAAGAAAGCCCCTATGTAGCTGCTTTAGGATTTTATCTCCGTATGTGACCAGACCTAAGTGCTTTCACCCACCTGTCTAAAAGTGAGTATTCCTCATCTTCAGGCTGGACATACCCTGCAGGAATCCCTGCTGAGAGAGGGGTTGGAGTGAGACACTCAGAAGTTGCTTGACACCTCAGGAGACTAGTCGGCCCAGTTGGCCCAGTGTCCACCTGCGCTTTATACCAAGCTGAAAGCTGATGGGTAACAAAGGCAACCATCACGGGTCCCCTGTCTCTGGAATGCATCAATTATGGGAGCATCTAGATGGCTTCTCCTGCCATTCCCACCTGGTGTTCTCATTTTGGGACAAATTGTCCATGAGAGACAATTGCAAAGCAGGAGCAGGGATGTGTGCCAAGACCCAACTATATTTCATCGCCATCACATAGAAGTTTCAAAAGAGCAAAAATACTTTCCATTCTATATGAAGAAATGCAAGTGAGACTGCACTTGTACAAAATGCATATTAGTGCATGGGTTAGTGGCAGGAACAGCAATTTATGCATTTTTTTTTTTTACCAGGGACACTGTTTGTAAATTATGAACCCACGTCATGCAAGATCAGGCCTCTGACTAGTGACAGCTGATGAGTGAATTCTGCAATATATATTCCTCTGGAAGTGGTTTAACAAGGAAATCTTATTACCAGGTGGGAAAGCAGGAAAACCTACTGCATAAGCCTATTGGACACAATAATCTTAGCTGATGAGAAAGGTGAAATCAGAGTTACCTTAAATGTATTAGCCTAAATGTTTAGTTTACAACCTCAAGATTACTGCTCTCCTCCAAATACAACACTTCAAAAAGGTGAGCTTAGTAAGGCAGCTTAAATGAATAAATAAAACCCCTTGCCTGTGGTGCAAATAAGCTGCCAGTGTTACATAAGTAAGATGAGGTCCCTCCTGCCATGCCCAATACCAAATGATAGCTGTAAACAAAGCTGGGGAAGGACTGCTGGAAGAGTAACCCAAGCAAAACACCAAAGACAAATTAGGAGTGAATAGTACCGTGTGGGCACCACTGCTGATGACATGAATGACGGATGTGAAAAGCTACAAAAAGGCTTGTCATAAGCTAACACTGACAGCTAAAAAACTGCTGGAAACATGAAAGTAGTCTTTCATACTACCAAAGACAAGTACTGAAGAGGAAAGTGAGAATTTTTAGTGCAGGATGTGAAACACAGTGCTTTGAAAATATTAAAAATCCAACTGTCACAGTGTGTGGTCCTCTTCCATATGAAATTAAGTTACAGTAACCACTACCTCTAGGAATGCACTAATTTGGGGACATCACTAAAATACTAGTATTGCATAGAAAGAGGCTTATTCTTCTAGGATTTTCTGCTGAATATATATCTTCAAGGAAATTCTAGAAGACTATGATCTCTGCATGAGTTATTTCTTATGGTAGCTTCAAACACCATGATGGCATATGTCATCGTGCAATTGGAACTTCTAAGAGTAAAAGGATTTATGATAGCATACATATCCCAGGAGAAGTTTATGTTTATCAGAAACCTGTTTCAGTGAGGACCAAAGACAGAGTAGGTAAGATCAACTAAAGGCACTTAGTTGGAAAAGAATCTAGTGGAAAAGTTAGATTAGCTATGCTGGAAACTGCCTCCATGTTGTCTCAGAGCCTCTGAGGAGAAGAGAAGTTAGAAACTGTGAATCACACACTCACTTGACTTAACAGAAACAGCCCTAAGGGCAAAGAGAAAAAGTAATATATGCTCTTATACTGTGCTAACATGCTCTGCAGGGATGAGGAGTATTTTTACAGAGGTGATCAAGTGAGACACTGGATTGTGCTGAAACCAGGCAGTATTTCTGTGAGACAATCCTACATCAGATTTCCCCCAATGACTCAGGTAGCTGTGCGAGTCATGGTGAATTTTAATGTGCCAGAAAAGGGGCTGATTAAAGAATCACCTTGGGCATCTTCAGTTACATTTGTAAAAAATGCCCAGTGGAGAGTTGTGGCTGTGAGAGGTTTAATTTGCAGAGAGTTCAGAACAGCTCCCCAGTTTCACATAGCAGGTGTCAGACACAAATATTTCCATAGTTTGGATTTGATCCCTGGCTACAATTTTAACAGAGTTGCACCTGTGGATCCAAGTAAAGCTGCTTTTTCTGATCCACTATGGATGGTCCCATGGTTTTAGAATGCCCTTTCATTCATGAATATAGCTATGTCTTCTGATAAGATTATAAAATTAAGTAACAAAGATAATAATTTCTTTCTTGTTGAAGGAAGGTGAAAGAAAAAAGGGAAAAAATTAAATTATTCAGTGTTTTTTGGCTTTCTGCTTTGTTTTGGTTTGGTTTGTTTTTTTGGGTTGTTTTTAAGAGCTAAAATTAAGCTTGCAGGAAGCCTTCATCACCTTTCCAGCAAGTATGATAGGCGCAAGCAGCTGAAATTTAAAGTCTGAAAATGGATTATTACAAACTACTGGAAAATCCCTGTTAAGATGGAAAAATATTACTGTTTGTAGGCATGATGATCTGAAGAATCTCTAACAGTTTACTTCTCGCTGATTTCTTAGACAAGAAGAGTGTTTCTTGCATTCACTTGGCTTCACGTATCTGTCCATCTAAGGAAGATAAATGGTTAAATCAGATCTTGGCAAAACAGCTTAAAATAGTTTCTTTTTTAGAAAGCCATCTGGAACTTAAATAGGGGAAAGTCTACAGCAACATTATAAAGTGAGAAACAGTCTGAAAAGAGGTCTGAGGAGAGCCTAAAAGAAGTAACAGTGGAATCCCCTGGGAGAAGTTTTGATAGATGTTGACAGAGTTTTTTAACATAAACAGCTAAGTTTTCAGTGGAATGAGTTACATGTAGTTATAATACCACACTGTTAGTATGTTGTTTGCCCAGCTTTACTGGCTCAGCATGAGTAGCTGGTTTAGGTAAAGCCTTGGGCCCACAGCTCTGAACTTACATCTAGAGATGGTTTCATCAGGAATGGAGTTAATTTTCTGAGTAATTTTCCTAGCAGCTGGTACAATGCTGTGTTTTGTCTTTAGCACAAGAACATTGATAACACACTGATGTTTTGATTGCTGCTAGGTAATGGTTATCCTAAATCTAGGGCTTTTTAGTTTTCTGTGCTCTGCCAGAGAACAGGGACATCAGAAATAGACAGAAGAGAGAGACTACAGGGGACTACAGCCGCCAGCAGAAGCTGCAGCTCCTCAAGATAAGAACAGCCTGTGTGCACAGACATAGGGAAAGAACCCAATAAGGTGGAAGGAAGCCCCAGACCAAAAATCACCATCGGACAACACGGCATGTGCAAGGAGCATGGGAGTCGAGTGCATAAGTCATGAGGGTATAATTGCCCAGGGACCTCTTTGTTCTGAGATCCTTCTCTACATGAAGAAATCAAATATTTTTTAACTTTTTACTCACTGATGACAATGACTCCAAAAGTATTAAATGCTACTGATTCACCTTCTGACATCTCAAAATTACTATATGGTTGATTCTTGTGTTCTGGGCATTTTTTTTAATTGAAGTCATAAACTGACTTTCCTTCATAATAAAAAGAAAAAGAGGACACATGGAAGTAGTTGATAATAAGGAACTCAGAAGACTGACTGTATGTACAAGAGAGAATTATAGACTATATCTGTAATGTTCTTTGCAAAGCAAACTCAGATATCGAGTCCCCACTGAAAGACTTCCATTACAAGTGGAATTTCCCCTACAGTGTCATTCAAATCATTCCAACTTCATCCCAAATAGACTTAACTAGGCATCACATAGTCTAGCACAGATGATAACTTTCATATCACTATTGCTAGCAAAGGCATCTGCAATAGATCTTAAAATACAGAAAAAAGTAAATTTTTTTTTTTACTTAAGAAAGAATAAACTAAAAGCTGTCTAGAAGTACAGCAGAAATAAAGTCACCTACTGTGACCCACAGAATAAGAAAGGTAAAAATTGGCAATTGGTTGTTCAGCCCTTTAATGAGTTCTCTAAACAAGGGATGAACTATAAAGTAAAAACAAAAGTTGTTGAAGTTATTCAAGACAGATAAGACAAAGGTTAAATATAAACAACTGCAGAGGACCCTTCTGAATGGATGCTAAATAGTTGACAAAATTCAATGTAGGTAAATTTAAAATTATTATAAAACAATCTGAATTCTATACAAAAAGAGTTGCCATCACTTAAGTATCTGATTTCAGAGTAGTAATTGACATGACTATTAAAGCAACAGTTCCATGCACAACAGTGATCAGAAAATTGATCATTTATTAAGATTAAAAAATACCAAAATTTGCAACAAAATGAAACATGGCCATATTACTAAACCATAACTCACTCCTACTTTAACCATTATTGTGTGAGTCTAGTCCCAAGCAAAGAGAGTCAGAATGGAAGCTTGTGTAAGAAAAAGAGCTGCACAGGCTAGGTGTCTTTAGATACAGCACGAGATAACCAAGGGGTATATGACGAGATAGACAAAGTCATGAACAGCAACCAGCATCACTTCCTCTTACAGCAAGGGGTTTGGGGATTATCAAATTAGTCAAAGGCATACATTATCACACAGTAAGTAATAATAAGTTAAGCTCATTCCTAGACACTGAGGAAAAACATTTTTTCCAAACTTTTAGAAGGAAACCTTCAAGTTTATCATAGCAAGCAATGCTATGTAAAACCTCTAAAGAGTAAAACCTCTAAAGAGACACTCTTTGGACTTTTCAAAGTCTGAAAGGCACACAAAAGTGGCATGTAAGTTCATAGTTGAGGTAAAACATACAAGTTTTCTTGAGCAATAAATTTTATTTGCATAATAATTGGTAAGATTAATGAAAATAAAGATGACATTGAAACTCTACAATGTCTTTGGAAGATAATTTATCTCACCAAGGCCTGAATATTTACCAAAAGATGTGAAGAACAAACTATTTTTCAGAGTTGATTGTGGAAGAGAGTTTAGATGACAAGCCTCAGTTCTGGCCTGCTTGTGATAGATGTAATAAATTCTGGCCTTAATCAAAAGACTATAGAAAATAAAGTATAAAGCAGAGTTGTACAGGAATGGCTCATGATGTGATATTTTAAAAAATATTTATTTCTTTCATATATATTTCCTGTATGATAAATTACTGTGCACACATACAGCATCCCAAAGTTTACTGGACATTTGGGGTAAAAAAAGGTGTTTCCTTCAATGGAAAATGTGCTTTATAACGACGTTGCAAATTCAGTCAACAGCTATCATGACACTTATAGACAGCAGTAGAAAAGAAAGAAGCAGAAAGACGGTGATAAGTCACTGCTGTTGACGTACCTATCCTTCTGCCAACAAACTTGACTTCCCAAAAGGCATGAAGAACAATATTAAACAAGAAATAGAAACAGGGCCTGGGATAGCTGAATTGTTCTTTGTACAAGCATATGAGAAAATACGACAAGAATGTAAACAGAAGTTTATTTGGCAGCTCATAGCATTTAAAGAACATCGGGTATTCTATTAAAATTAAAATCCCATTAGATTAACAAACATAATTAACCATCTGCAGTCTGGGTGTTACAAGTAAAATCACATGAAGACCTGATGTTTGTTAAGACAAACAGGTACCATTGTTTATTTCTTAACTCACTATTTTAAGATCTATTAGCTAATAGGTGTTGTTATTAAAAAACACAAAACTTATTTAAAAGAAAAACAAACTAAAAAACACACACAGAAGAAACCCACAGGAAATAAACCTCCACAACTACAGAAAACAAGCTGCTTATTTATCTTTCAACGTTGTCAATACATACATGTTGGCCATATATTTATTTCATGAGGAATAATCCTTTTCAACTTTTTTTTTTTTAAATAATAATGAAGACCTATTGGTTCAGTCTCTATTAATATTTAAATTATAATTAAGTCCACATCTGTGGGGTAAAAATTCTAAAATTCAAACCAAATGACTAGGAGAATTCACATTCAATAAGTGCAAGAAAAGGATTAAAAAAAATTAGAAGTGTTGTGTCTGACACAGGTCCCTCTGACAGGTCTAGGCATATAGCATGTAAAATCTAAAAGCTGCTGGAGAATAGCTAAATGCTGTTATCCAAGCTGTCATAACTGTATTGCAGTTTAAAGATATTTCTTGACAAGAAAATTGAGAAAGCTGTCTGGCTAGTAAATCAAAACTGTCCTCCTCTTTCAGTGGCCAATGAACAGATGCAGTTTAGGTCACAGATGGTGGTTTTCACCTTTTGGTCACCATGCACATTTTCAGCACAAGTACTTGCTTTCTTTATCACTAGGAGTGAAAAGTACCACTATCCACAAACCACTGTTATTTCAGAAGGCAAAAAGCTGCTGAGCAGGCAAGGTTCAGGAGCAGAGAGTGGTTTTTAATGATCTCATAATTTAAGATGGTAGTGCATTTTACTGTGGAATATGTTATCATATGGCTATATTCCCTTGGGGAGACTTAAGAGAAGCAGAAATGCCATCAAAAACAAAATGTATATTGAGATGAATGCAGACAAACAAACAACAAAAAAAAAAAAGGCACATTATGTAAGCATTTGTTGGTTTGTGAGTCTAAGTTAAAGCTCCCAAGTTGGTTCAACATTTCACTTATAATGGCCACTTATTTCTCTCCTTTCCTTTACAATCCACAAGACTGTTCATCTTATCTCCTGTGCTCTCTGCAAGGGGCCTCTGCTTGGCACAGCTGTGCTTCAGAAGTGTTAGTGACCGCTGCTGTGGCCAGCACCCTCCCCTGGACAGGTGCCTCCATCGGCATTTCCAGGGTCCCTTCAATCAGGGCAGCACAGAACCAGCATCAAACCTCAAAAGGCTCTCTCTGATCTCGTGATTTTGGGTTCTTGAAGATTTAAAATTGTGGACTTAGTATCAAGAAGCGTTCATCACTGTGGCCCTGTTCTCATAAAAGTGTGTCTCCGGAATGCTCAACTTAAATGGATTTGCCACTTAATTTTTTTTTACTTTTTCAGACCAATGCTCATTGGTGAGGTCGAACAAATTCACTTTCAATATTATTGCAAAGAGTAACTGGTTGAAAATATGTTATTTAAACCAAATTATGTTTGGACAAACTTTGTATAAGTTACATACACTTTGTATGTGTCCATAAGAAAATGTATAAAGGAACCTTGAGAAAATCAGAAGTTGATAGCTATACCCGAGACCAGTGGGATTCCATAAAAGTCTGTGGAAGCGAATGCTTAATTTTTCCTAAAGGTATCTCAGAGTCAGGGGAGCTCAACAAGTTTATGAAAAGATTCTTCATTAACAGCCAACTGAGTTCAGTAACTTGACAAATATTTTCTGAACCTGTACTCCTTTAAGAGAGAAAAGCTTGTTAGACAAAATGCCAATTTAAATTTAAGCAAATCTAGAACAAATTTCATTAACTATCTCATTCTATGCAAGGAATTAATAAGAACTGTTTTTGTTAAAAGTAATTTCAGTAAGGTAACAAATCTTGTGAAGCAAGAAGATCACTGATGAGCTATCAGGTGCAGCTTACTTCCAGTTCAATTTTATAAAGGGATGAAATAACCTAAGTATCCATTTTACCAGACTGAAGGATATACTGTGTTGAAAACACTATTTGTTCTGATTCTTCTTTACATAGTAGCTTACACACTTTCATTTTTTAACTAAACTTGCAAATTTTAGTCTGTATTAGTATTTATAAATTTCCATAAAAAATGGGAGTGTTCTTCTGAACATAGAGAAAAACTTTTCTTTGAATGTTTTATTCATCACTGTTCAAATAGCCAATACCTGGAGTGTAAGTAGTTTAACTACAAAGAATGAATATTCTGTGAGAGAAGTGGGAGAATTTTTGGTTATTTTGGAAGATGAAAAGATGAACTGTATCAAGAATTATTTTCTTAGCTTTACCACCAACATCCTGCGTGAATTCTTGACCAAATGTTCCAGAATTTTACAGTTAAATTTTTAATTACTACAGACTGGATCCCTAGAAGCATTTAATTACCAAACTCATGTATGCAGACAGATTACTTCACTCCAGTCTTTGCAGAATTAGAAACAGGTCATTTACTTCCAGACCTTCAAAGAACTTTTAACACCTAATTTACATTAAAATCAGTTAATAAACCAAGTCTAAAATAAGTAGTTGCTTACTGGTGACTTTGAGATAAATCATTAATCACATACTCATATGTTTTAAAAACCTAATAAATTAAGGGATTAGAATATTTTTTATAAATACTGAAAAACAGTGAATTTTCCAGTGCCCTAGAGAATGGTAAAGAAAATTATATATGGTAAAGAAAATATATATGTAGTACTGTGATAAATAGGGATTGTTTCAGAGTCAATAAATAAATAAAATTTATGTTATGGGGTTTTATTAATTATTTTTCATTGGCCTTTTCTGAATTACATGTTCATTGATATTAGAAACAAATGTTTCAATAAACCTGACAGTTCATATTCAAAACACTGTACAGTTACACATTTCCATCCTGTGGAATCAAGTGGTCTCTAAGCAAATGTTTACAAAGAAAATGGGAGTGTATGAAGGGGCTTGAATGAACATATATACCTAAATAATACTCAATTTATGACACTCATATATAGGTCAAATGACAAGAAGTGTTTGTCCATTAATAAAGTTCCCTGTTAAAATATGTCCTACAAAACCAATTTATTCCCAAAATCTGAGATGGAGAATTCAAAGGATTTAAACAAAAGTACATAGTCACAACAAAGTCTCAAAAAGAACCCCTCAAACAAAATAAAATCAACAAAAGATATAAAATTTAGCTATCTCCGCTTTCATAGAAGTTGGGAAATTTGCAGAGGACTTTCTCTGACTCTATTCAAGAGGCATGCAGTGTCTATTTCACTCAGTCAAATGCTCAGAAATCCATTCAAGGAGCAAGCAAAGCACACAGACTACAAAAAGACCTAGAGGTATAAGGAAGAGATTTCTTTTGGAGATAGTATAGTAAAAAGTGGGTAACTAGCACCCTTTTTTACAAAATCATCATGTTGGAAACTTATAACAAGTGCAGAATCAGGATGATGAGGGCATTTTATTCATATGGCAGACTCGAAAACAGAGGGCAAAGAAACTTCCAAAATCAGCAAGGTCACACCTCTCTCAGCTGCGGTCACTGAACTTCTCTCTGCCCTTTAATCTTGCAAAAATTTAAAAAAATTTAAAATTTAAAAGAGAATGAAGAAGCCTTCACAAAAAACAAATAATTTTTTTAAATGACTGGCCCTTTTCAGATAATCATTTGTGATGCAAAGAGTTTTAAAGGTGCAAAATGAGCATTTGACAGAGGTTTTGAAGTTCTTAAGTTTTCTGAAGTTAAGGATTATGACAAAGCCTAGACACACACACACACACACTTTCTTAAGTTATGAACTTTCCCAATGAGAAATTTAACAAAAGAACTCAGTTTTATAAGGGCCACAGTGCAGAAAGGATATTGACCTTAAAATGCCTTGGACAAGGCTCATCAGAAGGAAAACAAATCTAATGCAGAGTTTTTAGGCTAGCAGTAATTAATAGTTTATTCTCTGGCAATGTAGATATACCTGAACTGTCAGGACCCTAGAAAAACACCAGCCCAGTCAATGTCAAGCTATGTTATTTCAAATGAATTCTGGGTTAATTGGTTGAAGTTTCAGTTATGTAAATTTTCTCTACAGGAAAGTACAGGAGGCACTCTTAGTAATGATCTAATGACTCCCTGACACAAAAAAGTACATTATTTCCCAACGACAGTCATAAATACACTAAGGGTACATTTTATTTTGAGAGGAGAACATCTCTCTGTCTCTAGTTTAAATCTTGTGCAATTTCTCTGAGTATGCATGATTTTTAATAGGCAAAATGCAATCTTCTTCTTTCTGCTAATGTATCAACCACCTAATGAAACATTTAAATATATTACTTACAGGTGGTTACAGTGGGGTTTCCTTTCCACTGTGACACATTCCAGTGCAGTACTTTATTTTTCTAATATACTCTAGAAATTAACAAAACTGTGGATCATTTAAGAATGGGTTGTAATATGAAGTATCCTAGTTGCTTCATCATGAATAAACCATCAGAGGCTCCCATGGAATACAGTTTTTCTGTGGGAGACTTCAATAAGGGTTAAGAATTAACTACACACCACATGCTTTGTAGTATATTGCATAAGAAAATACACCCAAACAATTCAGCTGGAAACAGGATCCTAGTTCCTCAGTTTCCAGAGCTCCTTTCTGCCATTCTTTCAACCACAGACAACCAAGTAAGATTTTACAGGCTTCTCTTGCACCATGTTATTTCTCCCACAGTTTGTATTTCTCAAGCATTGGAAAGCCTCATATGTTTTACAAGGCTAACTGTTTAAACTACAGTGGAAAGTGTTTCTAAATCTGTCCTTTTCAATACCTGCTACACTTAGAGTATTTTAGCTGACCTTAAGAATCTTTCACCCTGGTTTAAATAGATGAAGCAAAATACCATAAATCATAAAACAGCATAAAACTCTAGCATTTGCTCTAAGTTAGAGCTAGGATTTTTTTTCATACTTCTTAGTAGGAAGAATTTTTACAATTGATTTCATGATAATTGAGTTTAAAAAGCAGAATGCAATTTAATGGAATTTAAAATGCTGCACTTACTGGAATACTTTATTTGTCACAAGGTCTAGGGGTTTAGAATTGACTAATAGACAGAGATGATGATAAATCAATGTAGCAGAGTTAATTTCTTAGAGTTGAATTGGATTTAGTCACTCAACCCTCAGAATAATGAAATTGCATGGCTAAATCCCCTGCTTCTCAGAGAATTTAGGGATAAGGGACCTCAGCTAATTTTTTTTTTTTTTTTTTTTGAGAGAGAGACTTTCTAATGGTATTGGAAAAAATAAACCTGTGTAAGCCATAGCAGTTTAATTCATCATCTTCCTTTTCCACTGAAATTTCAATTAAAACCACAGTTTATAACGTTCCAACCACAGAATTAATTTCTTTTACTGGACAATCTAAAAGTATACGTGACTTGTTAGAGTATGAACTTCAGCATACATCTAGAGAGAAGTTGTATACAATAAACTAGCTGCTTCCCTAAAAAAATTCCCAAGAATTGCCATAGTAAAAGTAGTTGAAATACTTCAAAAATTAAGAAAAACTTTTTTTGGAACTAGTAATAATATTTTCATTTTGGTCTTGTGTATAGTTTGCATTAGTGAATCAACAGAAATGTGTCTTGCCTTACTCACAGTAGAAACTAAATTAAAACTGAGCCTTAACATTTCATTATGTTTCCTAGAATCCCTGTTTGTAGAAATGTATATGCCTGTTTTACCTTCCAAGTTTACATATTTCTGTCTAATTAGAACAATGAATCCTAGCAGTCAGTTGCACTGTCAGAGTTACTTGTGCTATGCTTTGCCTGTTTCTATTTATGTTGGTTAAAGACTTTCATAATAGAACTCTGGCAAAGCCAAAATAATCTCTTCCTCTACACCCCTGCAGCACTAACCCCAATCTACACAACCTTTGGCTAGCCAGACAAACAGATGAGCATGCAGAAAGTTCTGCCCAGTATGATTCAGTGGTACTTTTTTGGGGGGTTACTTTTGTAAAAAGCAAAACATGAGTGTATATCCCCCTTCGATGGACAGCTATAAGAGCAGTGGCAGATGAGATGAGAACAGCTGCTTTACCTGAAGAAGGAATCCACGTGGGTGTTTTGGTCATTTAACGTCTCTATGCAAACCTCCCTTCTGTGAAATGTATTTTATTCAGCCACCTGTAGCCAGTGGGAATAATTTCTGTATTACAAGGACTAGCATATCTCAGCTCTTCAAGTCACACATATACTAAGTTACATGGGGGGTTTGTATTATATTTTTGTTGAAAAGACACATACTTAACTACAATGGATTTGTTAGTGGTGGTATAATTACACCTTTTTGTAAGCATGCCTACAAACTTCATATTAAAACTTTCAAGGAGTCCACTTTTTAATGTACTTTATAAGTTAATAGAGCCAGAAACATTTCTACATTATAATGGGAAATGCATCTCTGCCATAATCCCTAAATTTTGGGGGATTTCGCTGGTCAGTGTTCCTTCTCTTATTCTAATTTAAAATACTCTAATAAACAAATGTAAATAATCAAGTGCATGGACCAAACACCCTTTAACCTCAGGTGCTACCAGTAAAAATTTTTCATCATTTCTATTTCTTCATCCCTAGGCTTTACACTGGAAACTGCATTCCTTCTCATTTGACAGGTAGATTACAAAGATGACTCTTTTTCTCCAGCACTTTTTAAATGTCTCCAGTTATGATTTAATTACTTTTATTCCTCTTCTTCTCTTTGGGTTCTTAGCCTGAATGGTCCTGGTAATCAATGCCTTAGAATAAGCCATCAGCTTCCAGTGTGAGAAATTCTTGTAACTGCAGCAGTGTTAGCATACTCTTGAGCACTAGCTTGCAAGAAAATGCTGCAACAGATACAAGAAATTAATATGCCTAAATTAATATCCTGAAAGGAAAAATAAAGCTCAAATATAATATTTTACCCATTTGTGTTCAGGAAATGAGAAGCATCAGTGCATCACACCCATGTGTAATTGTGCACAGCATCCATTATAATTCCCCCGCAGATAACACTTAATAAAACACACACCGTCATTCAAGAGTTGCCATGTCACCTGTCTGTGATGTCTCTGGAGTTCAGCAAGCCTTGCCATATTACATTCCTGCCACATCACATTCTAAGAATATTTAATCCCTGCTCAATAGCTACTTGGGGGAAGGGGAAGAGTGGAATAATAGTTTACAAATAATCCCTTACTAAAAACACCCAATGTGGTTGAAGTTCTTTTCTTCCAGATGGTGTAGAAAAATTTTCCATTAAAAATAGAATAGATTACACATAATAGGCTTTTTTCTGCCTTTTTGTGTCCATCAGCCAAAGAGGGACTGCAGTTTGTTGAAGCAGGCTGGTTAATGTTCTGTTGTCATTAAAAGAAGCATAACAGTGTGATCATACATTTGGAAAAAAAACACAGGCATCTTTGCTATCATTTTCAAATGGAAGCTCTGTAACTGCTAGATTCCATCATTACTGCAGCTTCTAACTAAAATTTGTTACAGTTGTGTACGTGGATGAATTCATCCAGCATCAAATTTTAATAATTCATTATGGAGTACCTGCTACTAATACAGAAACAGTTCCACTGCTGAAAAAAGTCTCTCAGATTCTAGGAAAGATGTGAAGTATTTTGAAAATTTTGTTCCTTGGCAAGGATAATTTTTCACCTCAGTCAGGTCTGACAGCTGTAATTCTTATTCCTCAAAGGCAGAAGCAGTGGCATATCCTCCCTGAAGCAAAGAGGAAATGAAATGGACCTTAGCACATGCACACATTTCAGAAGACGCTTTGTATGGAAAACTATGTTTTTGCCTTTTTATCTGTACTGATTCCAGACAGGACAGGATTAATTTTTTTGCAGTAGCTGGGGCCCTAATATTATTCAACACAACCTCAAGTCATTGTCTGTGTTGGCAGAAAGGGAATCTCTCGCTCTCCCTTCCAAAAGTGTTCCTTTGGTTGAATAAATGGGCAAACTGGGGGAGCCACCCCATTTTGCTCTTTTTCCTGGGATCCCAGAATGTGCTGAGCATTTTTCCATGTGAATCGCTCTCTCTTGTACACTTTTTTTATTCTGTTTGTTCTCTTATCTCATTGCTGTTTCCAGTAATTTGTTCTTATTTCGATTTGTGTTCTTCATGGTTTCTGCCTCCAATTCTCACCTCTGTGCCACCACAGCAGGAAGGGAGAGGGGAAGGGGGAGAGAGAACATTCAGATTTGGGAGAGTGTTTGTGGTAGCCCTGAACTGGGGAATATCATTAACCACAATTGTGAGAGAGGATCAGATCCTGGAGGGGTTGGTCATGCTTGCTGCCCTCATCAGCAAAGGTGATAACAAACAGTAGCCTAGATGATCTGAAAGTTCAAGATAATAATCAGCTGCATCAAAGTTTATCAGGTCTGACATTTCTCTTATCAATCATGAAACGTACAAGCACATTTGTCCTGGAATACACAGATGAGTTTTCTCATACTAATGAACTCATAAAGGTACAAGATGTGTGCATAAGCAGTAATAAATGGGTCAGCGTAATAAAATTCTTAGTACTGACAGGGCAACATAGTGATGATGCAAGATGCAAATACATTAAAATTTTACTAAATTATCCTGTCTTACATTTTTGTTGCTCTTCACAGAAAACTTTAAAGAGAAAGAAAATTTACAACTGTATATATTTTTCAATTAATAAATTTAAAATATCTTTTCTTCAACATACAATCATGCAAGACATATAGCAAGACAAAATATCATGGAATACTAATATAACCTTCACTTATTCACAAGGTTTTATTTCTTTTCTATATTTAAACTAATTTTTAGTTGTGATAAGACCCACACATTCTTCTGCTCTGTTGTATTTTCACAGTAGAACTTATGGTTACTGATGTATTCAATGTAAAAAATTAGCAATATTTGATATTCAACTTCTTTTGCTTGATCTCAGATTTGTCATATGTTTATTCAATCTATTGAGTATACTAGTATTCAACCTTCTCATTTTTCTTTAGAAAACCCTAAACCTTGCCACTATTCCTTAAATAATAGGTAAGGTGAACTGTTCATTTATTTTTCTATACTTACAGAAAACTCCAGATTTTGAAGTATATTTACACAGAGACAATCAGTACAGTTCACAACTGAAGTCCTAGCAATTAATTTTGTGCAAATGTATGATCAAAATTCATTTTAACAGCTGCCACCAAAAATGCACCCTTTGTTAAATAGTAGGTTTAATACAGTAGCTTACAAACTTAGGCAAAGACTGAGGTGATTTCTAAACAAAACTTTTCCAGATTGTGAAGAAAGACTGACTACAGCCAGAGAAAATTGAAACATCATTTGAACAATGCTCAGTAAGAACAACTGCATTATATTGAAGACAAATCTTATTTAAAGTCCCAGCTCACCACCCTTGCCACTGCTAAGCTGTGTGCCCCAGTTTTTCATCTCAGTGTTAAGGATTAGAAACATTTTTTTAGAGAACGTTTTTATTTCATCACATTCAAAAATAATCAATTTATTCTGGTTTCCTCTATGCCTATGTGGGCTCTTCATGGACACTACACAGACATTAAAGATCAAAAACGTGATTTGGGAGACCCTGGTGGAACATTATAACACAAATAGCATACCTTGTTCAAAGGTTTTTTGCCACATTTTTCTAACAAAGAACACTGGAAATGTTTACAATTATCACATATCCTTTCAGCAACACATTTTCTTAACAAGAGAGAAGAAAATGTATCTACCTGTCTTGCTTGTCTTTTCTTGCCTTTTTTTTATTTTAATGGTTTAGGTCTTAAATTGTCAGGTACTAGTAAACAACACAAATTTAAGCTGGTATTTTACTGTTCACCATTTCGAGAGATTTTTCTGAAATTTTGCATGCTGGGATATTTTTTACCATTTCATCAGTCAACACAGTAATCCAGATAAATTACTCAAATACCAAACACACAAACAAATTTATTTATCAGCTGCCCACTTTCAGAACTGGGTTTTAGTAACCATTTCTCAGATGAAATCTTAAGGAGCCAAGAATATTGTAAATTATTTTTCCTTTCACTCAGAAGTTTAACTTCCATTCTCTTTCAAATACAGGGCCAAAAATATTGTCACTACTGGTTTGGGTTTGGCTGTCTCCTTCAGAAATATGAGGCTTTTCCTAGTTGTGAAAAATATGCCATAATACTTCACAGAAAATGGAATTTATTCTTTTGCAGTGCAAGAATTTTAGTCTAATAATGCTATTTTTTAGTTTTAAAACTGTACACACCTCAGCACTAAAATTGTCGACAACACTGCTAAAGACACAAAAGACAACTATGGATACTCTGTCAGAAAATTCTTATTTTACTCTGTTTCCAAAAAAAACCCCAACCAACTTTGACATCAAGTGTCTCTTTCCATCTTCAACTCAAAGCTTCATCTTACTCAATTTTTATCCCATCTGACCAATTGAAATGCAAAACATACTCTCAAAACTAATTATGTTTCTGAAATTTTTCTGGAAAATTCTACAAATAGGAAGGAAGAGAATCAAATTAATGCTTCCACACAGAAAAAGACTGACAGAACCCTGATATTACACAAAACATCAGCTGTCTGGGCAAGTAGTGTGGACCCAGTTGCTGGTCATTTAGCATGTACATAGCTCAATATTAACTGTCTTATTACACCTCTTGTCCACAAATATTAGCGTTACAGCATTGATGGTGGAAAGTATTCAGAACTATAAAAAGAAGTCATCATCCATTGAACTGTTCTTCAAACAAATGTCTTCAGTGCTTACTCCTATACTTTTAAAAAAAGCAACTAATATTTAATTTTCTCTGTCAGAACTGTAGATTCAACATAATATTAAAAAATTCGTTTGCAGATACATTGATATTTTTATGTTGCAGCCAACTGAGAATTTGCTGATAGAGCTAAAAGTGTCAGTTACTCTGTAATGCCATAAAATAATAAATGCAGTACATTATACTGGATGTCCAAGGTGATTGATAATTACCTGCCATCATGCTGTGTAAGTTCCCAAGTCAGTGATTTTTAATAGATACATAAGTGATTTAGCATTCATATTCAGGTACCATGAAATCCCTGTAGCCCTCAAAGTTCACAGATCCCCAGATTTTCAATAATACTCTTATTTATTTTGTTCAGAAGTTATTTTGTAGCAGCTTGGGGAATTCTATAAGTTCCAGTCTTTCTAAAAACACAGTAATACAGCTGCTTCCCGAGCACCTTTGAATTTTCTATTTCATCAAACTGGTTGCTGCAACTGTCACTTAATAGTAAACTTCCTCCAATATTTGATAGTAGTGAAAGTAATTGATTCCATTGAGGAACGTTGATGTGCAAAGAAGGGTCAGATTTGAGACACTACCCTAGTAAAATAATCCTAGGGAAAAAAAAAAGGGATAGAAGTAGGAAAACAAATACACAAACCTCACTGCAGATACGGGTTCCACCAATATGCCTGTCAATATTAATATTAACCTCCTTGCTATACAAGTTATTCTCCTACAGCAAAGATGTTGCAGTTATTCATGCATCTGGGGAGTATTTGCCTTATAACCTGTGCAATGCTGGAAAAGAAAGTCAAAATTACAGAATATTCTAATTCTTCATAATGCCTCCAGCATTAATTGCATTTAACAGAAACAATGAAAATTCACTTCAACTGAATAGGAAAAGATGGTGCATTTTAACTTTCCCTTGGTATCCAACCAAAATAAAATCTTCTTTATATGATCATAACTCAGTTGTGGTCTTAATTATTTCCAAAGAATCACTGAGGTTGGAAGTGACCTCTGGAGATCATCTAGTCTTAGTTCCCTGTTCAGAACAGGATCAATTACAGCTGGCTGCTCAGGAACACAGCCAGCCAGTTTTCAAATATTTCTAGAGATGTTGACAGATTCCACCTCCCCTTTCAGAAAACTCTTCAAGTCTTTGACTACCTTCAGAATTAAAAAGTTGTTTCTTAGATTAAAACAGGGTTTTCTGTATTTCAGTTTTTCATGTGCAATCCCACCAACCCTGAGGGGAAGAATCACCTCCCCTGACCTGTTGGTAACAGTTCATATAAACCCAGCGCCAGGAACAGGTTAAGCCTGCAGCAGGAGGCTCATTCACATGCAAGCATTCTAATATTTAGTAACTAAAGTCCTTCCAAGACAATCTGTAACATAACATAATTGATCTCTCATCAGACTCCAATATTGTGCACCAAAATAAAAAATATCCTTCATATTGGTGGGCTTCCTCTTAGTCACATGTGTTTGTTCCAGTGAGTATGTGGATCTAACATCCAAATTTCTCTTTAAAAAGACTTCACCAGAATACAAAATAAAACTCAGACTAGCTTGTGATTAATATGCATATTTTTTTTCTGTCTGCAATAAATGTTTATTACATGGAATTGAAGCATGGAATAAAAAGTACCTGAATATGAGAAATCAATAAAATATTAGTCATTTGCATACCCCATGACATTTCAAGAAAACCTAGCTAGAAGAGGTACAAACAACAGATAGAAGGCACAAAAAAATCCCATACAGAGGTCATCACTCCAGCAACCCTTATTCTAAGATGAATTTTAAAAGTTAAATTTCACACTATCCTGACTTTATAAATCTGCATATTAAATAAATTATTAATACATTAAATTAATATTTAACCCTGATATTTCAAAAATTTACCTGTTCTGAGGACTTGAGCTGACATATTAAATTTATAATACTGAAACTGTTTCCAGGACCCACAAAATGCATAAGCAATAACTTCCAGGTTAAAACTTTATTCTTGCTTGTTCTGTATTCTGCAATAGTGGGTACACCCAGTCACTGTACTTCATCTCAGCTGGTTCCCAGTGACCTGAGGTAGAAGAAAACAGACAGTTATATAGAGCACAAACTGATTAATACTTAAAATTCAAAGCCTTAAGTAAAATAAATTGTTTCAGAAATGCAGTTGCAGTTTAGAAATGCAGAGTCCAGTCTGCAGTGGCACAGTGACATATTTGTTCCCTTCTTCCTCAGTGAAGCCATACATTGCAATGGAGTTGAGCAGCCACAACACCATTCCTGCACTCTCTGCCCTGGTTTGTGTCTGTCTCCACCCAGAAAACACATGCAGAACACCACACCAGCAAAGCAAGAGACCTGAGACTACAAGATGAGTGCCCTTGCGCTTTATCTTCATTGCAGCAGCAGTGCCACATCATGTTGCTGCACTTAGGAGCCTGATTTCAGCAGTGCTATCTTGACAAGAGCAGAGTAGGACATGAACAGAGATGGAGACACAGTTATGGGGGTCATGATCAGCCATTGCTGATGCTGAAATGCTTGTCTCAGCTCTGTGATCTGTTAGAGAAGATATTTTTCAACTACTTCCACAACATGAAGTACTGCCACCACAAAGAGCAAGTAAATAATGAAATTTAAACAAAATTATGCAATCTTCTTTCCTATAACAGAGACAACTCTTTCTGTTTAGAAAATTAAGAAGCATAGACAGTTCTGGTATATCCCAAAATTATTTCTTTTTGTTTTTCATTCTGAATGCTCTTATTTATATATACTGGAAAACATCATATATAGCAATTTTGTGTTGTATGTCACAGGTACTTACAGGTAATCATCAAAAGATAAGGCATACACAGAGCTCACAGGCTGGTGGTTCACATTTAAGTTGGTTAATTCCTGCCAAACACACATGACAATATTTATGATTTCTAATTTATAAATGTGAATTAAACCTTAGCATTGCAGACAGAGAGCTTTAAATACCAGGGCTTCCTACAACTTATATGTAGGTGACCACAGGTAGCTGGATGATTGAATGACCAAAGCCAAGTCCTCCATCTTATCTTTTGTTATTTTTTGCCTCTCCCATATGTCAATGTGTACAGAAATGGAAGCAAGAACATAAATGGTAAGACTAGTAGAAAATTTCAAAGCTTGGTCTAGCTTTTTATCCTCTGCCAGTAGAACCCATGTAAGAACATTGTTCAGGGAAGATCAGTGTATTCTGCCTCACATGACCATGAAAGCACCAAGACAGTTATAGGAAAATTTTTAATGGCTCTTTGCTTTAGTCTTTAACATTGATATTGAAAACCATGAACACCAAAGATTACAGAAAAAGTATGTTTAAAGAATTAAAATTGAAAGTATCATTAGAAAGAAAACTCAGGTTCTATGCTAACATGTCTCTAAAGGTTTCAATAATACTATGAAAATATTTTCAAAATGAGGCCTTCTCTTCCAGACCAAGCAAAACAAGCCTGAAACACCTGTGAGAGATGCTTTGCCAGAGTCAAAAATCACATTTGAACTTTAGATGAGGAATTCTGTTTCAAATCTGAAATCCCTCACACACTTGAGTGAGCACTGAGTGAAATGAGATGTTCTGCTTCCGTATGTATCAAGCAGGGTCATCTCTTATCTTTACCAGCCACAGCTCACTCTTTGAAATTCATCAAGCTTTAATTAACTGCCATTCCATTAAATGCCTAGGATTTTCAAAGTATTCCCCAGTCAGACCACATTAGGCTAACCTGGTGTGGTCAAATATGCTGTTCTGTAATATATTTCCACACACTGCCCCACTCCACTTCGTATTAGTTAAGAGTGATAAATATAAAAGTAGCCAAGCACAAACCCAAACTCCTGCAGTCAGTTAATTGAGCATCTCAACTAAGAATGAAATATGTATGACATTTTAACCTTTGCTATCAAACTTTCCTTCCTTTTCCTTAATAAAAACAGCATTAATAAATAAATAAATTTTAAAAAACCCACAAAAACCATCAATAATAACAGAGAGAACTGTAGTGTTTTGTACTTCCATTTTATATGCTCCTAACTCCAGCCAGCTGACTGCTATTTTGTGAGTGGGCAGCTGACAGTTCCCTAGCAACAGATTAATTGATTGCAGCTTTAAATCCACCTCCTTCAACTCATTTCTCCTATTCCTCACTTATGAGTGTATACACACACATCTGCCAGGTAAAAGATAGCACATAGAAATCTAAAGAACAAAAGGAGAAGGATATGATAGCAATTTATTCCAGAAGTTTTAAATTTCAGAAAAAATACGCTGTAATGTCAGGATTCAAAATTAATTAAAAATTATTTCAGCATACTTTCAGTCATGTTCTTTTCATGCTATTCTTTAATACAGAGATCAATACATCTTTTCATTCCCTTTCATAGTAATGAACATTGATTAATTCAGTGATTTTATATATAAAATTTTACCTATTTTGTAATGTCAGAAGCTATAATAAAGAAATTTAGAAATGGAAGGCTGAATGTCATAAATTAGGTCCAAGAGTTACTATCCACTTGTATAACAATAATGTCTGTCTCAATAACTTATTATTAAGAAAGCATAGGGAATTTTTGCTCCATTTGTTTTACAGCTAGCTATCTTTTATATATATTATCAAAGGAATATATATTCAGTGCCAAAATAGTAAATAGGTGTGAAAATGGTCTCAGGGAGGTTCCAGGCCCTAAATTCAGTGATGCTGATCCAAAACCCCTGCTGAACTCAATTTCATAAACTTTCTAGCTGCTGCAGTTTCTGACTTAAATGCTTGAAACCTCAGGCAGAAACAAGCATCAGGTTGCTGTTTCAAGTAAATTGTGAGATCTTAGGGTCTTATTAAAGAATGAGGGAAAGTGTAAATTGAGAGCAAGAAGGAATGAGTCCAGGATTGGTAAGGAAAAAAAAAACTAAGGAAAACTTTGTGGATTGCTTCTCTTATGCTGGAAGCACTGACTCTCTGCAATTTCTCTGGGAAATTGTGATTCCTTCTACTAAGAGCAAATGGAGGGAATTGTCATGCTACTAATCTCCAATAGGCAAGATCAATACCTGGCATTGTCTCAACACAGTAATTACTCGTCTGGATACAGGGCTCTCCCCCTTGCTAGTAGCAGAGATGTTTTGTTTTCTCATGTTCTTACTGGAAACGTGCAAATCCACCTCTTCCACAAGAATACCATAGCCATCAAGGTATCCTGGTTTGGGTAGAATTATGGTCTTTTTCTTTCTGTTTGAAGTTGTTCAAAGTCTTTTAGTCTGCAGCAAAGTTCAACCATTTCCCAAGCCTGCAAGAACAGGTATGACTTTCTGCTTAAAGTGTTCTGTAAATCTGATCAGAAACAGGAGAGGTGAATTCTGTTTCCTTCCAGTTACATCAATATTTAAATGAAAATTTTTTCATGTAAAATGTATAAACAGGCCTGGGAACGTGGAAATCAGCTCTCTGCACTTATATCCATAGCTACTAGACTCCAAGTCAGGCACTGCATACTAAATGTCTGCTTCCCTGACCATCAGAGACTATATTTCTTTCTGTACCACTATATCTGTAGAAAACAGAATTCTTCACTCTGCAAGGAGGAATCCATTTTGAAATTTTGGCTTTGGGTAATCTAACATTTAAGACCCTATTAGATCTGTCCTTAAAATATTAAGTTCTGAGACAAACTGAGCTGGAAGAAATTTGTAGCTTCATAAATTTAATTAGTAAGATACATAGCAATAGTTTTAACTAAGTGCAGAACCGCTCACCTAGGACAATTATTTTGAAAGTTTAGCCTACACACATGAAAAGCTCTTAACTTCAGATATTTTTCCACATGTAAAAAACATGAATGTAACAGTTTTCAAATGCTAAGCATCTAAAGATAATGCAGTAATGTTTCCATTCTAAATTAGAGCACCTGTGCATAAATCTCCATCCCCTACTTGCAGCATCTTACCCCTTTCTTTCCCCACTGTTATTTACTAAATAAAGAATATTTTTAAATTTTTTTTTATGTTATTCACTGGATGTGACATAAAAGTGACTTGGATACTCATTCTCTTCTTTTTTTTTAAGAAAAGCTACTTCCACTGGAAGCTTCTAGCATGAACTTGGAAGTAAACCTTGGCAACATGAATCATAACATTTTCAAACATTTATTTTAGCATCCTGGCAGAGAAGAGACTCCTACAATCACATTGTAACAAGCAAATACATACCATGGATTAGAGATGTATGAAAATAGCAGACAAATGGTCAAAAATGTATTTGATATACACTGCAAGTGTCTAATTTAAACATAAATTTAGGCATTATAGGAGTAGTTAGAAAGGAACCTATATATGTTGCCTACCTTAATTTAAAAATATAGAGGATACATATTAAGGAGAAATAATTTCCATACTTGCTTTCTATTTTACCCAGCAACACAGAATGTTTATCTCTCGAATGGTCCTTATCATGAATGAAATTAATTTGATTCTAAGATCAATGTGGCACACAAATCAACTCATTTTTATCGCTCTCCATTATGTAAATTGAAAATGAAAAAAATCATATTGAAGATATAGAGAGGCTTCTTGACAGTCAGAGGTAGGATTTCTAGATTATGTCTTCTGCATCTTTTTCCCTACCATTTGAGTCTTAAGTGAAATATTTATATAATATATTTTGACGTTTGGAAGTTTGTGGTATATTTTCCAAAAAGCTTCCATGGCCTTGCATGGAAATTTTGAGCAGAATTTTTTATTGACAATATTTCATATATGGAAAAAAAGATCTTCATTAATTTCTGTGAGCATGCACTCCCTGTGATAATTACTTTTTCCAAAAATTACCTCTCCGGTACCCAGCATATTAACTTCTACTGCTTTACAAGTATCATATTTGTCACATACAGCAAAGAGGAATTTCTACCTTCACTCCACCACCACCGCCCACCCCTGCTCCCTTAAGAGAATCCTTCCTCCTAGGTAAGTACAATAATCACTGTGCTATTATGCAAGTCATGAACAATTACATATTCTGACTCCCTAGTCCAATAAATTTTTATGCAAAGCAGACAATCACCAACTGAAGAAGTTAATCATGACACACACAGAGATAGCCTCATTGGACAAAGTTTTAGAGAATTACTCTGTACATTTTATAGCAGAAATTGTTAATTCTTACTGATTTGAAATACTTTCTAGCCGGCCATGTAACTATTTCAATAATTTTAAACCAAGATGCTCTGGGAACTTTCACTCATGAAATGATATTTGCCTGATTATTGTCATCTTCTGTTTCCATTTTTGTTAGAACTTTAAGGCAAATAGTCCATCTGGCATTTTCTCTCACTTGTCATTTTTTAAGTTATAAAAATACAGTATATTTTAAAATTCTAGATCATCAGTTTTATTTTCTCACACAAATATTGAACATGAGAACTCAAATACTTTTACAGAATATTTTATGAAAAAACCTCTTCTCCTACATCTGAGATCTGCATCTGGACTCTGTTTCAGTATCTTACTGAGTGCCTGCTGACAATAATGGTCAGGGAGGAGAAGTGCACTGGGCTTGAACATAAATGATTTCACAAAATCGCCTCTTGAAATATCCAAATAGTACAGAGGATTTACCTACATATCTTCCATGGGAATCAGCATGTGTATTGTGTGTAAGAGAGAAAGAGGCTTAACTTTTACTTCATATGATCTTCAGTGTGCATTCTGCCAGCTTCAAAAAAAAAAATAAAAAAATTGCAGAATGTATTCAACAGACTGGTGAGCACTTCCACGAGCACAATCAGCATGAGCTGAGAGGGTCTCACTTTACTTCATGAATAGACTTACATTACATCTTGTGAAATTACTGAGCAGCAGTTAGACAGAAAAGAAAACATGATCAGTATTCTTTTGTAGGGACTTACTGAGGCCCAATCATCAAATACACATGGTAAATAGAAATGGATTCTTGAATAGGTGATAAGCAATCAACTACAAACAAAAGTGAGACACTGTGACCTTACATTCAGCTTGAGTAGTAAATTATCATATCTGTGCAGTATACTAGGAAATTAAGAGGACAATGAGGACAAAATAAATGTAAAATCAGCCATAGACTACATAAATCAGAAATACCTAATCCAGTCTAATTACAGTATATTTTGAATCCCACATCCCAAACCTTGGCCATTTAATCTTTTCACCAGCACCCAGCATAGTTAAGTTTACAGGCTTAACCTATATGATTAAACAAGGCATATGACATGGTCTAGTCATGAAGCAGAGTTACGTGAAGACAGACAAGTGTTTCAGAAAATGGGCTCAATTAACTTGATTTTCACCCTTCTATTACATACAGTGCCAACCTCTCAACACCTCTTCTGCCCTTCCTATCCCTCCTGAAGAGCCTGCAACCATCTGGCCGGGCATTCCAGACACCGGACTGATCCCACCAGCGTTCACTTATGCCAATGATGTCAAATCTCTGGGAGTGGGTCAAAGCTTCCAACTCTTGTTTGTTCCTCATGCTGTGGACATTAGTGTAGAAACATTTCAGGTGTGGTACTTTGTGGCCAACTCCTGGTGAAGCAGATTGAGGGATCCTATTAGTGGCTCATTTACTCCAGTTTTGGCACACCATCCCATCGTTCATCACTGGAGAGCCTGGTTTTGTCCCTTCTCCCTTCCACTCTTTGACAATACAATATAAATTTATAAGTAATTACCCAGAGTTTATGCATTATGCATTTCCAATCATAGATAGTTGCAGATTTCCAGAAAGAAATTTAATATAAAAGGAGAAAAAACTAGTGGGCATTTCCCTAGATTTCTTTATGTTCTGGACTGGTCCATAGATGCACTGACTGATCAGTGCTGCAGATTGTGCAGATGTAAGGGGTGTCTGAGAGGCTTAGGATGTTTCACATTCATGGCACTTATGCTACATCACACATTCTTACAAATTTGTCAGTGGAACTACTGAGACCACTAACTCCTGTCATAAAGAAAAAAATCAACAAAAAATCACCTAATTTGCAGTTTATTAAGCAAGTTTTATAAATCTATTTAGATAATTTAGAGACTTCATGCTGTGCATATTAAACCTAGGTAAAAAGTGAGTAGGAGGTCAGAAAAGGTAATGGAAAGGAAATTCTTCCGCAATGATGAGAGCCTATCATTGTCTTTAGTTAGATATCAGCACAGTCTAGTGAAGACTACTCCATTTACATCAATGGACCTACACCAGCTCCTGGAAGTGAACTTGTGTCATGCTACTATTTTTTACTTGTAATGACATGCATGTATGTCTCTTTTGTTTGTTCATACAGTTATTTTTTCTTTTTTTTTTTTTTTAAGAATAGTGAACAAATGCACAACAGACTTGATGCTTTTCCTCAGGATACAGGTGCCTTATTTAATGTGTGCTAACAGGCAATGTTTGTTTGCAATTGTAGAGAGTGCAAAGAAAAGAAAACCCAGAACATTTTGAGTTGGAAGGAACCCACAAGTCAAGTAATCTATGAACAAATTACAAAAATTACACTGATGTCAAGCATAGGAGTATTACTTGCACTTGCTTTCATTCTCAAGTCATGCTGTAATAACATGATTTAATACTTTTAATAATAGTATCATTTTAGTGATAATGGTCAACAGTTAGAAATTAGAAAAAGTTTACAGAGGGAGGAAGTTTCTTCTAAGAAACTTGTTGAGAAACAAAATCAAATCAGCTCTTGAGCATGCCAGCTCTTCACCTGGTCTTCTTAAAACACACCACATTTCAAGCATGTTGCTTCAGAATCTCCTTCACTGTTGGAGAGAGCAAGCAGCCTCTTTCTTCCAGGGTCTCGAATAATAAGATCTCAAAGTGAGAAAACTGAATATCTAAATTTCTCTATTTCTTTAGTCACTACACAAAAGTACAAAATTAGAGAGGAACAGAACTTCAATGATATTTCCTCTGCTTTAAATTCGTTGACTCTCAACTTGTTTGTGCTTCACTGCTTCTATAAAGGGCAGAAAGAAGTACCACTACATGCATGTGTGCACACCTACAGACATTTTCACCATTTATTTCGAGAATGTACATTGCTCTCAGGCTAAATCATAAGCAGGATGTGCCTTGCTTTCTCAATTTAAGAGATATAATGAAAGAGCTTTTAGTATAATGAACTGTCCTGTACCAGAAAATAGGGTTCATTCTTTTAGATGCATTACCTTCCACACCAGTACCTAATGAACAAAATTGTTTGAGTGTCTGGAAGTCAAATTGTAAGGAAAAGAGGTCTTTTTATGTGTATACCTGGGAAAGAAATACTCCATTATGGATTTTTAATCACTCTGTGGTCGTATGACTATAATGCACCCCTGGAATAGTATTCTAGGGATGCATCATAGTTTAAATGTTCCATCCAAAATGCTGTGGAAATAGTTTTTATTTTTTCTTGGTATTAAATTGCTCTTTGTCTGATTGGAAATAAATAGACAGCATAGAACTCTCAATAACTTATTTGATTTCTAAGCTTTTAATCGTATAAGCTATAATAAATTATTCCTTGTGACAGAAAGCACATCATATATTTCCTGTGAAGCTGCTGGAAAATGCAAATGCACCATTACTTCAGCCACCTTCTCTTCACAAATCAAACACTGCACCTGATAGTTTGTAAGTTACTTCAGAGTTACAAAAATGTCACAGTTATATCAAGAGCTGCCCAAAACTTGTGAACTTGACGTTGTAGTAACCAAAAAATATAGATCTTGATTAAAAATGCAATTTTTTATGAAATGCTATTTTGTACAGAGACAAAACCTAATGTTATAAATTAAAACTTAAAAGGTTCATTCCAATATTTACATAATGAATTACTTTGATGTTGTTCAGACATGCTCAACAAAGTGTGCCTGCTGTGTTCAATTCCATCTCGAATATGCAACACATTAAAAAGATGCAGTCTGCTATTGTGAATGCAGTCCTTAGTTTGACCTGAGTTTCCTCTAAAACATCAGTATCACTATCAATAATACCAATTTGTCCTTCGATCATATAAAAGCATACCACCGGCAGTTTCTTTCTGAGATTTTTGGAAGGCTATAGCCATCTGAACTGCCATCTCCCCTGTTGAAAAAGGAGCAGTTTGTTTGTTGTATGGCTTCTTTTCCCAAACACATGCAGTTTGGGAAAAGAGGCCATACAACAAACAAACTGCTGCTGAAATTTCTCAGTTGGTGCAAGAATAAAAGACCATTCTGTGAGCTTCAGCAATTAAGTCTTTGCCATCATATCTGAGGTAGAAATTCCAGCAGAATCATTACTGGGAACATAAATAGCAATAAAATAAACATATGAAAGAAAGTTTACAGGATAAATACTCTTCAAATTAGTTTCAAAACTAAATTATAGCCTTTAATTTATCATTTTATTCACTCACAATTTTTTCCTCAAGTGTACTTGCTTGGCCAACTGTCAGATAATTTACATGCATCCAATGTATCCAAGAAGGAATGTTTTAATGATGTTTTTTGTCTGAAGGAGCAGACAGTTATTGCTATGAACCAGCATTTTCCGTTTGGCTATTAAGAGCTAAAACTAGTTCTATGTGCACACCTCACATTGCAGTTTTACCCCAAGAAAACATGGTGATATAGAAGAATAAAATTACGACATCCAAAGTGTGCAAATCAATTAAACAAGTTCAAAATATCTTCAGAAAGTAAAAACAATGAAAGAACAATGAAAGATTAATGAACAGTTATGTTTGTTATTTTAGTCCTATTAGTAACACTTCCATTAATAAAGGAATTTGGGCATGGATTCCAGGGCATTTTTTCCATCTCCCTTTCCTAAGGGAAAATATTCAAGTTTTTAAAAAAGAATTTGCACTTGAAAATACTCTATTAAAAACCATATGTAAAATAAAAATATGGTTTTTTTACAATTTCCAACTAACACTCAGAACATTTTAAGAAACCTAGAAAATTTCTAAAAAAAAAATTCTGTAATGAAATTTAATCGCAAATCTATTGTTCTAGCAACAATTTTCCCAATGGATGTAAGTTATAATTTAGTTTTTTTTACTTCTATGAAAGATTTTTTGAGTTCAACAAGGGCAATAACAAAAATGGTATCTGTTTATAAATCCAGCAAAAAAACCTTATAATACTTGGCATTGCAAACTCTGAATGTAAACACACTGAAATGAACAGTTTGATTGAAGCCTTTCATTTTTCAAAGTGTAACTATTGGAAAGCAGTAGTAGTTTTCTAACACTAACATGAAAATTTCATGTTACCTATTAATTTTATAGAATTCTGAAGATACATAATCCTTCCTATTGCTACTTTTTAAAGTAATTGTGTTAAGATTCTGTCTTGCTTTTCACTTAATTGTCAGTTTTAAGATATGGATTACTCAATGCTTATTTCAAGTGGCTCTTCTCTTGGTTACTTTAAAGCTGGAGTCACTTCATTTCCATCCTCATTTAAAACATTTTCTCATCATATCAGCACATTCTCTAAATATGTCTTTAGATATGTCAACTCAGGGCAGTGATAGACATTTCCACAACTGTTTAATGAGAGTAGATACAAGGCTTGTCTACATATGAAAGTGAAAAGATTAAGCTACTTTGAAGTAAGGCAACTTGTTCTTCATGGGTGCCTCCAGACTTCAGTGCAATTTAGGTTTTATGTATTGACTTCACACCTTGACAGGGTTCCTGCAGACCTGATCTCAAGCAAGAATGACTATAAAATGTTAAAATATTATTCTGAGAACACTGGCACTTTACAAAGCCCTTTTCCAAAGGGATTCATGTCTCAGGGGTCCTTCTGTGGGCACTTTTTGATACCAGATTAATTTACCCATTACTTTCATATCCTCATCAGAACATTACTAAGCATCTTTTTCTATTTAGACACTTATTCTCCCAAAATATATAGAAAATCACTGTCTTTTAAGATACTTGATCTATTTGTCTGAAACCGTGCATAAGGTAAAGGCAAGGTGTAGACACAAGCCTATACAAAAATACAGATACATATATATACATATGTAAAAACACAACCTGCTAGATAACTCTCTTAGCAAAGCAGACTAGCAGACTGAAAATGAAAGAAATATCTCAGAACTGTACTATATAAGGACAAACACAAGGCTCCTTTCTTTTGTCTGTTGGACTTATTGTACAAGCAAACTTTTAATTAATTTACATCTCTGTAAAATTCTGACAAAACATTTCCTTCATCCAAATCTTGGTATGTCCCAAATATTTAGTAATGAAATTTTTCAGAGCATGGTTTATTTTTCATAAAAAAAATCATAGTTTGGATCTCCACAATTCCAACAACATTAATGTTTAATATATATAAGAATATTTTGCATATTATAATATCCTAAAATAAAATGTAAAAAACTAAAATTTCTAATGTAGGAGAATTTAACTAAAAAAAAACCAAAAAAACCCAAGCAAACAAGCAAAAAACCTCCACAAGGTAATCAGGAAAATAACACATTGTGTGGGGATAATACATGCACAGAACTGGATCTTGACCAATTATTTATATTTAGAGCTTCATAAATCATTAATGTGTGAGAAAGCATTTAATTCTTTGCCTGCCCAGCCCTGAAATGGGAAGAAATAATAGAGATCACATGGATTTTAGCTGAAATTAGCTATGCATCTGTTTCTATGCAGTGTAAAAGTATATAATTTCTGGAAATGATCAGAAGCAAGATGAAGCACAAAGACATTTCCTATTTTTGTGCTGTATAGATTGTGTTTTTAGGTTGCTTGGAAGAAGTTTTCTGTCAGACCATATCCAGGCAAGATCTAAGAACAGAACTTAGTCAGTAGGAAGAGGAAAAACTGTTAGACATGTAGTATTTAAGGATCACTGATAAATGAAAAGGTGAGTTTATTACTATGTTCCAAAGCCTCATCGCTTTCATGTGTGGGGACAGTAGCTACCATCAACAGCAGAAGCTATACCTCTTGTGGATGAAATGAGGAGGTAACCAATTATATAAAACTAAGACTCTTACTTTTTATAGAATGGCTGGAACTGGGTAAAGTGGGGACAAGAAAGGGTGATAATGTTCTTGCAGAACTTATTGATACTTACAGGAGGAAGGCAGCATCCTAGAGAGCAAGCACTTCCCAGTAGTGGAAAGTGTATGTTTTATGTGCTGATTCATAAACGTGGACTAGGTTTGAGCCAGGTTACAAACTTTTGATTCAGCAGTAATTGAAGATCTGAAGCTAAAACACTGATAGAAGCAAATTTCTGTTGATTGATTGTTTCCAGGCTGGGTAATATAGCACTTTGAAAGAATTGAAGTGTTTCCTTTTTTCCACAAGTTCTAAATAGAGGACAAAAATGCATTATATATCCTGACAACAGTAAAGACTGTATATAAATGGTAGGATATTTTCACTTTGCTCTGCTTCCTGTAGTGCTGTGTCCTCCAGCTTAAAATCAGAGGTTTATTGGTATAGAGTATCAAATTTAGACACTTCATCCCACTTCTCAGCAAATTCTTTCAAAGCAACTTCATAATAACACTAATAAAAGTCTTTTAAATACAAACCATCACAATGCAGGCTTTGCTGGAATATGAGCATTTGAAATTACCTGAAACAGTACATCTTTGTTGTTTTATTTTCCAGAGAGCAAAAAATTAGATGTGCCAAAAGGCTACTGTCTAAAAGCCAGTAATGTGTATATTGTCCCTATGGTTAAGTAAAAATAATTTTGAGAAAAACAGCCTGTATTTTCAATTATCCTCCTTATATTGATTTATTACTCTAGTTAAAAAAATATGGTTAATAGTTGAAATTAAATGTTCCGTTACTTATATAGTGATAGAGCCTACTTTTGTTGCCCTTTGTGGGCCTTGATCATTAAAGTAATGGCCACAATTAATTTTTGCCCAGAAGGGAAGGATTTTTTTCAGTGCTGTGCTACAAGAGCAACTTTTAGAGTCTCTCTGGGTACAGCATGTATATAAAGTTAGCCATAGAGGGCATGCTCTTGGCTCTATGGTTTTCTCTGTGTCAGATGTTATTGGCATAATGTCTATCAAAAAAAATTTAAATTCCTGAAGAATTAAATAACAACAGTATAGGAGACTACCTTTTACTCCTTGCCCTCTCCTCACAGTATCTCCTGATACTCCATGTCAATCAAGTTCAGAGTTGGGTTAGTGGTGCCATATATTACCAACTCTAAAAAAGAAGTTCAAGTGAAACTGCTGTTTTGATTCCCTCAGCAGGGAGCAACACTTTTAATAGGCGTGTACATCTGCTGCACACAGAATGAAAATATCCTTGGCTAGCTGCATTCACACCCATCTGTCGAGATGGCGCACTGCCTGCAGACAGGTCGGTCACATCATTGCCACATGGCATAAATGCCAGCAGAGGGACAACTTATTTGGCCAGCCTGCTTGTCAGTAAAAGTGAACAGAGCTTCTGCAGGACATCACTACAAATGCTAGCAGTGCCACTTTGATAGCAACTGTCCAAACTTGGTGTCCTCTTAATATATTTTCATATTGTAGCACCTAGCCCTCAGATATTTCCACAAGTATCTTTCACACATGTAGCAGTCAGTCCCTTGGTGAAGATTAGCCTAATTGAAGTACACTATGTAACATTTGCACTCTCCTTTTAGCACAAAATATTTGCAAAAACAGTAAATACTTTTTATGGTAATTCCATACCATTGACCTGTACCTACTGCTGTAGATATTAAGTTGAACCTTCCACTCTGAAGCTCATTTACTGCCTTCTGACTCTGAGGAGTTCTCTGTCTTGACATTTACCAAATTACAGTTTCCTTCTCTGAATAGCAGAAGCAGCTATTTTGCTTTATTTCCCCAAATAGCAACATTCCTCTTTGATCTCTTTTTATTGAAAAATGCTGACTTTTTTCTGAGCATAAACTCAGAGGATCTTATTGTGTATTTCATTTGAATCAATAGTTAGATGAATAAAAAGACCCTTTACTAATAAACTTGCAGATTCTGGTATGGCATCACTTTCAAATAAAGTAGACGCAACATCAAATTTCCCATTTTCAGGACATGATTTATGGAATAGAATTATTTTATTTATAATTTATTTTTACAATTTTTTTTTATTGTCTAAGTTCTTTCTGATACTTACTCAAAAAATTCTAGACTGTGTGAGCAAGCATACAGCTCCAAGTAAAGATGAGGTATATATTATTAAAAGTTGGAAATGGCAAAAATTAATTATTTACATAGACAGGAATCTTTTTATTGAATTCTGGTATAAAGTAATGTGCGCAAGGTCAAAATCATCACTTAAACTTGAAAAATATATTGCTTAAAACAAACTCACATAATTTCTCAGGACCGTTATGTCGTGATTCATGATAACAAGCATAAGGAAATATATCCAGAACTAGTATGGCACTGCCCATTGGACTACGATACAAGTAAAGTAATGTAATATTTTTATCAGCATTATGTGCATTTTTATATTACTTCTCTATCAATGTGATTTGGTTTATGGGCCCTCATCTGTCTTAAAAAAAATAAAGACAACATAAATTCAGCATCAGAGCACTATTAATTAGAGCACTAAAGATACAAATAAGTAATCTCCTCAGATTACATACAGTGCAGAAGGAAGTAGATGAACAGATCAAATAGAGTAAATGATTCTTGAATTTAGAGGAAAATAGGAGGATAAAAAAGTAGCCTATATAGAGCTTGGTGATATGAGAAGCTGAGGGGTGGAGCACAAGGGCTGGCTTCCTCACCGGTGTGATTGCTGAGTGGCTCTTAGTGCTGTGTTGTAGGCACACAGTTTGTGGTGATTGGGAGTGGGGCTGGGGCCAGCCTCATGCCCAGTGGGCACAGCTGTGAGCAGCAGGTGAGCAGCACTGACAGCAATGAGCCATGGAGTGCCCAGGGGCTCTGACCAACCACCAAAGGGAGCAGAGGGCACACAGGGGCAGGGTGTGAACATCAGGGGTATGAAAGGCTGGGCTGAAGAACAAGAAGGGCAGATGCTTGCAGCCTTGTGAAGGGAGGTGATGTTGCTCTGTGTGGGCAGATGCCTGAAGCCCTCTGATGAGGTATGGTGTTACTCTGTGTGGGTGAATGCTTAAAGCCTTCTGAAATTGTGTGGTGATGCTCTATCATGGCTGTCTGAACTGTGGCATGTGCTGAGGTGTATGCTGTGACACTTGTTATGTACTGTGGTGGTGCTGTGAAGCATCTCCATGGAGGTTAGTCCATGGGTGGTGTCTTTTCTGTCAAGGGAGCAGGATTTCTGCTTATCTAAGACCCTCTCTGGAGTGCTGTGTCCAGCTCTGAAGCTCACAGTGTAGGAGAAATATGGATCTGTTAGAACAGTTACAGAGAAGGGCCACTAAAATTATTAGGGATCTGGAACACCTCTCCTATGAAAAAAAAAAAAAAAAAGCTGAACCTAAGAGACCCATCCCAACCTCTCTCTGCCTGGGGAGCAGAAGACCCCAGGCAGACTAGTATATAAAAGCAGTTTATGAGAAGGATGGACAGAGACTGTGCCAAGGCTTGTAGTGACAGAACAAGGGGCAATGGTTTTCAACAGAAAGAAGGCAGATTTATGTTAGCTACAAGAAAGAATTTCTTTTACAATGAGGGAGTTGAGACACTGATACAAGTTGCCCAGAGAATTTTCTTAACTATTTACCTCTGTAAATGCACACATTTGTACTGTTTGTAGCTGCAGTGTTATCTGCTTTATTTCTGCAGAATGGGAACAGTCATTTGCAAAACTATTTGTACTAAACAATAGTATGAGTATTGTGGTAAAAGTTCAGAAAATAATTTAATACCTTAGATCCCCATCTTGATAATGAAATGTTCGGATATAAAATAAGAAGTGAAGTGCAATAATATGCAAAGAAACTACATAATGCAGACTAGGAATGATATTGATCTTACAACGTACAAGCCTGCAGTAAGCTAGAAGTCTTCTCACGGCAGATTTTTTGATAGAAGTTATATCTTGACTGAAAGTTTGTTTGGGTTTGGTTTTTTGCAAAATTGCTTTCTTCCTGTTTAAAAATCAATAGAAACCAAAGCATGTAAACCAGTTTCTCAAGAAAGATGTTGAAAGTTGGATCACATTCCAGGAGAGTGTTATGTTATCAGTGCTGATATGCTGTATTTTAGATATCTAAATAAACCTACATGTTGGGTCAAGACCTGTAATCCAGATTCCCAACAATGGATTGTGTCATGGTATGTAGCACACCATATAAAAGACAAACCTACTTGTGGAGGGATGATTCCAACAGGGAAGTGGTTGTATAGTGGCACAGACAAAAAAAAAGTTACCATGAAACCACAGCAACTTTTGAAGTACAACATTATTTTTATCAAGAAGGTTTTCTTGACTTCAGACAGCACTATAGGACAAAAAAATTGAGCTTTTGTATAGAAACTGTACTTGAAAATTGGAATAGGATATTTTTAGACACTTTTCTCACAAGCATACCCTTATTTTAATTTCTCTACTGATCACATAATTTTTTTATAATAATTAATTTTTTTATTAATATCATGGCCTACTTGGAAACATGTTTACTTCTACCAGTAGATAGATAAGAAGCAATTAGGAACCTTTTCTAATTGCAGTAAAGTTCAATATGGCAAGAAATGCAACTTCTCAGATGCCTATGATGAGTTAAATAGAAATTTAATCTAAAACACATGCTTAGCAGGATTTTTATATTTTACTGTAAGAAGTGTTAACATTTGATTTTAAGGACCTATTTCATTAATAGCAAATAGGTTTATAAGATGTCCCATGAAGACACTTCGGAGTTTTTCAGAGCAAATTACAGACCATAAAATACCAAGCTTTCCTATAATTAAAAATAAAATCAGCAACAACATCACTGACGCCGCTGCACATGAAAATTTAACAAAATGTTTTTATAATGCTGAAGTGATATAAATGTAATGACAATAAATTATAAGCTTCTGTGTTGTTCCATTTGTTTCAATGGAAAGATATTTCTTCTGTGTTATGATAGAGGTAGTAATAGCTCATTATAAGTTACATGCACAAAGTTAGTGAGTATGTTTGGATATCACAAGTAGATGCATATATTACAGTACTAGAAAAAGAGTTTGAAAATCAAGACAAAATCAAATCCTGCCACCTGTAGAAAATTAAAATGCTCCAACTAAGTCAACTTTACTAAACTTTCATTCTTTAGTGTTTTTTCTGTGAAAGTAACATAGGAATGCAGATCTTCAAATTCACCTTTGTAATTGAATTCCACGAAAAGGGGAGAGAAATTTTTTTGCTAAGGGTCATGAACCACAAAGCCAAGATTTTGTACAGGTATAGATAGTTTAGGATTTTTTAGTTTTTAGGGTTTTTTACACAAAACCATAAAGCAGAGATACAAATATATTGTTATAAGGTAGCCTAAGCCTATAATGTTTATTTTATCTATATAGATATTTTAGAGTCAAGCTGTCAGTATTCACACAAAATGTGACCACTGTAGAATATAACAAGATACTCACCTATAAATTATTGTTGATAAGGTATTACAGCTTTCCAAGTGGTTGTTTTACTCAGCAGTTTCACATGTATGAAAAACAGTAAACTAAGGATGGTTTGTCTTTCTGTATCATGTATTTCTTACCCAGAAGGAATAGTGTCCTCAAAGAATCAAAATCTCTCATGGTAGTTTTGGAACAGGAAAAATGATGTGCATTTAAACATGGACCAGGAATCAATAAGAAATGTAAAAGTAACACAGAAATTTTAGCACATTATTGTAGCAAACTGAAGTTCCTGAAAGTCAATGAATGGACATTTCTGTAAAAAACAGAAACCAGAGCAAGATTATGTCAAAGCAAGGGTGTCACTTTCAGCCATTAAGCCAAGATGAGCCAAAGAAAAATAATTATTTCACTTTATACCACTGTCTTTTCATTCTATAGTAATGCTTTAAAAATATGCACTAGAATTAGATAAAAAAGACAAGTCAGTAAGAAGGCTCTGTTACAATATTGCTGCATTTCACTTTAAAAAATTTTTGTCAATTTATTTTGTACAGAATATTTCCATTAAAAAATAATTAACTAAAAAATCTTGTTACAATTGAAAAATCTTTTCATTTGTCTTACTATGAGACATCCCCACAATTATCTTATTCAATGAGTTAGTCTATTAATAATCTTAAAATTTCATAATTTATTGAGAAAAAATTTAAAATACAGGTTGTGCTTATAATTTCAACCAGTTGTCACATACAATCCAGAAATAGAATATTACACAAGAAGTAAAAACCCAAGACTAGCTCAGGTCTTGAGGGCTTTCTTAATGGGATTACTATTACTAACCAGTATGACTAAAAGTGGTGTGATTTAGTCAAAGTCAGAATAAAAAATTAATGAAATTTTGTCTAATTGTACTGGAATAGAGTTCTTACTTGAGCACCCTAGATATAAGTTCCCCAGTGACCTATGGCAATGTCTGGCTGTGCACATTCACTACTTGCCATCAGGGAGATTTCATTCCCTTTGCAGGAGACTGTTCCAGTCAGAGTTACCATTCTCACCTCCATTCCAGACAACTTTCTTCTACTTGATGTCTAGGATGTATTTCTTTCATTAGCATGGCATCCTACAGTGTTTTCAATGAGTCATGCTTACTTAGATCTATGCCAAATTACCTCAGAACACACTTTTTGTAACGTAGTCTGAAATAAGACTGAGCTCAGAGAAGCATGAGCTAGCACTTCCGGTGAAATTAGGGAATAAAACCAATTTCATGATTTTCATGTGAAGAAAACAGTGCTAAGAGGAGGTTTCAAGTGTGAACAGGGAAAAGCAAGTCAATTTCAGAATGAAACACCAGATGGAAAATGGACAGTGAAAATTGCTGATGTATATCAGAATTTACAGGTTGCAAAGGGTTTTTTCAGCCTGGATTAGAACTTCAGTCTAATTTCAGCACTGTAACAACATCACTACTATGCAAAAATTAGCTCAGGAAAGACAAATTACTATTGTTAGGTAATGTAAGAAAAATATATTCATATAATTTTGCTAGGTGATCACCTACATATTGTAGGTGGATACAGGCATAGAGAAAGGAAAGGAATTATTTCAAGTATCACAACTACCTAAAGAAGTAACAACTTACATTGAGGAAATTATTTTAGATGTATATTAGAAAATACTTTCTGATCCATTAGACTCTAATATAATCTTCTGAGGAAAGTGCTGAAATCCTGGTAAATGAAGAAATTTAGCAATTAGATGGAACGTAAGAGGCATATGGTAAGAATAACAGTACAGAACCTGCAAGAAATTGAAAAAAGTTCTATCAGGTCATCTAATTCACCTTAATTTCTATGAAAATTAATGTTTGTTCTTTTCTCTTGGTTTAAATTTTGCTCATCCAGTCATGAAACCTTTTAAATCTCTGGACTCTAAAAATGTCTTTCATTCAGGCAGCAGTGCCTCAAAGCTATTCACGCTAATTAGCCAAGGTCATTTAAATACATTTTTCATGAAGCACCTTAAACTCAGTGTGCCATTTTATATATTTATCAAATTGCTAATCAATATGCTATACCACAGTTACCACTGGGCCTGGAGTTACACACAGAATGCTGCACGAATTTAAATTGTGCAAGCTGCTGTCTGCATAAATGAAATTAAAGTGTATGCATTGATCATGATTCACAACAGAAAAGAAGTGGCCTAAATACACTCACATCAGAAATCTGTATTTTAAGTAAATCTTAACTGTATTGTTGGCTTCTTTTTTCATATGTTTTTTAACATGCCTTGTATTAAACTAGCTTCGATTTCACTTTCTTTCTCCAGCATATTACCTCTGCTGTATTGGTAAAGTAATTTATTCCATCCTCTGTGGAGACCCTGGATCTCATTTGCCAGCATATTTATCTTTCCTGCCACTGCACTGTCATTCATCTGCAATCTCCACAGAATACCAGACTTGTGCAGAATTTCAATTAGGATTGATTCAACTAAGTCCAGGCCACAGAACTGAGGCTGACAGGTTGACCCCCTGAGAATTTAATATGTTGAATCCTGCAAAAAAAAAAAAAAAACCCAAAAAACCAGTAATACTGCAAAACAGAAAACAGCTCAAGTTTAACACCCTAATTCATTAACTCCTCTACACACTCAGTTCAATCTGTCTCACAATAGGTTTTTTTACTCCTTGTATTGTTTACAGTAGTTTCAGCGACCCCAGGAAAGACATAAAAATCTCTACTCTTCCTCTGAGGTCTAATCAACTTAAACTCAGGCAGCTTGTAATGAACAGAAGAATTATTTCCACAGAGGCTGAGCTACCTTAAGCTTTCTATTCTGAATATGCAGTTATTAAAAAATCAGTACAGTATAAGTATACAGGTAAAATAGATTTTATTGGATCCTTGACTTCACAGAATTCCAATGCTTTTCAGTGTAATCATTTGACAGGCTTCATCTGCTTGTCAAATGTCCTAAAAGAATTCCTTAAATAATGTGGTTACTAGAACAGTCTTGTAGGTTTCAAGGCAACTAAGCTCAACAAGAACAGGAATCTGAGAAGCGTTTTTTCTTGTAATAATTAAGTATCCACTATTTGAGTTTTAACTTTATCTTAGTTGTATGCAACTTGAGACTTAGGTTGATTCTACACCAGAAGCAGGTGTAAGTACATACTCAGTTTTAAGCAAAGTATTACAGTAGAATAGAGAAATTACAGCAATTCCACATTTAATTATATTTTTCTGTTGTTACTAAAGAATTATGTTGCATACATTTTCCCTAAATATCAAATTTAACCACTGAATAACATAAATTTCTACCTCATGTAATGTGAAAGGTAATATAAGGACTCACATATTAAAAACCTAAAAAAACTTAAAATAACCAAAAGAATAGAAATGGAGTTGGGAAATATAGACACACACGTATTACTGTTAAATAGAACATGAGTCTGCTGGAAATGTATGAAATAATTAAGAAGAATTGATTTGCTTGTGCATAGAGATAATAACGTCAATGAGTCAAGTGTAAGCAAAGAAATTAAGAAACTAATTTATATTTAGAGGATGTCATATTATATTAACTTAAATAAAATAGAAAATATTTCATATATGCCCTGAGTGTTGTGATTTTCAAAACCCTAACCCTAGGCGTAACCCTAAACCTAGCCCTAGGCAGGAAACCCAGCCTAGGGCTGGGACTGGTTCCAGTGAAAAAGATGTGAAGGAAGGCATCTGTTGGCAGTTTTGTGTTCCCCAAGGGATGCCCTTTGCAGCTGCAGTGTGCCTGGAGCCCTGGGCTTTGTGGTTTTCAAAACCCTAACCCTAGGCGTAACCTTAACCCTAACTCTAGCTCTAGGCAGGAAACCCAGCCTAGGGGTAGGACTGGTTCCAGTGAAAAAGCTGTGAAGGAAGGCATGTTGTGGCAGTTTTGTGTTCCCCAAGGGATGCCCTTTGCAGCTGCGTTGTGCCTGGTGCCCTCTGCTTTTCACTTTTTTTTGAGCTGGCTTCAGTCTCTGCGAGTACATTTGAACCATTTTTACTGTTGTAGGCTGGTCACCAGAAGTCTAGTTCACACAAAGCAGGAATTGTTCATGGAAAGTACATCTGGTGTTCCAATATCTTAAATAATATTTACTGCATCTGTACTTGTCCATTTGTGCAAATAATCACTATCACTTGAAATAGAAAATCCCTTTACATGTTTGACTGGATTTTTGATTCCTGTAGAACTGTAGGATTCTATGGATTAGGGAAACACGTCCCTTCCCACTAAGTGCCTGTGTTCAGCCCTACACTATATTCATATCATGTCGCTGTTCTCATCAGCCACTTCAGGACTCATGATGCCAGGACATTCTCTCTGAACATCATAAAGGCATGCATTCTCAGAAGGGAGTGAGCTCAGGAGTACAGTTTTGCAGTATAATAACTTGGAACTTTAAAACCCTCTGAAAAATCCCTAGAGAATGCAGCAGTGAATGGAATTCATTCAGGTATTTATTCACACATCAACTTTCAGACTAAAACCAAACACCTATTCTGCTTCAGCATATCAATGTGAGAAAGTTTAAAAGAAGTACATAAAAAAGTTAAAAATAAAATTGTAGACCTTATGAAAAAAATCATACCATTGAATCTTCTGTCTCATATGAGCTTTACCACTCATTTGAAAGGCTACTCTTCTAGAAAAATGAAATCCATAACTTAAATTTTTGATTTCAGAACAGTTTTGATGTTTGTTGTCAACAATACTGAAATTGTGAAAATTTCAATCTTTGCAGATGTGATGAAAACTAGAGAAGTGCAAGTGTGTTGTAGTCTTTGTGAGAGAGGCATCAAGATGTTGGAGGGTGTTTCTGAAAGCTGGCAAGCATACCAGAGACAGCTCACCCCTGCCCACTTTCTTATTAATGTCTCCTAATTCTCCATGAAATGCCATTTTCAAAGTTAAACTCTGGGAGAGATTTATCCCAGATTTTACATAAAGATTCTCATGTCCTAAATGTGTCAAAGCACAGAAAAATCTTATTATGTTTTATCCTGTATGAAATTCTTGATAGTTTGTAACTTAGAAGTGAGTTCAGGAAACATTTCTACCAAACTTCTGGATAACATAGAGGCAAAGAAAACAAGAGTTTTGAAGAGAAAAACTGAGCTCCTGTAAAACACTTGAGAAAAGTAGGATTAAAAAGACCCCAACAAAGTAATGGCATAGTGAGTTAGTGAAAGTAACAGCTCTAAACCATTCATCTTTAAAATTATATTTATCCTTCCAAAACTGTTAAAATGTCTACAGATCTGAATTCTCATGCTATAATAGCTCAGCTAAGCATTTCATGTGTTTCTGCCTGAAACTGTCAGTTGATTCCTGTATCTTTGGATCCTTAATGCTCTTTTTATTCTTTTTTTCAAACACTTGTGTTTCTGCTGTTGCAGTTCAGCAGCTCAAATACAGAATAAGTATTAGAACCATGAAATAGAGTTAGAAACTTTATTTTCAGAGAAAAAATTGCAAGAATTGTTGGAAAATTGTGCTTTTAGGTAGGACAATAACTTTCAATGAACACAAATTTATCCAAAGTGGGCCAGAAAATAAACCACCAAAAATTGGTAGGTATTTGTTAAAAGACATGTTTAATTTCTCAATATATATGCTATTAAAATTTATTCCGGCATTTTTAAAGCTGTGAAACTTTTAATTTTTATATAGCACTTGAGATTTTCCCCAACCAAATGCAACTAGCTAAAAGGAGGGGAGAAAGAAACGGGAAAAATTTCATTTTCCACCTCAAATGAACATTAAGTTGATGCAAAATTTGTAATTGAAACTTATTTTGTTGAATCACTCATATCTTTGCCCTCAAATTTCTGTTTTGGCTTCACCTCAAAAGATTTTAACTTTTTCAGTTTTTATTCCAGCCACAATTCAAAAGACTGTTATTGCAAGTTGTGATTCCCCAATTTCTCATCTGTATATCTCTCTGGGAATAAAGGTTTTTTTACACCAGATAACATCAATACTCTGGTATTTGAAAGCAAAGACAACACTACATTTGTATATCACAGTGTTGTTAAGTTTTAAAAAAGGTTTGTAAGTGAGTCTGTGTTTTCTAAGGATTTCTGATTGAAAGGTGAGGAAGAAATTTTTCAGTGCATTGAATAGTTTCTCTGGAAGGTGTATTCACTCACTGGCTTAAGATAAAACACTGGTAAGTACTACTTCACCTACAAAAACAGCTTCTATGTGAGATTTGAGTTCAGCCTCTGCCAGGCTCAACCTCAGTGATTATGTTGACTTTTAATAGCAAAGTAGTCACGGCATAGGAAAAGATTGACAAAAACCTGTGTCTTGCAAGTCAGGAGGCAGAAAGACAAAATGAATTGTGAGACAGGTGTTTCCTGTTACAGTAGGGCTAACACTGTAATTGTTATGAATGTGAGTAATTTCACATCAATAAATAATCAGTGAAAATAGATGACACTTAGGTTTTGTTGGAGCCATCTGGTGCAGCCATAAAATAAAGACAAAATTGAAGAGGACAAGAAAGCATCCATTTTGTTTCTTAGAGCCTTTATATGTTATTTTAAATGGAATTTAAATCTGATGGATTTGCAGTTAGAATAGACGCATGGTTAATGCTCATGAATTGTATACATTGATGACTTTCCCTTTTTTTGTTGGCCTCCAAAATTCAGGAACAGATTTCCACACTTGCTGAGATCCACATATGGTATAACATGAAACCTATCTCCTGCTTGCCTTGCAGAAGCTGAAGTCAAGAAAAATGGTATTAAAATTTCTACCTGTGGGAAAAAAAGACATAACGCTCACAGGTAAACATCCTACCATTCACATGTAAGAAAGAACTAAATGAAGATCTCTGTATAGAAAACATGAAACAAATAATTTTATTTTGCTTATTATTATAAAAAATTAATATTTTAATATAAAAATTATTATTAAATTACTCTCTTATTATAAACAAAATTACTCTTCACTTTGAAGAGTACAAACAAGAAACAAAAAATAGTAATAATGAGAAATTATATATACAAATCATTCACACATAGTTTTTTCTATACTAAATTATATGTAAGGAAGGAAGTGTTATTTATTGCACAGAAAATATTGAAACAGTTTGAAATAAAGCCTTATTTAAGACTAGACTGTACCTCTTTTGCTAGGTCACAGTAATATCTAGCAGAGCAACAACAGAATGCTCAGCTGTCTACTGTTGGCACCATCTGGTCTTGACTCCAGGCCCTTCTTTCTCCTGTCCCAGTTAAAAATTTTGTCTTGAACAAAGTGGAACAACATCAATAAGAAAAACTCAAAGCAAGTTGCAAGAAAACTCTTGGCATGGTTACTGGGGATCTCTATTGGTTGGCCTGAATCAGGCAGAATACAAATTAAAGCCTTGATTTACTGCACGTCAGAGATTGCTTACTGTCTTAACCATTGGTTCCACTCTTCACCCAAACAAAATTCCAACCTCAGCAATCCCACTATTTCCCCCATCAGGCAAGTGCAGGAACAAAACATCTGTCTTAGTCTTTCCTTCCTGGTTCTTTGGCACTGTCTTGCCTCTCTGTTCTACCCGTGGTTGGCAGTTTGGCACTGAGAGCTCAGGACAGCTGTTTTCAATTCCTTCTATTGGCACCACAGACTGAATCTATACTCATAAATTAAACATTCCCAGGACCATTCTCATCACTGAGGCCAGCTGGAACAGAGCATCTCACATCCACACTATTGCACTCTTTCCTCTTCAACAGGGGTGACATCATCCAAACTGCCTAATAGGACCAGTCCTTGGTCTATTGTAACTCCCAACTGTGCCTGATAATTGTCTGGGAGAGTCATAGCTGACCCAGAGCCAGAACTGCACCAGAGACTTTTTAGCAGATGATTGTATTTCAAAAGTCCAGCATGTTCCTTTCATGGTTCTAGCATAAATGCAGTAATATTATTTATTGCCAGAAATAAATTGGAATTGCAAAGAAAGCCTTTCTTAGCCCTGTGCAAGTATGTTCAGCTTTACAACAGTCTAGTAGGAATTAGACTGTAAACATAGTGGTGCCTAAATCCACTCTTTATCAAGTTATTCAAGAGAAATTTCTATTTAAACAAGTCTGACAAAATGACAACAAATTGAAAACAAGTTCCTAGATGTGTTTGTTTAAATTGGAATGCCATGAATAAGTATCCTACAGTTGTAAGTTCACATGTTAAAAACTTTCCTGAAAGGCTCCATTTTCAAACAAATTTTACACTTCCATTTTTGCACCTGCATCTTATATCATGAGGGCATATCTGGATATTTGTGACTGTGATGAGTTCATTGTTTGTGAAAATTATGTAGTAGAGAATTATAAGTACTAAATTTTAGTATATTTCACTCCCCTCAAGATTGAGAATTTCTGTGATTCATTAGTTTCAGCTAGCTGTGCAATTTCACAGCTTGTGCACAAAAATGGAAAATATTAATTAGCAATTTTCTCATTGTTTGTTTAAGAAAAAGCATTAAAAACTAGCTGAAATATGTTCCCATAATTCTCTGTATTTACTCCAATGTGTAGAGGAAAATTGCTGGTAGTGTTAGAAAGTATTGAAAATATTAAATATAGATATCTAGCCTTGGGGAGTGTAAATTAGCATGTTTTTAATTGGTTGCAATATTCAGGGAAACATTCCTCAAAGAAAAGTAATTTTAGAGCAGCATATTTTGACAAGCACATGTGCCAGTTTAAAAACCTGTGATCAACTTTAAATAGGTTTTAAAGACAACAAAGAACTGTTTCTAATACTATAAGGAATGAACCCTGTTTTTAAAGCATGTTTTCTGTGGGATTGATTTACACAGTATATAGAAATTACCAAAACCTTTCAACCTTTTAAAATAGAATTGTGAGGGGCATATTTTAATCTCAGCTATACTGGTGTGACTAGAATAATTCCTCTGAAGATAGCAGAGGTGCTCCTAATATGTGCCAATGTAATTGAGAACAGAATTGAGCATACAAAGCCCTGGCCTGAAAGAAAATGCCAATTGTCTTAAAACAGGCACTGCTTGCTAGCAGGCTAATCAGTGGTACCCCAAAAACTGAGTGGAATTTTCAAATGTTTGTTAATATTATGTTGCTTTTTCATTCTGTCTACCTTTTGTATTTCAAAAGCCTCTTTAATTGACACAGGTGATTTCCATCCGCTTTAGCATGCTTATGATAATCTTGAGTACAGCACATGGAGATGGGATAATATGAATGAGCAAACTGATGCTTGGCAGCGCTGCTAACTTATTTTGCTCTTATTTAATAAGAAAAGATGTAAGAATTCCCTAGAATTTATTCAATTACATACAGACTGCTGTACTCTTTCATTTCTTAAGGATGTAGGGCTTACAAATAAGTGTAGTGTGCATCTAATAGAGCTTCCAGGAACTCTCCTGCAGTCTGGAGTTTGATATCTGTGCTTCTGAGAATGTCCAGATGTGCAGATAAGGACCACAAAGATGATATGAGGGCTGGAGCTCCTCTTCTATGAAGACCAGAGAGAAATTTGTGGTTGTTCAGCCTGGAGAAGAAAAGGTTTGAAGGGGACTATATCACAGCCTTCCAGTGCCTAAAGGCAGCTAAAGAGAGCTGGAAAGGGACTTTTTACAGGGGCCTGTAGTGACAGGACAAGGAATAGCAGCTTTAAACCAGAAGTGAGTATATTTATATATTAGGAAGAAATTCTTTACTGTGAGGGTGGTGAGGCATAGGAACAAGTTACCCAGAGAAGTTGTTCATGCCCCATGTCTGGAAATGTTCAAGGCCAGGTTGAATGGGGCTCTGAGCAATCTGGTTTGGTGAAAGTTATCCCTGCCCATGGCAGAGAGGTTGGAACTAGATGATCTTTAAGACTGCTTCCAACTGAAACCATTCCATGATTTTATGGTGATTCATACCTCTAAAGGAAACAGGATAAATTGAAAAGTCAAAGGGAATGCAGCACTGACTCAAGCAATCAAGGGAAGAAAAGGGAAGGCCAGAGGAGAATGAAGAGCTGTAATAAAGACCTTGGAAAGTTGGGCTTGCTATTTCTTGCTGACACTGGACCAGAGGTTCACCCATGATAAGTGAGGAAGAATGACAGCTACTATGCAAGTGATTTACACACTTGAGATATCAGTTTGGACTCTTAAAGGTGCTGCAAAACTTGTCCCAGATTCCAGCAGAATCAAATAAGAGGTCTGCTGCCTAGGGCAATGTAACACCTGAGCCCTTGTTTATTTTGCCTTCATAGATCTAAATTAGAGTAATTATTTTTCTAGTGATTTGGTCTGCTTTGGACCTTTGTTAAGTACTTTACTAAGGCCTGTACATGTACAAAAATGGTATATACTTCATAATAAACAGATGTGACCTTCATCTGCTGGATGGTTACACATCATTTCCACATTAGAATCCACACTTATGGAGTGGTTTGTGAACAACAGCGCATATTATGTTCCATTACATTTCACAAGTCCTTGAAAAAATGATATGGTTGCACACCTTCTGGATTCAAAATTAAATTATACTTAAATTATTTTGATATGCACAACTTGAATAAAAATACACACATCTAATTCAAGGTCATACAACTGGCTACTGTTAGACCTGGAAGAAGTATTGCTTCTGGTTGAACAGAAATCACCTTATATTCTCTTCTAATCCAAGTAAAACCAAAGCTTTGCTTCTTCCAACCAAACCATTCTTTGATTCTTGAAAATTCAGCAGAAAAGAAGTCAAAAAGTTTGAGTTCAAGTGAAAAAAAAATTAAAAATAATTCTAAATGTTTGCAATTAATTGCTCACTACTCATCTTGATGTAGTCAATAGTCTAGTCAACTATACAGTTTTGTTTCCTTTTTTTATTCAGATGGATTAAAGACAATTTAGTAAGATAAGTGTGTATAAAAAGACCTTGTTGGTCTTGCATTAAAAGATCTTGACCTTGTTCCTGAAAGCTTAATTTAATGAAAAGTACCAACAGTCTTTTCTGATTAAAATATATCCTTATAACAAATACTACATAAATTACATTCTGGTTTACAAAAGAACAATTTCTATCCTCATTTGAAATTCAGAAAACATGCAGATTATGCTTTCAGGTGGCAAAAGCTCTAGGGTTTCCTGGCTGTCTTTTGTGTTACACAGTCTTGTAGAGTGCTAAAGGCTGACAGATGCTTATCAAACATTCATGTAAACACTGCTATCAAAGCTGTGTTTTCTGGTACTGGCTCCATGCAAGAGGGTCAGCATGAGACATAATTAAAGGAAGGACAAAGCTAGAAATGTCATGGCGCCAGTATTTGCTATATTAGAGGACTCACATAGTGCTCTCTCACAAAGAACAATAACACTAGATAAAAGCAAAAGATACAGAAATCAAGGATTAAGAATGGAATTTTTTATGTGCTCACATATTTTCGAGCACATATGCTCAAAACACAATTTCTTCTAAGATAATTATATACTTTTTTCTCAAAATATTGCCAAAAGTGTTTAGATAAAAAGCCCCAATCTTTGCACTTCAATGCCTGACTTTAGACATTTGCTTCATACTTAATATTCTTACATTAATTATTATTGACAATAATTCCTAAGTAATATTTTCATGTGTATGCCAAAATGTATGGAATAAAGAGTAATGAAAGGGAAAATACTTTTGGCACTGAATTCAGTTTTATAGCCTATTGAGACACTTATTGTTAGAACAACAAAAGGACTCATGTGCTGCAGAGGTAACCACTGTCATATCCATTATTAGCACAAAGTGTAGTGCCACTCAAAGAAAAAAATCTTCTGCTAATTAGGGTGAAGCAAAAGCAACTAATCACTATTCTCAGACACAAACAGGCTGACCAGTCTGCTGGTAAGCCAGACATTTGAGGTAATCCAGGAAAAGCATTTGCCCTGCTACGAACAAAGTCCAGGATCTTAAATTTCTTTCTGTGTAGAAAACTTATCAATTCCAGACTTTTCATGTGAAAAAAGAAGAAATATGATGTGAAAATGTTTCAGTGTTTGGGAATATAATGTAAAATGTTCTAGTCATCCTAAAAGCACTGACATCTATTTTAGAAACATATACTTCAGTCTTCATGTTTCGTATCTTTGTAATTAAAGTAATTCTGAAGTTAATTGGAATAATCATTAATAATTGGACTAACTAGGAAGTGAATGGGAACAAACGATCCATTCATTTGATGTAAAATGTATTTTTGAAATGGTACCTGAATTCCTTTCTTATGTAACTTTTGGATAAAATTGTTTTTATCAGTTTTTGAGAGAAGGTAGAGCCCAGAGTTAGGATTTGAATGGAAACACAATAGAGAAAGTAGCACTGACTGTATTTTGATTTTATCCTTTTAATTTCTTCCTTACAAATTAATATGTTGTCTTTTTATTCACTAGTTCTGTTTGTTTTGATGTTTTAAGTCTTGCATGATTATATTCTACAACTGAAATTTATGAAGGTACACCCAAACTGATCAGAGCCTCTGGAGCTACAGTTCTATCAATACTTATGTAAATGCAAAACAACTTGTAATTTTCTACTTTAGTATTCAAAAAGAGGAAAGAGTGTATCTCAGTGTGATCAGAAGCAAATAAATTGAAGATGAATATCACCAAAAGACTAAAAAATGACACATATATGAATTCCTATTCCGTTTTGATGCAACATCAACATGAAAAGTTGTTGCAGTGGCAGCAGATATGCAGTGAAAAAGCCATAAAGAACAGATCATAAGACAAGTCACCTGCTTCAAAAGTATTGACCCCCAACACCTTGACCATCTGAAACCTTTGTTTGTTTTTTTTAATTTTTTTTTAATTTTTCATTAATATTTCTTTTATTTTTTTTTAAATTTTAATATGGTGATGAAAAGTGGGGGGGTGTTATGTTTTGAGTTTTGTTTCCTATATATGTAAACAGTACCTATATATCTAAACATGTGCTAGCATGTACCAACACATGAAGAGGACTTCAAAGATGAACAAGCTTGCAGTTAGTCTTTTTACTTCTACTTCATAATAATATTGAAACAACTTCTATTCTCCCTATAAATGGTGGAAACGTTGTACATCACAGCAGAGCGGCTCTCAGCAGCGGCAGTGGGGAATACAACTATAGCTCTGTATTTTTCCAAGTACTGCTGTGCATCACATCGGACACATCCACTTTCATGTTGTTGCCTGGCTGTCTGCCATCCACTGCTACATCTTCTACAGCAACACAAATCCGACTTTAGAAGCACCTATAATAGCCTTCTTAATCCTTCTCAGTCTGAAAAACTGAAGCCAAGTGGAGAAAATAACTAACTAGCCATGCAAATAAATGCTTTAGACGATGTTCAAATATAGTACGTCCTCTAGCTCTCTAACAAGTGAGCCTAGCTACTGCAGTCATGGTGCTTTTTAGGAGGGAAAGACATCAGTGCTGACCTCATGGCTGGGCTGGTGGTGGAATAATCAATCTTTTATACTTTCTGTACATAGTGCAATTAATATATAAATGTATTGACTATTTTAACCTAGTGACATTTAGTTGAAATTGCTGTGAACATCAGAGATAAAAAAAGTCAACTTGCAAACTGAAATATCTTCTAAAATTCTGTTAATAATATGTGTAGAAACACATCTAAATGTGTAAGAAAGATGAGTATTTACTTGGAAAGATGAGTATTTACTTGATGAAAGAGGACATTCAAAATTACACATTTAATAAGAGTAATTGTATGTACTAGAAAAGTTGTGAAAGAAAATAGGTAAAGTAGGAATGTGTTGTTTAGTTTACCACTGTGCCAAGGTTTATGTTTTTAGAGGGTGGGATAAATATATCTGCAATGAAGGATGAAGGCTATAACATTATTTCAATAGTAGAAAAATCCAAAAACTCAACAATCTTCCCCCAAAACTCTTCTGACTATTTAAAATTGATTCAGGCACAAAGGAGATCATTATAGCCTCAATATCTGTCAGCTGTCCTCTCCTGTGGATGCAACATTCATGGGATGGCTATGCATAATTTATACATGAGCTACGACATTGATCTATGAGTCAAACAAAAAATCACTGCTGAATGATGTGTACCTGCAGAAAAGAAGTAAAAATAGAGTTGCAAATATCAAAACAAATAAGAACACTTCTTTTTTCTACTCTTTACCCTTTTCATCTTCCTTGTTTTTCTGCTCTTCATAATAAGGATTTATTAACTGTGAAAGAATAATATCAAGTAAAATTAGGTTTTGTGCAATTGTGTTTATTTAAACTTATTTTTTTTATGTGGAGAAACACTTTTTATATGCCAAGAATTACAGACAAAAGTTTCTTAGGAATTGTTAAATTATTATAGGTAGATAGGCAAATATTCATTAAATTTTATAAAAATAAATCAAACAGAGTTATAAGTGATACTTAGCACAATGCCATAGATGTGCATGCAGTGGACAATGCCTCTTCTGTAGAAATTCACCATTAATCTTAGATACTTTCTAAGTTCTTCAGAACAGATTCTGGGTTGTTATTGAAACTTACAGCTATTAGGAAAGTGTTATGAGAGTCTAGAGAAGAAAGATGAAAAAATTATGAAGAAACGTGAAAGAATGGGATCTGTTTAATCTAAAGAAAGGGTTAAGGAGGGATCTGATGAGGTATGACCTTAATTTTAGAAGCTGAGAGAAATTAATGGATTACTCCTACTAAAATAATTTCTGACTCTAGGTCATGTTTTCTGAGTACTTTGAAAAATAATATATTATTACGAATACTCAAATAATTGTCAAGGGTACCTGGACATTAGTTTAAAGAAAAAAAAATTAAAATTCTTCGCTCTCTTATCTTTTGCTTTCTGTCATCTGATGAAATAAACATTTCAACTAAAGCTGGCATGTGCACATACCAACAGGTTGTACTGCTTGGACTAAGCAACAGAAGAGAAAAAAAATATGTATAATAATATGCAATTCTAATTGTCTGAAACCAATCTCCCTAGTAATAATATATATTTCAGTAGTGATTTTATTCCTATTTTAGGTCCTCTTCAGAAAATGAGACAGGCAGCAGAATAGTGTTGCTAATTAATCAAACCTGAGTGTTTCCTCCTTTCTGACAAGGTCCTATGCCAAGTTGAAATCAACCAAATTCTCACCTTAGTCCCATGATTTATGATGCATTAATCAGCTCTACTCAAGATTCTAGTGAGGGACAGTTATTAAATAGTCAATCCATTCTCCTTGATTTTTGATCCTTTCTGGTGATCCTGCAAGAAAGAATTTTCAAATACAGACAATTTTAGTGAACAGTTCTCTTCAAAGAGATGAAATCTGAAGCTGCCTGCTCTGTTGCCACAGTTGACCACAGTGTGAATAGACAGCAGGTCCTGTCCCTTCTGTAAGCTTATGAGGAACTGCTTGGTGACCTAGATGAAACTGTCTGTTTGCTCAAGGGTTGGGTTTGCCACTTCATCAAGCCCTAAGCAGAATGAGAACAATAAAACAAACATTTTGATTATACTTTCAGCTTTTTATGCATGGTCTTTTTCATATTGAAAGCAAAGAAGCTGGCATGGTCCATCTAAGAGAGTCCATTGGTGTTTCATTAGCTATTTATGAGATTTATGAGTAAAAGTGTCAAATCGTTTCGATGTCATTGTATGTGAATCATTTACAGAGAAGTCTAAACATAACCAAATATAGGTGATGACGTACGAGAGGTCATACAGCTCACCATTGATCATGCAGTAAAGTGCACCTTTGATAGTGGCTGGTGCAAAATGGCATAGCCTCTTACTAAGTGAGCAAGTATATATCCTGACATTTGTAATGCTGCTGCACTGCTTTGCTTCTCTCCATACAGATAATTCCAAAAAGCAATTTTCTCATAATATTTTTTTCTTGCAGAATAGCATCTCATTATCCATATACATTGTCTTGATTAGCAAGTGTAGCTGTTTTCTATGTCTGTATCACATTTAACCTCCAAGGAGTCTACTGTTTCAATATAATTAACTTTGAGAGGAAAATATTAATTTTTCAAGCAAGACAATGCTGTTAAAAAATCAGCATCTTTTAATTAAAAAGCTTACATCAGAAGAATGACTATATGAAGTCAATGCTTCCTTGTGATGTAGGAAACAGCCACAAGTGTTCTCTTTCTTTTTTAATAGCAGTGTTAATTTATCCCACTGAGAGAGACAAACAAGTTCCACCCAGCTACTGAAGAGTTTTAGAATTTTATTGAAGATCCTCAAAACAGAGGTTCACTTTGTTCTGTGTATGTACAAAGGCCTGATCAAAAGCACAGGGAATCAGTGGGAGCCTTTCCTACTATGTGTCCTATGGCCCTAGTTGTAAAAGGTGAGGTTCATATCCATCTTCTCTGTCACAAGCTTTCTTTGTGTATAACTTTGCAGTGCTCTGCACAGCTAGTGCTCTTCTTGTGGTTGCTAGCAAAAAAAATTTCCAGATTGGTTAAGGACAATTTTGCTACAGCTGATATAGTACATATTTTGCATAGCTAGTGCTTTCTTGTAGTTACTAGCAAAATGTTTTCCAGGTTGGTTAAAGATAATTTTGCTGATATAGTACATATTCCTGTTAATGTATTAAGCAACATGGATTTAAAAATTTCTATTACAACTTTAACCTTCATTTTTTTTTGAATCACAGTTTCAACCATCCTTGACAATGTACATTTTTTTCAGGAAGACTAAATTTCAAAGCTGTTCTGAAATTTTGACATGAATTTTGATAAGCCAAGGAAATTGAAAAGTGAGGGAGCAGTGAATGAGAAGAAGCAGACCAACAGTTTTGCCTTGGCATATGACACACTGGAATAATTAAAAAAGTTTTGATGCATATGGTCCTTGAAGAACATTCAAAAAAAAACCCCAAAAGTGAGGAAATGAATGCAAATGTTTCTCAAACAAAAAAGAAGATTGCAAAGTGACTTAATTGCAATGTGACTTAATTGCAACAAGCAGTCAATTGCAGTACAAGCAGTCATATGAGTGACTTGTAAACAGCTATTAGACCTTGTACAGAAATACAGACTAAGAACCAGTTACTGGAAGTTGAAACCAGAGAAGTTAAAACCGTATTAGGCAGACCTGTAAAATGTTTTAAGAAGGGAGAATGAAAAGCCACCGGAGCAAGCTACCAAGAAGAGTGTCAGCTTCTGCTCTTGCTAAATTTCTGGTTAACCTGGTTGTGTTCCTAGCAAGTATAGTGTATTCAAAAAGTGATGATGCTTTAGTCAACGTTTTGTCATTAAGTTCAATGTAGACATAATTGGATAAAAGGTATTGTTGTGAGATATTACATTTTAATGGTGTTTCTAAATTTCAAGTCTATTAAACTGAATAGCTAGACCTTCTTTGGAATATATGGTATAATTTAAAAAATACTACTGTACATTTTATTTTAACCATCCTGTAAATTTCATTTGTATTCATTTCTCAGTGAGGACTGTTAGACAGCTTTCAAGTAAATATGCTGTTGAGAAGAAAAAGGTTATTTTAAGGTGTAGATATCAGCACTGAGTTGAAGAAAAGCATCATTTGATGAGCTACTTCAAAGCTGTGTGTTTGGAGATTTTGATGATAAGAAAACTTGTTTATCTAAACCAGATATTAAGGACACATAATATATACTGAGAATGGCAGTTCTCTTGCCCAGAAATGCCAGACATTTGAATAATCAGTCAATATTCTTTGGCCCAGCATGTAAAGTTCTGGAATTACTTACTGGGAGGAACTTTCATGACAGCCAGCAATCTGTCAACAGGTTACCAGGGTAACCTTTGTGCAAACATCCATGACACTGTCTGCTTAATTTCAGCCTATTCATTTACTGCTGTTATTCCTTTCCTTATCTTCCAATAAGAGAGATGTGCAGAGCTTTAAAGCTAAGCCCTAGAAATAAAATGAAATGTTGCAGGAAATAAACCCGCAACATTTATTATTTAATTATTGATTCCTGTCAGCTTTGTCTTACCTTCTACATTTGATAGTTTTTAAAAGCAAAACTTAAACCTCCATCAAAGAACTGTCACTGGCATCCTCTACTCTGTAAGGTTCAAAGCTACTAAAGATGCTCTTTTTCCCATGTAATACACAGCACAGATAGTTACAACTTGTGATTATTTATTTATTTGAAAAGAGCATGGACATTCAAACCCAACTGTTTTAACTATCTTTTTCTCTTTCTTGGTAGGGGTCATAGCAGTGTAAAACTTGACATTAAAGCATAATCATCAACATCTGTATCTGTCAAAGAATTATTGTATCCAGTTAATTACTTGGTATCAATATATTTGAAGCAAATTGATTGTTTTTATCCTATCAAATATGTATTGCAGTCGTTACCACGCAAAGCCAGGCTCTCAGGCTTTGCACATGACAAAAAAAAAACAAACTACTGTGTATTTGAATATGTGCCACCACAACTGCCACACTGAAGTATTTATTTCAGAGCATTTTAAATGAAACATTATTATTTCAGTTTTATGGTATTAGCTGGTTGTTTTACATTGATGATGATGGGCTATATCAGCATCTCTGCAGCTTCATCCATGACATATGGTTCATTTTAATGTAATGTTTATGAAATGGGCATATTTCATAAACATATATATTTCATTTTATATTTCATTTTTGCTCTCTGAATATTATTTTATTTAAGTCTGGCTATACTCTTCTTCAATGGCATCTGCAAAGGAACTTAATATCATGTAGCTTGAGCTGTATTGTGGAGCTTCTTTTATCCTGCAGGAATGTAATTATTTAAAAAAGACTATCCAGTAATTTGTGACTGGATACCATCATGCACTTTTCTAAAAGACTTGCACAGCTGAGAGAAATTTATTATGTATTTATGGGGAGCTGTTACAGTTAGGCTGACTACATTGAAAGAGAGTGCTCTTGCCTTTCAACTACGGAGAAAGATTTGCAGGTTTTAACCTGCAGCAAGACTGACCATCTGACATTCACTGCTCTCAGAACCATGAACTAAAAAGCTTTCCTTTCAGTAGGTTTTTTTTCACTTTATTTCTTTTGGATCTTTGGGTGACACCTAGGAGATGAAAAGTGTCTGCACTTGAGAAGGGACTGGCACATTTTCTCTAAGAAGTCACTGTAATGCAAGAAAGTAAAACAGCTGTGTGATAAGTGTTTTCCACCTTTATTTACTGTGACCATTCTGAGACACAGTAATGACTATTTCAGCTATACCTTACAATTTTCTCAGCTCTGTAAAAATATTAATATGTTCAGAACAGTTCAGATGAAAAATAAGTTATTTGGGTGTTGTACTCATCCAGGAAATGAAGCCAAAGAAACCAGAAAGCTAGCTTTTAGATTTGGGCCCCAGGACATGTCTTGGACCATAAAAGAAGACAGGGAAGACAGGAAGGGGTCCTGGATTGTTGGAGGCTGCCTCTGGTCTGGTTGTGACTGGTGGTGTAGCTGCCCAGCACAGGAGGCTGCAATGCTACGTGATATCATGTGGCTCATCCCGTGGGACAACCATGCCAATGTTTATTCCACTGTTGATTTGAGGAAGGAATCTCTGTATAGATCTAAAGTGTATGTATTTTGAGAGCACTAAGATATATCTAATGACATAGATAAATAGCTTGGAGTAAATATGTTTGAAACATAACTGAAATTGTAATATGCTTTGTGGTTTGTTTGGATTGAATATCATTCCACTGATAAATATTACTTACTCAAACCCAAGTTTACTAAATAAGGATTATTTTCAGTTTATTTCCAGTAAAAGGATATTTTGCTTTCCATTTCAACTTCCCATTTTGATATCTCTGAAAGGAAACATTCCATTAGCTAACTTGTGCAATTAGAAAATCAATGAAAGTGTTTGAAAATAGATTTCTTTATCTGTACTGTAGTTAAGATGGAATATTTATTTTGTCATTCCCTCTTCCAACTGATTTTTTTTTTTTAATAATAGCTATTCTCTGAAAGCTTGAAATCATGGGCCATTTTGGTAGAAATGTTACAATTTGACAATGTTTTCAAAGAAAACCTATGTTTTCAAAGAAATATATATATATATGTTTATATATATATATATATGATTAACTTTATCTGATTAAAAATATCCACATTTTATCTTTTTACTTTCATACATGAAAATAATGTTCATGTGTGCTTGACATAAAAATTATGAGAATCTGTTATCACAAGATGTGAATATAATATACAGCATATGCTCAAAGTGAGGTAGAAATTCATATGTTGAAGCAATAATATTAAATTCTAAAATTTTAATAATTAATTTTAAAATTTTTTAAAAATATTTATTTAAAATATTAAATTTTAAAATTTTTGATCTACATGCTACAACATAATAAAAATATTTTTTTTTTCTCTAGCAAACATTACAACATTTTGAGAAGTAGAGAACTAAGGGAAGAAAAGTGCATTTAATCACAATATTGAGTTTGAGTCTTGTCTTAGCCAAAGCTGTCCCAGTTTTAGTAAGGACTGAAGAACATACTGAACTTTTTTTTTTCCTCAGAAGAAAAAGTATTCATTATAGATTAAATATTTCTAAACTGAGATAATCAAAACCCACAGATGCAACAGACTAATCAGTCTGGAGTTAGGATGCTGTTTAATGGTTGTTAGATTGTTTGTTTACTCTTCACTGGTGGCTTATTTAGATAAGAAACCTTCATGAAGATGTTTGTTAGAAACAGTTACTGGCGCAGGTATAACTGAGATATATGAGTGTAAGTTTATTAATTCGCCTGTAAAATGTTTGAATAAAATATATATTTAATATACTTTATAAACAACATACAGATATGTTGGTTTCGAAAAGAAGGATCATAAAACAAAATAGGATCAATAGGGTACTTCAGGTATTTATTTTATTGAAGTATTACATATTGTTTTGAAATTTTATGATTCATTGCATTAAAGTGTGTTGAGCCAGATCCTCAGTCTGCATAAACCACGGACAGCATTCACTTGACACTTTTGAAGCTTTTGGAAAGTTATTGCAAAGAACTAGAATGTATTAGGGGCAATTCCTACTGAAGCTGCTTGCAAGTTCTTAAAAATTTACATTTGAATTTACATTTGCAAGTTAGATTTACAGTGTGGTTGCTCTCCCTGTGGTGTTTGTTGAATTGAAAGCGATGTTTTTGGCTGAGTATTGAACAGAAATTCCAGCTAAAACAGACCAGCTATTCTTTGGAAACAGAAAAAAAAATCATCTTTATTAAACAAATAATATCATTTGGGTGAAGGAACCTTTTCATACTTTAATCAAGGACTTTCAATTTGGGAGCTAGAGAAATCAAGAGTATCAACATGAGGTCAGAGAACTGTTTTGTTATCTGCGTGAAAGACACCTGCCTTTGGCTGACTTACAAGCTCCTAAAAAACATTGTTTGCACATGGTAAATATGGGTTTGTGTGTGTCTGCCAACATGCTCTCTGAAGATGCCATCTGCATTGAGCATGTGGCAGCACAAGGAGCATCTTTGTGGCTTCCAGGGTCCACTGAGGTTATGGGCACACAAACCACAAGCAAGAAGGCTCCTCCTGAGCGTGTAACAATGCTCTTGCTGTTTCTCCTGACAGTGGCGGAAGAAGATATAAATTATGCAAAACCCTAATATATGTACAAATCCGGGTACAAACTTTTATGATGTAAAGGTTTTTCTGACTTAACAAACTTCTACTCATGTAGGAAAATGTATTTATGACATTGACTACAGCTACCTTACCTATTTTCATTGTAAGGACATTTATCCTTTCACTATTGTGCATTGAGTCCCAAACAAGATGGCATTAGGATCTACTGGAAAAAAGCTTCATTGATATTTCACATATTTTACAGCAAGTTAAAAACTAGAAGAAATTAAATTTATCTAGTAATTTTCATAAGTTACTTTTATTAATAAGAAAACCAGACTACCACACTAATGAGATAATGAAAGATATCTTTTACACAAAGAATATTCCAAGAAATGAATCAATATTTTCAGTAAATACTGTGATCCAAGTTTCCTAATCTTTTACGTTTGTACCTTTCATGGTATTTGCTGTTGATTGCTGTTTTGTTTCTTGTTGTAAATGTCAACAATGTGCAACCTGAAGTAATTATTAGGGAAAGTGATAGCATATTTGCTAGCAGAGGAAATGCCAGTGTGTCTTCTGTTTCCCCCTTCAGTTAAATGCTATTATTTTTGCCAGACATGTTGGCACATTCTTGTGAGTTTGCACAGTTAGGATGATTTCCATCACTTCCATGGTGATGAATAAGGATGCTGTGAGAGAGAAAACATTTTACATGAGAAAAGAATCACAGAGAAATTAAACAACTTGCCTAAGGTCACAGAGGAAGCTTCCAAGAGAGGTATGATTTAAAAAGAAGTATTCTGAAAATTATATGAAACACCTTAACTATAAATCTACCTTTTTCCTGCAGCAGGCTTTTCCTTTCCTCAAAATAATTTTTCCATATAATTTGTGGTATCTGCAAAGAAGATTGTTTAATTATGACTAATTTTAGAATAATGTGATGTCCCTTTTTTTGTGTTAGCTCTCTAATGAGAGCTGAAATAAACACAAAATCCAATTTTTTTAAGCAGTGATGTTACACCAAATATATCAAGTCCTTGTATTTCAATAGCCACCTAGAATAACAGCATGACCCTGCTTTCTCTGAACTCATGCTAGGAGCAGGAAATATTACAAAAGTATTCCTAATGAGAGTTAGCCTCCTATGAATTGATGTTTCCTTGGATGGAAATTAACTTCAGGAATAATTAAAAGAAAGTTGGATTTTGGGAAAAAATCCTTATGAAATTCTAATCAATTTTACATACAAAATAATATATATGATATATATTTTATATACAACATTGAGTAGACTGTTCCAGAATACAAATGATTTTCTTAAAGATTACTTTAATTATATTTTTTACAGCAATCAAAATTATTAAAACTTGACAATAATGTCAAAAAATTGTAATCTTGGAATGTCAAAGCTTAGCAACTGCTGACCAAACTTTACTGCAACTTTTTTTGTACCAGAAATTTAAAACAACTTGACAGAAAGGAGAGCTGCTATTTAGATGATCAGATGTTGCTTTCCACTTAAACTATAAAAAGATGGTAACATTTTCCAAGAGCCTCAACATCCCTTACCCCACTCTTGGTGGTAGTTCAATTTTCAACAGCTTTCCTTGAGTTTAACACAGCATTGTGTCCATTGATTAATTTCACTTACCTCCTCAGAGTGCAACTTGCCCATATCTACTTGTTTTTTTTTTCTTTTTCTTTACATTGTGGGGGCTTTGTTTAGCCAGATAGTAGTTCAGCACCTCCTATGCTTCTGTTCTTTATCAAGTGTTCCTCTTCCTAACTGCATGGAGATACAAGATTTCTCTATTTTCAAGATGTATGAAAATGAGTAGTGTGGCGATTTAACCCCATGCAGACACTTTCTCATTCCCCACTTCCACCAGGTGGGTTGGAGAGGAGAATTGGAAAAATCCATGGATTAAGAACAGTTTTATAATTGAAATGAAGTAAAATATTATTATAATAATTGATAACCATAAATAATAAGGATAATAGTAATGGAAAGGGAGATAACAAAAAGAGGGAGAGAAATAAAATTTAAGGGTAAAAAACCAGTGATAACACAAAATTTCTCACCACCCCCTGACTGATCCCCAACTTGTTCCTGGACAGTGATTGATGACTCCTGGCCAAATTCCCCAAGCTGATTTGCTGGGTATGATCTGTGACATGGAATATTGTTTTGGTAGGTTTGGGTCACTGTCCTGCCACACTCTGCTCCAGCTTCTTGTGAAGCTACTCACTGGCAGAGTATGGGAACCTGAAAAGTCCTTGACATAGGCAGAGTAAGCACTACTTGGCAATAGCTAAAACATCAGTGTGTTGTGTTATCAATATTACTCTCATACTGATTCCAAAACACTGCACTGTACCAGCTAGGAGGAAGAAAGTTGAGTTGAGAGTTCACGGCTGTAAAGGAGCTGGCTGCTGTTTCACATACGAACCTTGCTGAGCATTTTAAGGAGTCAAGGCTTTAGAGGTTCCATGTATCTCCACAGAAACACGTCGTTGACATTGTAGCAGGTTGGTTTAGCAATTTTTCTTTTAGTACTTTCAATTCAGAGGAAAATGCAAGTTCAGTTTATTCTCATTTGTGAATGATTTTGTGAAAGTAGAAACCAGTATAGTTGTCATTTGCAGACCATATGGAGACCTGAAAAGTCATTCTTAATTATAGTCACAGAAACCAAAACAAAAGGGCAAAAATTCATCATTATGCTTTCTAATCAGCTGAAAAATAATTTTGATAATGTTATCAGCAGTTTATTCCAAGTAATCCTATTATTTTTGATTAAGAATAAATGATATTTTTTCCATACAAGATGGGAAGAACTGTGACTAAGATTCTTAATAAACTTTTCAGTTTAAATTATTCAGTTACTTTAGGCAGCTACTGTCTAAATAGGTTAAACTGTATGTGGCAGAATAACAATGAACATGTTTTTCTCTGACCATCAAAGTGGTTTGATTACCCCTCATACTCTTCGCAATGGCAATTGGTATGCTTTTCTATTCTTTCTATTCTGATTACTATAAGAGAGGAGGATGAAGAATTTCCTGCAAGTCAGGACACATGGAAAGTCAAATAGGAAGCTGAAAGAGAACAGAGACAAGGATAAAAGACAGTTATTAAATTTGTGAACCCTATCAGGGGACAAGAAGATAAACTGTATGACTGACTAGAACTGTATTGGAGTCTGACATTTCATTTTTATGCAGGTCTTGGTTTGATAAAGGTAACACAGTGAAGAACAGTGCAATTCCGCAAAAGCAGTTAGCACATTCACTGAATATCAAGATGGCTAAAGTGCTTCTCTTTTGTTGCTATCTCCTGTCTTTATATGGGGCAATATAGTGCAGGGGCTCATGACTGAAGATCAGACTCTCTGCTGTTGTAGCAAGTTTATTGTAAGACTCCTTTTTTTATTGCACACAGGAACATAGTATCTAGTATCTAGCTGACAGTTTTTGTCACTCAATTTGTAGGGCTGTATTCATTTAGGATTTTTTTTAGGCTATATGTACCCAAGCCAAAAAAAGAAAAAAAAAAAAAAAAAAAAAAAAAAAAAGGCCGAAAATTTATGAACATTGAATAAGTGCAGAAATAGAGAGCAAAGGGCTAAGATGAAATGCATTTGAGTGTGAAGAAACTACAATTGGTTGCAAAGTTAGAAACTGTTTTAGGACACAGTCAGGCACCAACACCATCTGTTTGCTAAAGAAAGAAAAAGAGAATGAAAAGGATATGATTATTTGTTAGGTGGGAATATGGCAATATGGCTTGAAGCCCTGACAGCCCTAGACTGAGGCTGTCCAGCCTGCGTTCTGTAAAGCCACATTACTAAATATGCCAAGTCCTTGATAGAATTAATCTTCTGCCTCAGAATACTGCCTCAGATTCAGGGCATGGGGAAAACTAGCACAGCAACCAGTAAGATTTTCTGCCAGAATGTGAAAACATGGGGTTTATTAAATATTTATGAATGGGTATCTTTCTGTGAAGAATACCTTTGTTCTCTATTTTGCTAAAACTTTTGCTTGTTAGTAATTGAACCAAAATACCTAAGTTTTGTTAAAAACTTTCTACATTTGAATTTTTTTCTTTCTTTATTACATTAAATTTTGTATTATGTAATGTACAGTTTGATATTTTTATACAGGCATTTTATACAAGAAAAAACTTTTTTGGTCCTATTGTAGATCCTAGATCCTGAGTAGATTAGGGGTGAAAGAGAAATGTCTCTATTGTTCCTCGCTATAGTCTAAAAGCTATGATGTCCTTTAAAACACTTAAAACTGAGATTGTACCCACATAGGGTGCACCTACACTACTGACTATTTCTATACAAAGAAGGAGGTAGGAAGTTTTGACTTCCCATGATTATAGGGTCATGCTGTGCAGCTGTACCTAATAGGGAATGCTAATTAGATTTCTATATAGCCATCCCAGGTTATTTTGCTGTCATGCTAAAATCCTCCACACATGTAGAGAGCAAAATGTTGGAAGGTTATTTTTCTACATTGCAAGTGGTAATTTCTGGTAATATCACTCTTGTCTTAGCCATGAGGGAAACCTTGAAAAGTGTATAGAAACATTCTACATTGCACAGCAAACAGTTAATTCAGGGACAGATACAACCTAAATCTACAGCTAAAGAGAGCCATTCCAAAGCAAAAAATCAGTATAGATGCACACAGAGTTGCATGTCAAGATAATTCTCTTCCCATTGTAAAATAACGGAACTGCACTTCACAGCTGAGTGGGAGATTCTGGCTATTTCTTCATCATTAAGTAATTCAGCCATCAGGCTTGATCTAGCTACTTCCCTGCTCCTGCTTTACACAAGTGTATCACATCAGTTCCAAGCTTCCTTTCAGAGCAAATCAACTAGCTCTCATGTAAACTAGTGTTTCTTTAGGTGGATGTACTCTCCAGGGATCCTTCTCGGTAGGCTCTACAGATTAATCCCAAACATCTGGGTCTTTTAACTCCCCCATGAGCATTCTTCATGCTCATCCATAGAGGTCTTACTCTTATTGCAAATCAGTTCTGTCCTCCATTCCCTCAAGTGATGACTTTGTATTAATTACTCATGACAATAGAGGAACCATATGTACAGTAAAAAGAAGGTTTTAAACTCAGAGGAACACCACAAGGAGTTTGGAAGAGACCTTGGCCAAGTTATACACAAAATGGAGCTAGCCTGCCCAGTTTAGTGGTGTCCAGCCTTGGGCAATGTGGAGATCAGCATTTATGCACCCTGTGGCCTGGGGACCAGTGGAATTTCTCAGTTAGTCTTAGCCTTCAGCGTGATCGAAGAGGAAATGCTTTGATCCATCCTTTGCATCCCTGCTACTATGATGTGACTTTATTTAACAAAGATTGTTTAAACAAAATAACCTATAAAATCTGTAAATTAAAGTGCCACTCTTAATAGGCAGATTACTTTATTTCATTGTAATTTCTTTATTTACACACACTTTATACACAGACTGCTATCATTCATTATTTTTGGTCAGCTTTTCAACCAAACTTAAAAAAGTTACAGATGATTAACATTTTTCACCTGCATCCAAATCTACTGCATCCAAGCAAATGCAGTAGATTTTTTCTTCAGTGTAATTTTTTGGTCTCACTCAGAGTTCAACCTGACTCTTGACAGTCCAATCCATTTAAAACTTGTTTTGCTGACTTATTAAAGCACACACAAAAAGGAATGGGTCTCTCTGAGGTTCTTCTTTCAAATACCATTAACTTATATTTTTTCTTTACTAATTTGAAGTTCACAGCTTGCTGTAGTCCCCCAGAGCAAAAGGTGTAGCACATAACTCAGGATCTTACTATGTTTTATCCTGCTGTACTTGGAAAAACCAAATCAATACACGGGGCGGCTTAATCACTCTGATGCCCTTCTTATCTGAGTAGGGAAATAAACTGAGTGGCTTTGGTTCATTAATATTGAGAACAAGCATGACCACATCATTATGTTGTATTAAATTAATCTCTGTACTGAACTCAGTAACCTACATTTGGCCTCATATCTTTACTATGACATCAAAAGAATGAGAATCCTTCTGGTTTTCTGACAATTTATTTCTGTAGTAGCTTGTAACATTATTTTATTTACCTTTTTATCTATATATCCCCATTTCTTGAACTGTTGCATACACTGTTACACTAAAGCATATGGCTGAAACAGACTTATGTTTTTATTTTTGTTTTGCAGTACTGATGGGTTATTTGAAAAAAGTCTAATTTCAGACAACAGGTCTTGCATAATTAGAAGATATTAAGTCCATGATTATCCTATTTGCCTTTTTCTCTTTTGGAAGTGATATCCACAACAGTGGGAAAGGTGCTTAGGTCTAGAAATAGACCACCCATGAAGCATCAACAGAAATGTGTGTGTAGCAGAATTCAAAATAACTTATATGTGTGGGTATGCAAGTATATGTACTGTTTGCTATCCATTGAAATAGATAAGAAGTTGCTTCCACTTTTTTGGTTTGTTTTGTTTTGTTTTTCTAGAATTCTATAAAATTTACACAAAAATAATGAAGAGGACTATAGCTAGACACTGACTAAAAAGACATGTCTTGCAAATAGAATAACTTATTCTATAAAGCAAGGTTTTCTTTTTGCAGTTAGAACTTTTGGGAAGGCTAGTATAACAGCCTGGTTTTGCAGGCTATATTTAGACATTTAGAAGACAATATCAGAGGAAGAAAAACATAAAAGCAAACATAATGAGTTTGGCATTTGCAAAACAAATTTTCATAAAGTCAGCGATTCTCCATATGTGTCACAAAAATTTAACTTGAAAAAGACTTGAAATTAACCACCTCTAAAAACAGTGGGATGAACTTGCTAAAGATACCTGAGTTAATGCATGAAAATCACTGATGGCTTTGGTGGATTATTATGCTAGATTTAATATCATATAGAGACAGACATAATTCAGCCAAGCATGAAAATTATTTAGAGCTTTAAAGCTTTCTAGTCTTGAAAAAACAACACCCATGGACTGTTAATTAATCAGATCATATAAATACTTTTGTTTTCAAAATATTGCCAGAAGGTTGTCTGCTTTTATTGCAATATGCCCTGCACATTAAAAATTCTTGGGAAGATTTTCAAAAATAGCTTGTACATAGTATACGTGTGCCTGTAATTGGAAATTTTTCACACAAATTGCTTGAGGAAATTTGAATGTTTTCACCACCTAATATTCTGGTTAGACTGATGCCGTGTGTGTATTGAAGGTGTAACTATTGAGGTCTAAAGTCATGCTTGATATTGCAGAGTGAATCTTCAACTACAGTAGTAGTATCATTGCTTGTGTAGACAGATTACTATTTTAATTCCCACCAGGCACTTGAGAATTTCCAAATTCAAGCTGAAAATGGAGTAAAATATTTCCAGTGAAAAATTACATTTCAGTGAAATTAGAATTTCATAGGAAACTATGTTAATATTTCAGGTATTTAAAACCTAAAGCTTGGTTTTATATTTTATAATGATGATGTATTTAAAAGAAAGTGCAAAAGCTAAAAATGTCAGATATTGGTTATATCTGTTATGCTCATCCACATTTATTGTTAATTATAGTTGTGTATATGCTTCTTTACAATGGGTTCTCTGAATACGTGATAAACATTTGAAGGGGATTTTGACTTTGTGTCTTAGTGTAAGAAAAAATTAAATTTAAAAATCTCAGCATTCAACCAAAAATGGAAATCTGCAATTGAAACCTGTTGTCATATAGAATTTTTCTATGCATGGAAAATACCTGCCTGAAAAGAGAGACAAAAAGATATGCTCTCAATAGGAGTAACTGTTGGACATGCAGGTAAAAGTTTGAGAGAACCTGAGCTTCAGCACCTAACTTAGGCTTACAAGCCAACTAGCTTTCAGCAATAATTTTACACAGTGGGCAAAAGTGTGGATGAACTTATCACTTTTGTGTTGGATGTGATGAGGTCAACCAGATGCTATCTGATGGTATTCACAAAATATTACTTTAATTTTAATTTTTGATTTTAACTAACTTTAGTGTAGTTTATAGTGCTAATTATTAATGGCTGGAATATAAACATTCTAAAAAAATAGTTTTAGCAAGAATAAGTAAAGAAAAAGAGAGCTCTGAGAAGGAGCTGAAACAGACATGAAATTCATGCTAGAAAACTGTAACAATAGGATGCAGAAAACAGAATTAAACAGAAATATTTTTGCTCATTTTACTTCTGTTTTCATTATTTTTAAAATTTTTTTTTAATTAATTACTTCAGAAAACTAAGATTATATCAAGTGGTAAATCGTTGCATATGCTCTGTTTGAAATTTTCAAGAGGAAAACACAATTGATTTCCTTTTGTACAATTTGGGTTTTGTGGTATAGGGAAGAAGGATGCCTCACAACAGAAGGGGAGAGGCAAGAGGAAGCAACAAACTCCATAAAAGTAACTTCTTTCAAAATAGAACTTGATCAATGGATTATGTAATTGGGTTATCTTCTCTAGCACTGTCAAGGGAATGATCTCCATGACCAAGAAAGTCCCTTTACGACCCAATGTACTCCAGAATCTATCATTTTAAGTTTCTTCAGGGATCACTCAGTTTTCAAGATGATGGCTGTAATTGAACTGGAAGCTGGTAAATACGTTCAGTTAGAACAGGAGATAGCAATTCCTTATGGAGTTCAAGTTGTTCTCAGAGCACAGAAGTTGGAAATTTGCATCTCAAATGATTGAATCTGTTGCACAGTTATGGTGATAATAAAATTGTATTTTTTCCCTTTTATTTGCACATTTACTATCCAAAGCTCTGTTAGATTTTGCTAACTGCAATATACAGGAGATTATTTCAATCATGGCTCCTGATTTTAATAAGATGTCTCTGAATTTATAAATAAACCAAGGTCATGCTCTGAATCAGGACACACTTTCAGCTTTTCAAGCTGCTTCATGAATATGAACTCCACATAGATTGGGATTGATAGTGCTTGAAAAACCTGAAAAGCAGCAATATGCAGCACTTTTCTTATTTGGAGTGAACACTCTTTCTGACATCACATCCTAGACAGTCTGTCTCACTGCTGTCTGGAACTGAGCATGAAACCCTTCCTGTCATCCTCTCATGGTTGTGTAGAAACTGCACCTCATATATCTGACATAAAGGCAGGTAGTTAAAATTGTTTTGTTGGGAATTTGTGGAAGGAAGCATAATGGAAACATATTCCAGCAGAATACTTTTTCTCTAAGAGTGAAATGGAAATAGAAATCTTTTACTAAGACAAAAAAATTTGTCCTCAGAGAAATAGAAAATCCTATTAAAGTCTTTTCTTGCTGTTAGCTGAAGTTGCAGCCAGAGTTTAAATCATCATCAGTGCACTTTTCATTACAGATCACTGCTACTTTACCGCAAATCATTGCTACAATTTATAGGAGTGAAATTCCATAAAAGCGCATACATAATAAACTTTTTGGTTTCACGTCAGACTTGAATAATGTTTATGACTTGTGGCATATTTGCCCTTGATGTTATATTGCAGATAAATAGTTTTATTTATTTTATTAATGCAGCATAACTTTATCTTTTTCCTTTATAGTTAGCACAGTCATTAGGCAGCGACACTAATACTGTTAAGATGTTATAGATATACAAATAACAAAACTGAAGAAGAACTATTTGGATTATCTTTTCTGTTTCTGGACTTAGATTGAAAATTCATTTATGTATTAAACAGGCAGCAGTAGGGATGAGATGAAAAGGAATCACATGGGATCCTGATGAAAATCTTATTTAGAAAGCAGTCTTCTTATCTTCAGTTGGAGGTAAGCACTGAAAAGCACCTTTACAACCAGCTTCAGGAGACATTTACAATCAAGTATTCTGTTGTTATTTTGATGTACTCATCCAATCTCTTCTTAGAAAGGAAGACACATATGCTAAGAATTGTTTCCAATATTTTTGTAAATCTCTGTATGAATAGTCTGATTTCAAAAAAGGACTTGGATAGGGTAAAATTAATTCTTGGGCTGAAAACAAAGACTCCTCTACGATTCAGCTCTAATTATATCACCAAACCACAAAAACATAAATAGGATAAATTCCACCTACTGTTTGCTGAGTATAATTTTAGTCTGCAAACCAAGATACTGCAAGTATCATCTCATAGTTTGCAAAATAATTGTCATCTCTTCCTTTTACAAAGAGCGGGATAAATATGCAGTCTTCTTATTACAGAAAGTTTGTTTCTCTTCAGGTCTCTAACAACCTTTTTAGTGAAATGCTGTAGTGCATACTACATTGCATAGGAGGAGTTTTGACAGTAAATTATCAAAGTGAATGCAGGTTTAGGTACAAGGGAAATGAAAAAGTCAATGGTTTCTTGAAAATCTTCCATATTTGAAATGGGAAGGATCATTTGAGAAATGTGAGAAAAAAACCCACCACCATTTGAAAAAAAAATAGAGAAATATAACTAAACTTATTAGATTAACTAACAAAGCATCTATTTCATACATGACAGTAATTTGTGCTCTTATGGCTGCAGGATCTTTGGAGGTTGTCTTATTGTACCTGAAAAGAATGTTTATGTTTGCATTTGCAGTGTCAAGACCAGGTTTACAGTAATTTTTTTGAGAACCATAGGTAGGTATTTCAGTGCATCATCTACTCAGCTAACTTTCAATTTATTCATTGCCTTCACCTGTTCTCTCACTGTTAGATATGTCAGTAAAATTCAGTAATGCAGTTTTTATTTGAATTGACAGGTTAAATAAATTTCATCTACCAGTTGTCATCTATCTCTAGCCTTCACTTTTTTCTTTGCAATTCATCCCATACAAAATTTTGACTTTCAAAGTGTTCTTAAAGTTTTTGTATTTTCTTTTACTTTAACAGAGACAATATATTAATGATAAACCCCCAAAATATACAGTTATAGTAACTATACAAAGTGATCTTTGATGTTAAGATATTTATTGGTTTTAAGGGTTGTCTCTATAGTTTTACTTTTGAATGTTTTCTTACATTAAGGTGGGACTTCACCTCAAAGCCTTTGAAAGTGTTAGTAATGTTCAAAATATAAAATTCATAAGTTGTTCTAGAATATGTTTTGTTTAATGTACTTTATGAATACTGTTTGCAGATTAAGAAAAACATTTCTTTTGTTATACATGACATACATACTTTTCCCTCTCTAAAATACTCTATGAAATTCAGACAAACAATAAGATCAGTTTATGGGCATAAAGCAGAGGATTGAGATGATCAATGGTTCAAAGGAAAGAACAAATTATTAACTGAAATATGTTAAATTAATTAAATGTGTATTAAAATAGGTCTCAAAGCATGGTGTGTACAATGCTACTGCCAAAAGGCATATCAAAAATCAGCAATAGCTGCCCCTTTCACACCTGCCAAATAACCATCTCATTCCAGGTGAGAGGGGAAGTGGGGTTGGGGTCCTCGTCCCTCAGCACTGGCTCAGGACCCACTGCAAAGCAGCTGCTCCCAGCTCCTGCATAGGGCATCAGTGTCTGCAGGGAACCTGCATCTGAACTAACCAGGTTTGAGAATCACTGCTCTGATATTTGGGCTGTAAATTTCTGTATGAATCAGTGTCCTGCTGCCTGCCCCTGCAGGGTATGGAACAGGGAGTAGACACAGAAACCATGGTGGGAGGTGTTACACCTTGTCTTTGCCAAGCAGTCACAGGCCCCTTGCTTAAAGCTGATCATGGGTCCTGATGAAGATCAGGAACTGGGCTTACAAACAGCTACTTCTAAATGTCACAGTCTGCCTGTGAATAATTCAAAATACCAGTGTTTCTCACCTGAGAAAGACGATGCATTTTTTCATTCATGGGAAAACCACATACACTGCTATTGCTGCAAGCCATTGTCCAGTGAGAGGGTTCTAGAAATTAACTGTAAAAAGGCCCAAAGTTTTTATTAATTCCAGGTGTATGGGACAAGATCTATAAGAGGACAGTAATTTCAAGTGGAATAGAAACAATAAAAACATTAAAAGAGGAAGGTAACATTAAAAAGAGACTTAGAAAGAGAGGTGGAGCAATGAATGTGAAAAAAAGAAAAAGCTTAGGTTAGAGAATGGTAAAGTCATGCACAGTGATGGGCTCAGCAAGGGAAGAGAATAGAGGAAAAGAATTGTTGCCAAATCACTAAAGTAAAGTTGCAATAACCCTGCTTTTTAAATTGTTATTCTGCAGAGTGACGTTTCTGCTGTAGAGGATAGCACCTACAGAGGGTTTTTGCTTACCCCCCTGCTGATTAGAATGATTTATCTACAAAGAAATAGAAATTATATCTACAAACACATAGATTTTCTTTGCTCTTCATGCCTTTATTCTGTACTTTTATCTACCTTTGACATTTTACCAAACACAAAGGCTTTTATGGCATCATCAGTCTGCTTCCATGGGGAACACAAATACCAAGAACTGAGAGAGGACAACAGCTTCAGCACTACCCAGAGCAGAGATATTTCTTTCTGAAGGCATAGATTCCTCATCCCTGGAACATGTATTTAGGAATTGTAATGCATGTTTGTTGATTACTTTCTACCTAAGTTTACTTGAAAGAAAAGACAAACCACTGTGGATCACTCCTGTTATGAATTAAGAAAATACTTATTATTGAATTTTTAAGTTAAATGACTTAAAACAGGTAGACATATATAAGTATATAAGGAAAGGAAAAAAAAAAGAGAGAAAATAAAAAGGAGAGAAGAGGGAAGTGAAAGAAAAAAGAAAAAAATAAAGAAAAAAAAAAAAAAAAGAAAATGAAAAGGAAAAGGAAAAGAGAGAATAGAGCAAAATTTTCCAAACAAGATTATTCTCTGTAAGACTTATATCATTGCAGGTTGAATTGGTTAAAGCTGTGACCAAAAATTGTGAAATATGGAAAATGTCCTATGTCTCAATTCTGTGTTTGAAAGGGGTGTTGGCTTTTACAAGATGGGTAAACATGGAGAGACTGAATAAGATTCATCACAGGGGAAGTATGCTGTGGAATATTTAGAAAAAATGTACCAGCACACAGGGGAATTACTGGAACCTGTAGGATGTAAAGGAATTCTGCATTCTGTGGTATTTCCTGTGGAGGGTGATCTCACATCATTTAAAAAAATCTCATTAATTTCTACTACTCATTGCCATGTTTGAAACCATATAAATAAAGCAATATAAAAATGTGATGTCCTAGATACCACCTACTGCTCTGTGATGAAAATAACAATTCAGTGTATCACATTTCTTATACCTAAACATATAATATCTACCCTAAAGTATGCCATTTTATAGCATGTGCTGCACCTTTTTTTGCCATTTTTTTAGATCTAAGACATGTAGTACATAAATTAATACAAAAAATGAAACCAGTCCCAGAAGTGATGGAAGACAAATGCCACTGCTGGCTTCTGTTGTAAGTGATGCATTATATCTTTAGGCAGCAATAAAGGTAATGACTTCAGAACTCTATAATGAGACTGATAGAGTTATGTTCACAAAAATTCTTCTCATCTTAACATTCTGAGCAAAAAACCACTGTTATCAAAGGTGCAATGTTATAACTTTATGAAGAACTACCATGGGTAGAAAATACATGAAAGCAATGTCACTTGTTTACTACTTCATAGCAGTTACCCAAGTGCTCTAAAAACCTATTCTGAAGAAAAATAATCTAACACTTATTGTATAATCTTACTGTCAAAATAAAGACTTTTGTTTGAAACTTGTTGACTTTGATATTTTAGAAAATAATGAATTTAAGAGATCAAATGTTAAAATATATCAACATTTCAAAAAATAACATTTCAGACTCAATTTCAAATATTATTTTTTATCTAGAAATTTATTAGGAAATTAAAATTGTGACTTTAAAATTGATTTTTTACAGAAATTTTAGAAATGTGGGATTTAAGAAGAAAACATTTTATTGAGATTCTATTTCTTGAACAGTTTCCTCTTATATATTGGCAGAATTCTATTCTGCCAATCAAGACAACTTATTTACCCTTACACATATGCTTTATCTGACCAATTCTTTCACATGGAGTGGTCCATAACTGAGCTAATTATATAATTACAAGTTTCCGGTTTGTAAATGTCATTTTTAAAAGTATTTTCATAGCTTGGCATTTTAAACTCTCTGATAAGGGTCTCAAAAGATATGTACACACCTCTCTGTTTACTTTCTTTAAGTCCCAAAGTCTCCAAAGCTGCTTTTGAGCTGCTACTCAAATCTACAATTACATAAATCTTGGTGTTTAATCTTCTGCGTGTCAACATTTGCAGAAACACTTTTGTGCTGAAATTGCTCTGCAGAAAGATACCTCAGTCATAGGTTAAGCCAAGGTTTAAGTGTTCAAAATGATTCCTTGGAGTACCTGGGAAAATAATTTTGTGATGCTGTGATCTGATCATGATCTTAAGTTAGGAGCATCGTTTGACATTGATTAGCAGTGCTACTTGGTTAAGATAAAAAGAAGAAATCCAGCTACACGTGGAAGAATGACTGGACATCCACAACAATTGTCTATGAGGATGCAGGTAAATTAAAAGTAAATGCAAAAGAGATGTGCAGTTAGAGGACAACAAACAGTCAGATGGTTTCAGGGGTGGCTGTTTGGCAAGCATAGCCATGGATTCAGCGCCCATGGATCCTGCCATTAAATGGCAGATCAGAACAGCTCCAAAACTGTTCATTACATGAGATATCTTTCTCAAAACCACTCAGGTGTGAACTTGATATTGAGCTATTTAGGTATTAAAATCAAAGTTGCCCCAGTAGAAAAGACTAACAGCTATGGAAAGGTATTTGTTTAGCAGACAGCTAGCTTCTTAAGATGCTACTACCAAAGATCCATTTGTCCCTGCTTCTCCTTTGCACTGCCATCTGAACAGCTCTGTTCAATACTGGTTCATCTGACTTTCCTTTTGTCTTTAACCAATAGAATCAATTGAAGCAAGAGTACTTTAAACTCTTTTGGATGATTTGTTGTATTTTTTTCTGAAGTAGAGCTAGTTAGCATTTCATTGACAGGATGAGAACTTGTTCCAGAAGGGTACCAAGAACCTTCTTACAATGGTAATATTTCAGATGTTCCCATTTTATATCTGGCAGTACTGCAGGCAGAGGCCAGCATTAGCTTAGTAATACTGTTCTTGCTGTATAGATTACTTCAGTTATTTCTGCACATCACTGCAGAGCACTCCAGAGTTTGGAAAGCTAATAGAATCTTGAATGACACAGAATTTTCTCAAATGTTTGTCAAGTATTTCATAATAAATATTGTGCAGAATTTATTTCTAATTTTCATCTTTGATAGAAGAGCTTTTATATTGCAACAGGTTCATATCTCATGATTCAGTTTCTATTTTGCACTTGTATATAAATATAACTATGTATTAGAAGAATAATTTAAGCACATCTATGTATGCAACAAAAATTTAGATATATTAATTTAAATATATATGTTTTTTAGAAATAGTTTGTGGTAACATAAGAAAAAGTCCCCCATGAATTTTTCTTCAGTCTGAGACCATCCTAAGTCTGCAATTATGACCAGGCTTATCAACTCCCTGCATAATTTCTGCTATTCTATTGTCTCCTGTGAACCTTAAATATACACTCAAATATACATTTGTTTTGAGATGAATCAGAAACTTGCACTTGCCTCATCATCTACAGCAACCAAAGATGCTTTATAGTGTGCAGCTGTGCACATTCCAGACGTGCAAGTGCCTGCACATGCACACTATGGGAAGGGAGAACTTGTGCTGTGTGTGAAGCAGTGGGCACAGCAGTACAGTAAAACAGCCCCACTTTTGCAGTTTGTATTCCTTCAGTGGTTTGTTGGCATAGTTTATGACAGCTATTTATATTCATTTCAAGCCTGAGGGAAGAACAAAGCTTGAAAGATGGTTTCTGGTAAGTTTTCGTTCCTTAAAAAATGTAAGTAAAATGGAACATATTAATTTTTTTTTCTCCCTAGTGGTCTGATAATTACATTTAATCATTCATTTTGCATGGAAAATACATCACACACATTTGAAAAGAACTTATGATGAGCAAAAATATAAAATAATTTTTCTCCTTTGAATTTATTTAGGTGTAAAAATAGCAAATATTATAGTACAAGATATTTATTATTTTAGGGGAAATTTATTGCAGTCCCAACAAAGTTAGAATCAGAAGTTAAGGTAAAAGCAAAGCATGCATGTGAACTGTCAAGCCACAGAAAACATGATGTAAGTGGTGATGAAATAGCAAAGAAAATATGAAGACCAAAAGGTTTCCATAGCAATGCACTATTATTAATTTCTCTTGAAGTAGAAAAATTCTCTAGAATGAGAACACTCTAGCAAAAATGGATGTACATATGTTACAAAGGTTTCATTCCCTAATTTCTTTTATTATTTCATTTTGTAAGACTGCAGACCTATTAATGAACTGTGAGACAATGCTCTACAGTATAGTGGCTTGGCACATACAGAAAATAAAACAGCATCAGTACTAAAATTGAACACATTCAAAAAGATGAAGAAGGGGTGAAAGAACCTGAAGGACTCGAGCTTTGTTAATGAAATGCAGAAACCATTATTTTGCTTTATTACATTTTTTTTTACTAACTGCAAGAAGAATGGAGATGAAATTCAGATTTACACAGTCCGTATTTCACATTTAGCTGATAATATAGTCTTGATAATATAAGTACCAAGGTTAGTGTTTTAAATAACATTATAGATTAAGTAAGTAATAATATAATATAAGTACCAAGGTTAGTGTTTTAAATAACTGGAATGGTCCAAATTACTGTGATGGTGTAGAATAGCCAGATCACAATTACATCTTCCTTATTTGTCCTACTTTTCTTCCTTCCCCATGTCTTTCACATCCAATGTGATAGGAATGATACAGAGAAACTGTCTTCCTACTTATCTCAACTATGAAATAGAATAATTAATTGCCATTCCATAGCACAAAAGATCCTGAAATAAAACTTTTCAATATGAAAATGTAGATGATGATGATTATTTATTATTGTTAATAACAGCACATATTGTCATTTTGGTCAAGTAGAAAAATACTTGACTTCTGTATCCTGATTTTAATAGGAATTTTTCCCCAATGACATGTTTCTTTTTAGCATTGTTTTTAAAAATATGTTAGCAAACTCACTGGCCTACAACTGCCATCCAGCATCATTTTAAGGAAGCAAGCCACCTTAAAAGAGGAAGTTCAGAGCCGAATTCTATTCTTATGTACCTCACTTTCATGTGTGATCTTGTGAGAGAATAATTACTTTCTGCAAGACATTCAGTCTAAAATTAATTCAAATTTTGCATCCATTTAACTTCATTCTTTAGTCTATTGTGTTCATAAAAGGAATTTGTCAGGTGTGGCAATTTGAGAGAACTGGTCTCACTAAATTAATATGAGATAAGTCTTTAATATTCATACAAGACTCTGATCCAAAATTTCCAATCAGCTAAAACATAAATATTGATACATGGTTAGTACTGAGTTTGTATTGTACCAAAGTAATAGGTCAAGTACTATTCTCACCTGTCTGTTGTCTCAGCTTAGTCTAGTGCTCAGCATTTCCAAACCTCTTTTAAAATAGATATCTTTGCTATTGTATATTACATAGTCATTGTCTGGGAATTTTTGACTTGATTGTGGTACCTTAAGAAAAATATCTTAAGTCCTGTGTCCCTATAGAGCCTACTACATTTTTAGCGATGTCTCACAAGGAAAAGAAAGAAAAGAAAAAAGTGTTGGGTTGATACCATCTCTCTCATGATCTCTAACAGTTAACAAGTCATACAAAGAAAACCATTTCTGGAGGTCATGTCTGCAAAAATATTTTGCAATATTTTATTCAGCTGTGACATACATTTTGGAGAGTCAAGGAATATTCTGCAAATTGGTAAATTATCAAGAACAGCTGTCGCTTTCTTTATATAAATACACATGAGTATTTGCAAAGCAATTCACTAATGGAGTAATACATTTCTCAGTGTAAATATGATTTAGTAAACAAATGAAAAAATTGCTTCCTTTGATAATGACATCAAAATTGGCATTTTTGCAAATTAAAACTGGTAAAGAAAAGAGATCTGCACAAAGCTGTTACCTTTTTAATCCTACTCACAGCTCAGAAGCACTGACTCTTTTTAACAGAGTCCAAATTAAATGGATTCATGTCTATGTGGAAAGAAGGACATAATAGACAAAATTATATATATAGTTCTTTGAATGTGATGTCAATCTCATAGAGCAGTTCACTCCAGAGATATACAATGATTTCACAGGCAATCAATCCAGATTTAGATTAATGTTGCAGAGTGGAAATACGTTTTAGAATTTTAAAGCAAACTTCTATAAATTCTATAATTCTGTTGAAATGCATGTGTTTGGATAGACAAAAGATCAAAGAACAATTGTGTCAGAGATTATCTAAAATATATCTAATGTAAGAATGGATATACATTTTAACTAAGGGGTACATATTCCAGCATTTGACTCACTTTGTCCTTTCAATTTTTCATTCATCAGTAAATTTTTCTTCCCTGTCTTGCTTTTAGCATTCAATGAAATTGGAGTGAGAACTGAACTTTGTGCTCCATGAAATGCAGAGAAAATCTTTTGTGTCTGGTTGCAGCTCTTGTTTTCTGGTAACCTGAATATCTGGGACCATGAAACCTTCTGAGTCCTCAGTTCTGGTAATATGAATTGGCCGCTATTACTGGTGTTCCGACTCCTCTGATTTCCTGTATCTGTGGACTCCAAGAATGGTTTTCCTTTTGTTTTGTTATTGTTAACAGCTCACTCTCATGATGTGGGAAATACTTCACCCACAGGGATGATGTGTCTTAGCTGTGTGTTTTGAAAGATTGTATTCTGGTCTTCTAAAAGGTCAAAGCATTCTGCTGAAGCTTGATGACAGTGTGATAATAACTTGGTAATTTGCACCTGGGCTGTTCTGCACTCTCATGAAAATATTTACCTTCTGTGACTGAACCCAGCTCTGAAAATTCTATTCCAGTTATGATCCATGTTTTCTTTTTCTGTGTTCATCATGTTCTGAAGTATCTATTCTGCAACAATTTATAGTGTATTTTCTCTCTGTGTCAGCCAAACTTTTTAACATAATGGTCAAATTTCAGAAATGTGTTTGCAACTTGTTGTACTAACATAAGAAGATAACAAATGAATTTTAGCGGCAAAAATTGCTCTCTTAGTCCTTCTGAGTTTGATCTGGACCTAAAAACTCTATAAAGAGTTGGAGAATTTGGCCTCATAAAAGCACTGTGTCTTGTGAAATTTTGATTTTGTAACCCTTTTTTGATCTCAAATTTCTTTTATATTCAAACAATAACAAAAATATATCCAAGTGTAAGATTCTTGACCAGGCTTTTAAGAGCTAGTTCTTCTTCTTAGTAATTACCAAAGGCAGTCTTTTATTGAGCATAAAAATATATAAAATAGGCATAAATAGATATAAAATACTTAATGGAAAATAGTCCTCAAATATTTTCTAAAAAACTTAGATGATTCGTTTCCTAGAAAAAAAAAAATGTATCCTTCTCTTAATTCACAATACGATGCATTTAGAGTCATATAATCATTAAGGCTGGAAGAGATCTCCAAGATCACCAAGTCCAACCCTTGACCAAAAAACACCATGTCAAACTAAATCACAGTGCTAAATGCTATATCCAGTCATTCCCTGAACTCTTCCAGGGATGGTAACTCCACCACTTCCCTGGGCAGCCCTGTTCCGATGCTTAACTACTCCTTCAGTGGAGAAATTTTTTATTATGTCCAGCCTGAACTTCCCCTGGCACAGCTTAAGGCCATTTCTTCTTGCCCTATTGCTAGCTGCCTGGGAGAAGAGACGAACCTGCATCTCGCTACAGCCTCCTTTCAGGCAGTAGTAAAAGAAAGATAAGGTCTCCCCTGAGCATCCTCTACTCCAGGCTAAAGAACCCCAGCTCCCTCAGCTGTTCTTCATAAGGCTTTTTTTCAGAGCCTTCACCAACTCCGTTGCTCAGAACTGGACAGAGGATTCAAGGCATGGCCTCACCAGTGCTCAGCACAGGGGGACAGTCACTGCCCTGGTTCTTCTGGCCACACTATGGCTGATCCAGGCCAGGATGCTGTCAGCATTGTTGGGCACCCGGACACATACTGGATCATGTCCAGCTGTCTGTTGACCAGCACCCCCAGGTCCTTCCACCAGGCAGCTTTCCAGACACTTTTCCCTGCAGTGCTGCCTGGGATTGCTGTGACCCAAGTGCAGGACCTGGCACGTGGCCCTGCTGAATTCCATACAATTGGCCTCAGCCCATCAATCCAGCCTGCAGAGATCCCTCTGCAGAGCCTTCCTATCCTTAAGCAGACCTATTCCCACCCAATTCAGTGCTGTCTGCGAACTTGTTGAGGCTGCACTGGATTCCCTCATGCAGAGCATCGATCAAGATGTTAAACGTCACTGGCCCCATAAGCCTTGACATGTCACCATGACATGTTTTTTGAAAGAGAATATTTAGATGTAACATATGCATTATGAAGTGTACAGCAGATGAAACTTCATAAAAAACCTACATTAACCTTATAGTTTTTCTCAGTTCTAGAGAACCAGATTTCAGAAATTCAACATGAACCAAAATGAATTGCAACTGTCACATCTGCAATAAAAAGAAAGATACGGTTCAGAGATTTTTGATGGGTCACTAGTTTTTACCTCTATGAACAATTTGCCTGTGATATTTTCAGTAAGCTTTCCTTACTGTATAACTCAAGATACCTCCAGTCTCGAGAATTAGCTATCCATCCATTTCAGAGGCATTACTTCTACTTCTCTGTAAAAAAAAAAAAAAAAAAAAAAAACCAAACCAAAAAAACCCTAAACATTCAATTTACAGGGTAAAAATATTTGTAAGCAATTTCAGAGGCATATGCCTACCTGGAGCCCTGTGGAAATTTTCTAGTTTGGGGACCTATATATCTAAACTTAATAAACTTGTTACTGAATAAGTAAGGATAAATAAACACATTATTATGAAATTTAGAATACTTGAAAATCCTTTGAACTTCATTTACATGCAAATTCACCATGACATGCATTTAGAAAGAGAATTTAGGTCTAACATATGTATTATGAACTGTATAGCTGATGACACAAAATAAATCAGCAACTGTCATTTCACAATAGAAGTTTTATACACTCACACATGATGAACGTTATCCTTGTACTTATTCCCTTTTTCTGCAATATATTTTTACAAGGTTATAATATGCAAAATTTTTCAGACTGCTTGCTAAACAATTCTGTATTCTTCACTTTATATCACATTAATTATTATATTAATACCATGGTCTCCACATATACAGAAAGAAAACTTGAAATTAACATCCAAAGATAAATTTATGCAGTCCTTATGAATACTTTTATTCAACTACTAAAGCCACTATTAATGTTGGTAGTGTCCAGAATCACTTTCCTTAAAAGCCATATAAAAGGATTAAATCACTGGAATGCAGAAAATCGGCATTAAATCTAAAATGTCACTCCTCAGTGAGCCTGCTGTGCTTAGGTTTCCAGTTGACCTAAGAAACTCAAAATATAGAGGAATGAGTTTCCATTCACTCAAATTAGAAAGACAAATAGTGCAAACCTTTGGAATACTGGCACAAAAGGAAAAAAAAAAAACCCATCCTGGAACCAAACCACTAGTATTCTTAGACCATATTTCTTCTTTCATATACCCTCTTGAGTTCATATACCAGTGTAACAGAGAAGAAAAATGTGGTATATTCAGTAGAGACAACTAAAGATGTGACTCTTCCATAATATGTTCACTCTGATCCTCTGTGGAAATTTCTGCCTCTTTAACAAAAGTGACAAGACAGGGAATGAGTCTGATTTTCAGCAGCCATATTTTGCAGACTCATATCTCAGGACAAACACTGTGTAGCATCATAAAGAACCAGACCTAATTTTCCAAATGCTTTTGACTGACCCTAAGTTATATGAGAAGCCATACATTTTATGCTATGTATAAAAAAGGTTGCTTTTTAAATTGTAAAAATCAATATGCTAAACCATATATACTTCTACTGTGATAAACTCATGAAGTCACAAAAAACCCCTGTATCTGTGTGATTAGTTATTATATGGCAAAAAAACCTCACTTATTAGAAACTGTAGTAACTGCAGAGTGAAAAAAAAAATAGAAAGAAAAAAACATCCTCTGTGTAGGCAGTACTATCTGACACCTTTGAGATGTGTTTGGGAATACTTTTTATGGCAATAATTGAGGCAGTTGGTACTTTTTTTTACTAATGCAAAAATAGTAAAAAGTGAAATATAAAAATAATGTAATTTAATTATTAAATACAAATGTATTTTGTCTTTATAATGAATTAGTGCAGATCCCCAAAGTTCAGTCTTCCCTCTCTTTGACTGTTTTTTTAGTGATTCTGTAGCTAGCGTGAGACACTAGGATATGTTTCTTTCACACCAGTGCACCCAAACATAACAGTTTCTGTGGAAACCTCTACAGGTCTCTAAAGTTTTTGCCCCCTTATTTTCCTTGCCCTTTCTGTAGCTGTGAGACCTATACAAGAAACTGAATATTGTTAAGTGGTCCAGTACAATTATTGTAAAAATGACAGAGGTAGGCACTAAAGTGCTTTGATGTTTGCCAACTAACCTGAAGTGTCTCTTGACACAAACCAAAGGTTAAGGCAGATAGAAAAAAACCCCAAATATATTTGCATAATTTAAATGTAAACATCTCATTTACTGTTTTGGAAAGTGACAAAAAAAATCTACGACTTTGATATGCACATTTTGCCTTTGATATGAACAACTCTCATATTAAATTCCTGAAGCAGAAAGCGCTATTACAGCAATTTAGAATACGTTTCTTTCATTCTGTCAAACCAGATTAAAGGCGACTAGTGTTAGAGATGCCTACATTTAGAATCGATCAGATAACGGTTCTGCTGTTAGAGAGTATAATTTCTCTATAATGGAAAAATTTTGCTCACTTTTTTTTTTTTTCCTTGAGAAGACTAAGAAGGTAGGTTTTTTCCCCTTCTCCATCTTTTCCAAATTTCCTACTCACATCTCAAATCTTGGAGATGTGCTCAAATATTTTTGCAAAGTTTGGGACAATAAGGATGGAATGAGAAAGATTAAGACAAGAATGCCTTTATCTAGTTCAAGCCTCTCTGAAAAGTTTTGACCAGTTACCTTTTAACCTTCTGCTTTTTACACAATGCAGTAAGAGTAGAACAATGTCACTGAAATTTCCACAGAACTTTTGTAATATAATAATTTTTGTAATATAATAATTTCCACAGAACTTTTGTAATAAAAGGTCTGTGGAAGGTCTGATTTTAGGCATCTGTGTCAATCTGTAAAGGTCTCCACATTTAAGGGACTGGGATAGATTTCTTCCTTTATCTTCCAAGTTATTTTTTAACTACATTAGTTGATTTGAATAATGTGATGTCTGTAGGTAGGTTTCCCCAAATAATTCCATGCCTCCTTCTTCTCTGTTTGTCATTTCAGAAGGGGCGATGGCAGAAATGTGAGTTTGTCATGATTATGTAATACAGCCAGCATTTAGCTGACCTGCCTCAATATACAGTTGGAGGACTAGTCAGCCTTTTGACACGAACTTGTCTCTCATCAGTGTGGAGAACTGGTTTTGTTTTTCCTCTCTGGAAAGAGGGCTTTCCTTTTAAATCCACTGTGCTGGCATTCTATTCTCTATGCAATCTGGTGGGCCATACAATAAAGAAATGCATTGATGACAGTGACATATTGGCGTTCCAGAGATTTTCATGCAACCTCATTTTGCTACTTCCTCACAGTATTCATGCACTTCACAAATGACTACACAGCCACCATGTTTGACTCTAACACTCTTTGGGGATTATGCCAAAAATCACAAAATCAATTAGAACTGATTTCTCAAACTTTACTTTTTATCTTGTGCTCACTTTGAATTCTCTTCTCCCTGCTGCATCTGAAGCTCACAACCACCTCCCTGCTGTGATTTTAGCCTACTCACATGCGTAATGGTTGTGTAATAAAAAAAGTAACAAAACTTTTACTTTATTAATAATGTTATTAACCCTTTTCACCACATCAATAGACTTTCCCCAACAATTCTGAAACTGCTGATGTTTAACAAGAACTAAGAAGCTGGAATTCAAGCCCAAGGTTTTATTGTAAATTCCTTGCCAAAGTACAGCTTTATAAACCCATCATGTAAGGTAAATTAGTATTGACCTACTGAGTATATATAATGCTTGCTTCAGCGTCCTGTTCAGTTCTATTCTCTCCAAAATCTCTAATGCCATCCAATTTTGTTTTTCCATTTAGATAGGTGATTAAATCAGATTGTATGCCAGTTTATCTAGGGAGCGCAAGCACTGCAAAACTGTAACTTAATCACTTTCTGCTTCAAAAGTGTTTGTAGGACTCTCTTAGTCTAACTATTTGTTTTCCCCATTTAGTTCCATAAATCCTTAAAAACTTTTCTGACAGTATGTTTCTCTAACTTTGTTAATTAGTGAAATATAAATCTTCATACTGTTTCAACCTCTGCATTAAGAAAAGGATTGAATTTACAGAGCAAATATCAGATGACCACAACCACAGTCATACCTCTTTTGTGGTGATCATAGAATAAACCAACAATATGCAGCAAGACTCCAGGGAATGGCTCCTGGAAGGGGATGACAGCAGTGTCAAGAAAATCTCTTGTTTTCCTTCTGATGTGTCTGAGAACATTAACTTCTGATATAGTTTTTCATTTCTCTATGTCCATCATACCAATATTTGATTGAGCATTTTATAAGCTTCATCTGAGCTATGTATGATATCTCATACACCCTCTTGATGGATTATAGGTATATTTTCCCAGATGAATGTTCCTGTACAAGAACAAACTTCTAGGAAGTATATCTCCACATTTTCCCTTAATATTTTGGGCTTAGATTAATAGCTTGGTAATTGAGAAGGCTTTTCTGGGTTCTGAAACAAAATTCAGGAATTATTTCTATGCAGATGTTAAGTTCATGTAGTCCTTGTCTCATGTATTTCATATTATGCTTGAATGTGCCTCAGGTATTCTTTATTTTTCTTTTTCCTATTTGTAATGTTATTCCTGTAGCACAAGCCTCTTTCCCCTCATATATATTTGTCTCTCTGAAGTCTAAAGACACACAGTGGGTACTTCTTCCACTAAAAAAAAAAATATAAAATTAGATTAACTAATTAAGACAGATTAAAAAAAATCACAGCAAAATGTATAATCTATCACCTGGGAAAACCACTCTGTCCTTATAACTTGCCACACACATTTTTCTCCTTTGACCTCACATCCCAAAGCTGTGCATTGGAGCTATTCATCTTCTCTCAGAGAAAGAGACACAAGAAAGTTTTAGTCAAGGAGACTTAAACACAACCACAATAGATGATTCTTGTTGTGAAGTAGTTCTGTGTTCTTTTGCCATGGTCTGACATTATGCAGCATTTGCCATCTTTACAGAATAAGAGGATTCCTGACTTGAAAGCATAAATTCCTACAGCTGAAGATAAGAGCTTAGCAATCCAGCTGTAATTGTGTGACTGCAACAGGTGTTGTGGATCAAATACACAGAGGACATTCAATACTGGGATTGCACTAGAACTGCAAATATGGGATGCTTATTAAAAAAAAAAAAAAAAGGGAAAAATACATCTGTAAATTTTTTGCCACTGAGAGATAGTATTAGCTGTTTGACATATAACAACCACATTTGATTTTTTTAGTTTATTTTGTGTTGGTATGGCAATGTTGGTGTGTCAGAATCTGAAAATTCTCAGAAAATGAATGTTTATGTATTTGAAACATAAAGGTTATACACATCAATTGAGCACAATAAATATTTGCAATCACAGAAAAGAATGCTTATTCTTATAGTAGTTATTGTATTAGTACTCAAAGATAGTAATGGTGAGGATAAAAGCACAGGTAGGTGCTTAGTTGAAGGTACCTACAACTTCATAATGTGTGCCTCTGATGAATTTGCTGGTAGTTCTGGAAGGAAAATACTCTGTAGCAGTATGAAAATCTGGGCACCTCAGAAGACCTAGAGGTATTTGCATTATGCCATGACCTATTTTTCATATTTTCATTAAAATATATCTGAAAATAAAAGGTTCTGAGTTGGTAATATTTTTTTTTTTTGTGATAGCCCATGGTTCTGACAGCCAAATTCAGTATAATATCTTAGCATGGCTTTTCTTTACCATCTAAAATATTAATACAAGATTGACTAAATATCTCTTCTAAAGTCTGTAGAGCCCAGAGGTTATTAAGAAATCCTGGTTTTGTCTTCAGGGGTTTCAGTCGCCTTTCCATACCTGCAGATAGCTTTTGTGCACTCAGCTTTTGAAGGATGGATCTTTTTCAAAGCTGAGGGGGAGGAATGCTAATAAATCACATCTTTATGAAATATTCATTAATTCAGTGAGTTCTTTACAAGGCTGCTGCCAAGGCAGCGCGGGGTGACGAATTACATTTTACACACAGAGGAAATGGTTGACAAGATACATTGTCTACATAGAGGGTTTCCTGAATGGTCACATACAAAGCTAACCAACAAAAGTTGGTTACACTATTAAGCAAGCAAGGCAAAAATGCAGCTGTGTATATCCTTGCCAAGTTCCCCTATCTCCTCTTTTGTGAAATATTTTCCCTCCTGGCTTAGTTCTACTTTGTAACAAATTTGGTTCTTTTGAGGTGCTTTACTTAGAATGCTAGTGGAGTGAAGTCAGATGGTAATAAAAAAGTGAGCCAGCCTTGTGGCCTTTGTTACATTTTATAAGAGGATGTGGACTTGCTTTAAGGTCTCTCTTCATATGTCAGCAGTCATCAGAACCACACTGCACAAAAACAAACTGAATGTTCCTCACTAGAAAATGAAATGGAATCTCTTTCTTGATTGCCTCTTTCATCTTTTTTGGACTCTGAAAGTAACCCCTGGGTAGCAAGGACAATGGAATCAGTATGACTGTGCTCCGTCTTGCCCACAGTGGTGCCCTAACACAACGCCATGATAGAGAGGATGGTGTTATTGTGAAAGCACTCAAAGGGCACATCCTTCATTACAAGGTACATAGCTTTTGACTGGCTCAGTAAAAGAGGAATGACACAGATTTACAAAGACTCAGTGGCTACTCAGAAAGTAGCCATTAAAATGTAATAGAACTCTTTCTCTTTAGTGGAGTGTACAAAGTGTTGAACAACTAGATTTTGTCCCAGACATGAAAGAAGACAAGATACAAGGACTGTGACTTAATGAGATTACATCTTTATTAACTCATCTGGAAACTATGCAGATGATCTTAATGAGTTCCACTTTCTGGAGAGCAAACTCCACCATGTTAAGAATCTATACCCTCTAGACTTTTACAAGGGTGTCTGTCCTACCTTCAGTGTATATGAAGATAAATGGGGATGTTGAAAAAAGAAATATCCCCCAACTCACCACAATGCTTTCTTATTTTGTTGATACAATTAGTATTGTTTTAGGGCTTTTTGGGGAGGGTTTATGTCTTTGTCTTATACTTCCAAAATACATACACAGTTTGAGAATAATATGGATGTCCTACCCTGAAAATAAAATAAGATCCACTTAATTTTCATATTAACTCCCCTTATATAATGATAGAATGGTTTAGGTTGAAAGGAATCTTAAAAACCGTCTAGTTCCAACCCCACACCATGCTCGGGGATGCCACTCCCTTGAGCAGGTTGCTTGAGGTCCCATCCAGCCTGGCCTAGAACACTTCCAGTAATGGGGCATCCACATCTTTTCTGGGCAACCTTTTCCAGTGCCTCACCACTCTGAATAAAGAATTTGTTCCTCATATCTAATATAAATATCTCCTCTTTTGTTTTAAAACTGTTCTGTTTTGTCCTATCACTATCAGGCTGTACAAAAAGGTTGCTCTCTTCTTTCTCAAAAGCACCTTTTAGATGTTGGAAGGCTGCAAGGAGGTCTTCCCAGAGCCTTCTCTTCTCCAGGCTAAGCAACCCCAATTCTCTCAGCCTGCCTTCACAGGAGAAGCACTCCAACCCTTGGATCATCTTCATGGCCCTCCAATGGACTTGCTCCAACAGGTCCATGACCTTCTAATGCTGAGGATCCCGGACCTGTATGTAGCTCTCCAGATAGAGTCTCCTGAGATCAGAGCAGAGGGGCAGAAACACCTCTGACCTGCTGGCCACGTTGCTTTTTATGCAGCCCAGGATACAATTGGCTTCTGGGTTGCAAGTGCACACTGTTGGCTCATGTTCAGCTTTTCATCCACTAGAACCCACAAGTCCTTCTCCACAGGACTGCTATCCTTGAGTTTTTCTCTCAGTCTCTGCTCATGTCTGGGATTGCCCTGACTCAGCTGCAGAACCCTATAATTAGACTAGTTGAACTTCAAGAGGTTCTCATGGGCCCACTTCTCAAGTCTGTCCAGGTTCCTGCAGACGGCATCTCTTTCCTCTGTTGTGTCAACTGTAATGCTCAGCTTCATGTCGTCTGCAACTTGCTGAGGGTGCACTCATTTTCTATGTCACAGTCAAAGATAGTTGCATAAACGTTTGTGCTTGTTTTCAAAATCTTTAAAAGAAACTCAACCCTGAGCCTCCTGTGTTACATAGGGGAGAATAGTTGTTATATGAGGTGCTACCAGTATTTTAAAACTGGGAACATTCTTTTCTTAGCTCTGTCAAAAGTAGCCATTGTGTAGTTTTATATCTGGTGACTGATGTGAAGATTTTGAGTTCTGAATTAAGTTTGTGATGATAAACAGTGTATACTTGATTTTTTCCCCCAATATGACTTATGCACTTGATTTATGCACTAAAGATCAATCAGGATCTAATCAGAGACTTAAGAAACACCTTGAATGGGTTTTAAGACTGCAATACGTTTTTAAGTGCTTACCTGAGGCCAAATTCAGCTGATCATTAAACATCTTGTTTGCAAATACTGTCTGTGAAATACCTTCTGTTTTCAAAAATGACATGTACATAATTGAGAAAAAAAAATTGTGAGCAAATTAAGCACAACAATTTGATAAGGAGCAAGAGAGTAAGGTACTAATTTTTGGTTTTTGTTTTTCATATCCATATGATTTTCTGTTAACCTAGGTACAACTAATTTATTTTGGATAAAAAAATTTGGTACCCTAAACATTTTGGTTCAAGTTCTCCTGTACTTCACAATGTTGACATTCATGAGAATTAACTAGCAGAATTGAAGGGCACACCATCTATACAAAAAGGACAAACACTTTCCTTTATATAGCAGGAACATGAGCAATGGATATTGACAATGCTATTGAAATGCATGATAATTAACAATGAGAAGTTGAAGAAGTAAGTCTAATGGGAAATGTTCTAGAATTTATTTCAGTTTCTAAGGTCATTTTTTTTTAACAAATTCAAATAAACTTACATTTGAATCCTTTCAGATCACCAGGGAACATACATCATTGAAATATCACTGAAGCATGTCATCTGGCTTTTCCTGTGCTCCTAATCCCCTATCCTTGAAATGTCCCCTGTATTGAGGTTATGAATAGAGAGGTTCAGAAACAAATTTGGATACCCATATGCCTTCAAGAATTTGCAGGAGATCTTTTTTCCCTTGACACCATCTAGGCTGGACAAGCAGCCAGGAAATGTGTCCCTGAACCTTTACTACTCCCTGCTGAGTGAAGATGGCTCCTCACTGGACAAATTAAGTCCCCATGCCCTTTATCAAGTTGGCTGCAGAACTCCCAAATGAAATAGGAAGTTAAATAATAATTTATACTTTCATAGATTTTACATGTTTAAAGAAGAAAATAAATAAGCTATTTGAGCAAATTAGATTTTTCTCCAAATTTAATTTCTTTCTGTGTTTTTTATTTTTAGTCCTACCATAAATTGTACAAGGTAATTGAGAACTTTTAATTAGAGCTTATGATATCAGTATTGAAATATGGATATTTATTACTGACACTAAAATACTTCTCCCCTTGTTCTACTTTGTGAAATGGCGTCTGAAAATCTACAGTATTGCCTTGATAATATCTTATTCACATATTTTTGATGTTGTTTATTTCTACAAATTCAAAGTTTGAGGGTTTTTGATTTAGCTCAATAGGGTGAAGCTGTAACCATTAAAGAGACAGATTTACATAGACTTTTTCCAGATGATAGCAGTATCATAATCAGCTAAAGACATGAGGTTGCACTTCAAAAATTATCAAAAGTATGAAGAAAGATTTTCTTTTTGAGCTCTCACAGTAAGAAATTTAAATTGGCCATGTCAGCTTCCAGATCTGATTAAGAAATCCATCTCCTAAAATTTAACATGAGTTCTCCAAATAGGTACCAACTTGTGCAAAGACACTGATGTTTGAAAGTCTGAAATGTGGTCTAGGGAAGGCTCACGGAGTTACCTGAGAGCAGCATCCTTAAGGTCGCAGCTCCAGAGGAATTTAACAAAAGGACCAGACCTGGTAATGATGGAAAACAGTGCATCTCTCATTTTCAATGCTTTTTTATATAATGAATTTCTTAAAAAATCCCCAGGATCCAGGAGTTCACACATTTACTGTATATTCACCTGCAGCAAAAACTTGTGCCATATGTGTGCTTTCCTTTTGCTTTAGAAGAGGGAAGAAGGCCTAAGAATGCTTTTAGGGTAAAGATTGTGTTGAATACCTGTATCTCTATTAATGGCCTGAGTTTTGAATTAAAATATGTGTGCTGATTTCTTTTTTCGTTTTTTCACTTTGGATAAGTAATTTGAGAATACAAGCTAGAAAAAATTACATCATATATAAAAGATTTGATATTAAAATTGCTTTCACTAAACATTGTTATAAAATTCAGGAGGAAAGCAGGACTTGAGGAAAAAAAGACATTTAGAAAAAAAAATATGTGTTCAAGGTAACAAATGGCAAATTGTGGTGATAGCCTTTATAGGTTCTGAAGTTTAATTCTTTACAGTGTGTCTTGAAGAGTCTAGAAGTGGTGATTTATGTCACATCTCAGAAATTGTGTTGCTGGATTTCTGATTGGAATTTACTCTGTGGGATCATCTTAAGAGCTGAATAGACACTAGCTGTTAAATCCTTCCACAGTATTTTTCCCAAGGAGCTATTTCTATACACATGTGAGTAAGAGCACAATAATCCAACAAACACTAACTTTCTTGTTGCCTAACTTTCTGAGCCATCCTCCTTGGTGTTACGAGCTCACATCAAGTATGTTAAGGTTGATCCTTTCTTATTTAATGAGAAAAATCTCCAAGAACTCAAACATGGGAGAGAGAGTCCAATATGTATGGGACTAGAATCAGTTGGAATTTTTCCTTATATAAGCAAAATGTTTTAAAATTGTCCCTATTTTGTATTTCTTCTCCCAAAAGAAGCAGCACATAATATTGTGTGCAGTAAATAAAAAGATTAAGTTAGATAAATCAATATCAATTTTCTTCTTTCAGCTCTTAAGTAACCTTGAAATAAATACTTGAAAGAAAAAATTTTGAATTAAATAACCTTGAAAAATTACCTTGAAAGGCCGACTCTTTTTTTCCTCTTTTTTCCATGTCAAACCTGTGCTATTAAGCTGATTCACCTGTAAGAATGTTGACATGATTCAACTTTAGCAGAGTAATAACAATGCAAATACTAGAATTTGGAGAAGGCTTTCTGACTAATCCAAGAGTAAATTTTTCATTGGAATGACTGTCTTTCTTGAAAAAAGTAAGAAATAGTCTCTCCTCTGCTGTTTGTCTTTTTCTATGAATGTTGAGTTATCTGCAAAGATAAAGGATGAATATGTACTATCAAATGTGCTCAATCACTGTTTGAAGAGCTAGATTGAAGGTCTATCTGCTGCGCCATGCTCCTTCCTACTTCAGTGCTCAGAGGTTTCTCTCCTTTTCACTTTTTTGTTCCAACTCTCCTTTTGAAAAGAAGTACAGAAATCCTACATCTAGAATTTGATATTTATTTTGGTAATTGGAGTTTTCCCACAGACTTATAGGAAAGGTATTACTAACAGAAAGGATGCTATATGAATGCTATTGAATATTAGGAGATGATATTGTTGTGGAGTTGGAAGTTCAAAAAAAAGCAAATCATAGAAATGTTTTAGGGGTCAGTATTTTAACTTTTCATGCTTCTTTTTTAAAGCTTCATCAGTAATTTATAACCCAGAGGCTATAATCTCTGCTAGAGAATCAGGTATTCCTGAAATATTGGCTGAGAGAAAAAACGTCTAACCCCTCCGTTACTTGTTTCTGGCACAACTTGAAGTAAGAGCATCTAGAACAAGCTGTTTCCAGTTCTGAGTCAAGGAGCAGGTGGGGAGATATATCCTGTTTAGCTACCAGTGTGGACTTCCCCTTAATTTTAGGGAATGTGTGAGAAGAAAGGATCCTTTTCTCTTGATCTTGTTTGCTCAAGAGTTTAAGGAGGGATGCTCAGTCCACCTAATGGTGTTTCATTTAACCAGTTTGGAAAAGTAAACCAATAACTTAACTTATATTTGAAGGCTAAGATTTCCCTGGGTATTGGCTTACATCCATTCCAAACATCTGGCATCTGTGATGGTGTAGGAAATTTCAAAATGAAAAAAAAAAAAAAGTAGATGTATTACTTTAATCTCTGATTCTTACACTTCACCACTAAAGTGTCCCTTTGGTACTGTACCATTCCAGTCACAGTCCATCCTTTTCACATAAGCCATCACCTCAGAATCAGTCTCCAGGCTCTTCCATCAATCCCTATTGTAGTCCCTTCACTACTAAACTCTGCTTTTTATCAAAACAATCCAAGTAACAAAATATCCAAATATCAAAAATAATGTCATACTAAAAGCTCTTGGCCTTAATTTCAGGACTTGGAAAAAAAAAAAAATCTTTCATCATCCAGTTAATTAATGCTGCCTGATTACTGTTGTCTTCCAGTCTAATCACACAGGAAAAAAAAAAAAAAAAAAAAGCGTCATACTCTGCAATGACCTATACACTACTAATTCTTTCAAGTTGATTGTGAAAATTGGCAAGACTAATTTTTTCCCATATAATATTCCCCTTAGCAGAAATGGATGGTAGCAAGCCACCTACAAGTTGTATGACACTTCTGACAGGAAGGGTTCAGTTTAATGCTCCAGGATTGTACATCTGTGATGACAGTATGTCCCTCTAAGCCAATGAACTATTCAGTAACTGACTGACTACAAAGCTTTTGCTTTCACCCTCTCTGTACATGACCCTCCCCACCACTTTGTTGAATGTACATGAGACAAAATTCTTATATGAATGGCATTTTCAAGTTTGTGTCCTGCTGTAGGCAGTTGTGTCAATGCTATAGGCACTGTGCTCCAGCTGTGGAAAACTGAGTAATTCAGTCTAGTGATGGAACCATTAATATGCAGTTTGGAATCATGAAACATTACAATTTTTGTAAGGGATTGTTGGGTTTATGAAAATTTTGGTGTAATTTTGTTAACACCTAATTATAAAGGCTAATTTTGGTTCACCTAAAATCCAAGTGACAAAAACATCTTAAGGAAAAGCCATATGGGATCCATGTGAAAATGCCTTTTAAACAGGACTCTTTTCTGTCTTAGTCATATAAAATTAGATGATTAGGTGATTTTCTGTAGTGGTGTGAGTTTATCCTTGAAACCTTTATGGACAGGATAGCTGTCAAAAAACACAGACAGGAAGAAGAAAATGTGATTCTGATTACCAGTGTCTGGGAGAATCAGACATTTAATGTTTTCAGTCAGGAGGCAAAATCAGTTATTTACAACTTTTTATTTAATTTTGCAGCATCTATTAATTTTTATTATAATTTATGGGGTTTTTTTCCTATTATATTCTAATGAAGCAGAAGTAAAATATTAAAAAGCAAGTAGGTATCAGCCACCAGGGATATTTTAGTTAATTAAACAAATGTATATTTGTGCTTTTGGATGAGGGTTTCTATGTGTGTGTTCAAAGGGGAGAACAGAAATAGATATCTGCCATTCCTTTATTGCATTCATCTGTCCGACTGTATAAAGTAATTCTCTGAGGAGGCTTGTATTAAAATTCTACTTCTGATTTTGTAAGGTTACTGCAATTGCAGAGTTAAAGATCTAGCAGAAATCTACTAATGTTCAAACTTAACAGACAATGTTATTTATATTTTAACACTCCTGTGTGTTCAATTAATATCTTATTTTGAACTCTGAGTGTGATGGTTAATGATGAGTATTTGAACATTACCGTAGCACTGCTGTCCTACACCACTACCATTAGCCTGCAATGCAGCAAATTGTTGACAGCTATAACAAAGCATCACATCTGCCTTGTGAGCCCACAATGCTAAAATGCTCTCTGTCGCTGCATACAGGAGCAAATGTTATTTCTGTTTAATACTAACACTAAAAACAATCAGATCAGTTGGTCAGCTGGAATTGTTTTCCTCAGTTTGCTTTCTTAAGCAATAACTATGAAGTTTCCTTACCTGAAAAATATTTGAAGATCTTTGTATTTAATTTGGGCTATGATCCATGAAGGTGTGAAAAATTAGGTGATTTCTTTGTCGTGTGATTGTTTGTTGCAGGGTAGCAAATGCTAACTACATGACATGTTGCTGCATTTTTACCTCATTTCCAGTCAGCAACTATACAAATGAAATGCAATAGTTGCTGTAGATCTACTGATTTTCATCTCTAAATTAATGTAATCTGCTCTGCTGCAGTCATTCTGTGAATACAAGGCTGTAAATTTAACTGACTGCTTTTCCACAGAAAGCTGGTTTGTTTGAGTCTTTTCTGTTTATAGGTACATAAATTGAATCTTAGTCTTATGTGCAAGCTTCACTGCTTTAAAAGTTATAACCAGGGCAGATTGGAATACTGATTCACTCCTGCACATCTAGCTTTCATGTCAGACAGCTACATATGTACAGATTGTTCAAATATCACAGTAATACCCTTAAAAATAGGACCCTCCAGGAAAGGCAGTTTTCCATAACAATCAATTACAGGAGCTGCTAAAAAATAGAAACTAGTCTATAAACACTGCTAGTCTGAAGTGATGGGGCGACATAATTTCATTTAGTTTATTTTTGCATTGGTCTGGGCTGTATTTTTATTGCCCCACTGTTGTAATGGTGACCTCACCTTTATTTTCATTAATAAACCTTGTTATTAATTTTGAAAAAACAGAAATGGCTAATACTTTAAAAGCATTTAAAAGTAAAGATTCATGCTGCAGTCTGGGAAAAATTAATCTAGAGCAGAACATGAAGATTTGGTTTTGATGAAAAAAATGCAAATATGAAAACACTTCAAGCTGCAGTTTCAAGTACTCTGTCAGCTAGCACTGCTGCCTTGAGCAGCAGTCCTGACCTCCTTCTCTACCTGACAGCTTATTCTCACCCTGCTTTGCTTCCTCCCTTGGGCTAGCAGAAATGTTTGTGCTGCTGCTCATTGAACTAGATCAGGGAACCAATCAGAGCTAAAACTGCCTTTTTTTCCTCAATTAATTTTAACTTAGATCAGATTCTTAATTTGGTTCACCACAGGACTGAATGAGCAGGAAGAGGCTGCTGGCCTATGAGAAAGGAAGGGTGAAATGTCTGTTCATGTAACATAAATTCTATCTTAAACTGTGACTCCAAATCTATTTTATCTCATTCTTGCTGCTCACATGTACAGAAATTTGAAATCATCTGTTTGAGCTTAACTCCTTGATCTAACTTTTGATTATCTAGGGTTTTTTTTTTCCCAGAAAAACTAGTGAACCTCCCCAGATTCCTCTACCATCTATAATCAAAAGATATAACTGTAAACTGTATTATTCACATTAAAGATACAGTATAGTATAGTAACAAGGAAAAGATGCTCAGTCTCATGACATCAGCAAGTACTTTATAAAGTAGAGACACTAAAAATCTCAAATCTCAGACACTTAAGGAACTCTATTTTAAAAACTTTTTTCTTTTCTTCAGCTCTTATTAACTTCGTTAAAAATCCTGTCGGATCTGACGGAAGTTGCCTTCTAGGTCTATGGCTGAAAATATTCTTTGCATTAAAAATGAGACTAACAGCTTGGATTTGAACTCTTGTAAGAAATCACTAACACTGTCTTACAGAAAAGCCTAGGAAGCATTTAACACTGAGATATCAGTATTCTTTTAGGGTGTTAAGCAATTCGAAATAGTTTCAGAAAATATATTTTGTTTATGTGGTAAAGTTTTGGTAGCAAGAGGGCTTTAGGGGTGATCTCTGTGAGAAGAGACCAGGGATTCTCCCTGTTTTGGGCACAGTCAGTTTCAGCTGGCTCCAAAATGGACCCAGTGTTAGCCAAAGCTGATCCCCATCCCCACCATTCTGTGATAGCTATTTAGGACAGGGTAAAAAGTGCTGTGCAGCCATGAGAGAGAGAAGTGAGACAAACGTGAGAGACCCTGAAGACCCTAAGTGAGGGAAATTGGAGAACCCTACATAGTCCACAGAAGAGGCTAGAGTGAAGTACCCTGTTCCCCTGTGGCAAGCCCCACTGCAGCCTGCAGAGAGCTTCAGCTGGAGCAGGTGGATGTGTTCATGCAGCAGGAGGCTTTCTGGAAGGAATGGTGGCCCATGGGGACCCATGCCAGGCAGTTTGTTTCTGGAAGACTGTAGCCCATGAAAAAAACTTTTCCATGAGGAAGAAGGGGAAAAATGTAAGGAGGAAGGAGTGGGACGGATGAAGTGTTCTGAAATTACCATAACCCCCATTCCCCATCCCTTTTTGAGCTTTTTGGGGTTGGGAGGAAGTACAACAGTTGGGAATGAAGAAATAAAATTGAGCTTGGGAAGTGAGGGTACAGAGAAAGAAGACATTTTTAATTATGTTTTTTGTTACTGTCTTATTCTACATTTATCGTGGGTTTTTAAATTGAAGACTTTTAAATTAGTCTTTCTAAAGTTGTCTTCTTTGCCTGTGATGTGATCTCGCTGTCTTTGCCTTGATCTGTGAGTTTGTTCATCTTGTTTTCACTCTATGCCCTGCTGAGGAAGGGGAGTGAGAGAGTTTGGTAGGATACTGGCAACCAGAAGATGTTAACTCACCACAGGTAGTAATAGTAACACAGAGAAGTATATTTGCAGCATTTTGGTGAATTGGTCTTTTAGTATTTAATATATTATTGTTCATTCTACAAAAAATTATCTCATTTAGAATGAAAATGTTGTAGTCTTCTGTTTCTTTTAGAGGTACTATTTGGATTGAATTATGATTAAACTATCCATTTAATTTTTTATTTAAGAAAAGGTAGGAACTGGTCTTCAAATTCTGTTTTTCCAAGGCACTTGTAAATGATCTTGAGTAAAAAATAAGGTAGCTCCCATTATCATATTTTCTTGAAAAATGTGTGTTTGCTCATAAACAGAGCTACCTTTTTTCAGCTTAATTTTCCAATTCTTGAAACCAATTTGACAAAAATCCAGCAGACAACAAACAAACACAAAACCAAAAACCCAGAATGACACAAAGTCAGGGAATTGTTTTGAACTTGAGTTCAATGTATTGAATTTAATTTGGTCTCAAATCCTCTCCTTTGAAACTCAGATTCAAATAGTTCACATTTAAAATATTCTCTGTGACCTATCCCTATGTTTTGTATAAAGAAGTTAATGTTTTGTGTAATTTAAGAGGAAGGAGGTCCTAGCAAATTAATACAATGAGGACTCAAGTCAAACAGATATTAGGAGTATTATGTCTGTCATCCAGCATTTCATAATAAAGAGTACATTTACAGCCTTACTTTAGAATAAACACTTTTATAAGAGCAATGGAACTACATCATAGTGATATTTTAACAAAGTTAAAATTATATTAACTTGTTTTGAAATTTGTAGTTCATTTAAAAGGTGTTACTTGAGTCTCTGCATGAAAACTCAGTAATGAAGCAATTGTAATAAACAAAATATTTTTGAATGATTCTGACTAATAGCCTTGGTTGGTGTCACTCAAAGATTGGTGACAAGACTGCCCTGGAGATTTTTATTTTTAAGAACTGGAACACAATTTTGTTGTGATTGGTTGTTCGTTTTAGAAAAACATGGTATCTCTATGTGTCTGGTTAAAACGTTTTTGTGTTTCCCCCTTGAGACAAGATGCTAATAAAGCTGTAATCTACAGCCATTGCCCTTGGGTTGCTTGGATGGAACCTTCAGGTAGGAATATGTGAGGAATGAGGTGATTATCTTTTTTTTCTGACCATTTTGTATCAATATATATGATAGTAATATCATGTGTAAGTGTTGTGTACCATATGAAAGTGTTTAACATATCTTGCAGCTTGAGCAGTAAGGGCATGTCTTAACAATGAGGGTTAAAATTAACACCCTTTGTGAAAAGAATGTGAGGACTTTTTGCAGTGGGTTGCTTTTAATAAACATCAGAGTTAAACTGGCTTCACAGAGGGATCCTTTTCAATTTTTGAAAATGTGGTTTTACTACTAAATGAATTTTATCAGTGCATTATTGCATATTGTAAAAACCCACCACTACAACCTCCTTCATGCATTCAATTTTAAAACTGCTTGTATCAGTTAGGGTGTATTAGCTAATACACCCTAACTGATACATATTATTACATAATATTAGCTAAAAAACTTAACTTTAGAAGTTATGTGACTAGTGCTAATGCTAATCAGCTAAACAAGTAGGAAAAAAAAGGTGTTATTGACTTCTCAGGGACTAATAAACTTACTTATATGTTCTGATAAATAGAGTCCTCACAGGTTGAATGGACTGGAGAGTAATTCAAATAGAGTAAAACACTTCCTCCTTAATTTAGAGGATGAGAACAGAGCTGAAACTCTTATCACAGATAAGACAGAGCTTAGCTCTTCAGCAAATGCTAATTGTCAGTGCCTTTCACATTAGGTACAGTAAGAAATGGCAATGTTGTTCACATATCTTACAGGCAGTTTTCAGCTCTTTGTAGAACATGTCTGTAAGGTTTCAGTTCTGCAAAGGCACTTGTAGTCAGAACAAAATGAACCAGCCCTTTCAGTCCGGACTAGGCTGACAGAGTTTGAAAGAATTTGACACCATTCTCTAAATCTGAAGAAATACCTAAATAGTCAGGTAACTAGCAAAATTATGATAAACTTCAGAGAAATTAGAACTGAGGAGAGTGGTTGCTAAATGCATGCTATAGAACATGTATTTGAAAATACACAATTGCTCTTTAATCTCCAGGTAATTTTGTTAGTTTCTTAGTTTAACTGCCTTATTTTTCCATGTTAGCCAATAATCTTTCTTAGGAAAAGAAATGTCTAATTTTTATTGCAATATTTTATATCTAGAATATATTTTTCACATTAGTTATATAGCAAGACAACGAATGCTATTGATCCACACTTCTTAACTGTAAAAGCTGGTAAAAATTTCACAATAAAATTTAAAATTGCATGTATAGGGAATGTAATGTGCTTTGTAACAGGCCACTTAAGAAGCTACAAAGTTATCTTTAGGATCCATGAAACCAGAGCTGTGGTGAAATGACGACACTGAATCCAAGCGAAAGTAATTAAAAATGTTCTGTCTAAGTGAATTTTAAAGTTTTTTTCATTATGGAGATTAATGGGATCTTTCAGCTTAAATATCCTTTTGTATTCAACTGTTCTTATTTGTCCCAGGTTTAAGAAACCACATCTACTTTATATTACCTGACAGATTTTCAGAAGACTTCTAGCATAGCAAGGAAATTATGACTTTTTTTGTATAAACAGCAAGAAAAACTGAACACATAAATATTTCAGTTCCTGCATTGGCTTCTCTTTTCCATATCAGTTTTGGAAATTTCCCTCCTTACCCGCTAAAACTGTTGTCTTAATAAATCAAGTGAGGTAAGTGTAAGTTAATATAAGTACAGGTAACTATAGAAAAACCTCTTTCTTATCAGAGTGAATATGACAATCATGGAAGTAATATTGAGTCTAGTATTAACATTATAAATGTGGGAGATGAGAAAGTCAGTGTAAATCTGATGGAAGTTTGGCATCTGGCAGCTGGGTGATCACTGTGTGTATTGCAAACAACTGTGGTCTAATACTGTTGCCTGAAGGAAGCAGAAGGCAGGATCTTAAAAGTATTGCTAGAGCATGACTCCAATCTGATGACATAAATGAGGTGCCTTTTTGAAAACTCAAGTGAGTTTAAAATTCAGATTAATTAAGAACCCTGATTGTAGATGTTATATTTGGTTTTTCTCTGTACATTGTTACTTTTCAATCTTTAAAATTATTATTTTGAAGAAGAGCTGCACTGGCCCATTATGAATCTGTTTCTTCAACAAGTGAAATGTGTCAACTGCTTTTCTTTGGGCTTACGTTCCTCTTTAGTAGTCTTAAGGTTTGCCCAGGTCCATATGTAGGAACATTTCTGTAATAAAACTGTGAGGATTCTTCCCAGTTTCCTCAGTTTAGTGTTCTCCTCATATTCATAGACATTAATGTGGTCGATTTGAAGACCTTTTCACAGGATATCCTCTAAAGTTTGTGTCATCTTTCAGATATTCATTTGTATCAGCATAACTGACTGGAAAAAATTAGTTTCTGAACTCCGGAACTGATATATCTGCAACATCCCTGAGTCAATATAGATGAGACATTATTAGGAGGTTTCCACCACTTGAGAGATTAGGAGTTATATGGAAAAAGCAGTGGAAATTTATCAGTGGAAACTAGATTTGGAAGAGGGCACTACTAATTAAATTGTTTCAATTGTTTCAATGTCTGGTGACTGTGCAGAAACTATAAGGAGTAGCAGAAGAAAAACCTGTTACACAGGCTCTTGCAGCCATGCTTTTTCACAGCAAATGTTATTTAAGCAGGCATAAAAGTATAAGATCATTTTGTAAGCATGAAATATTTTATAAACTTAGCATAACATAAAGGAGAGCAAACTCATGAGACACCTCCAAGTCCTTTTCTACCAGTCAGGGTAGGATTATAACTGCAAGGCTTCTCTGGGCAGGTAAAGCTTTTTAAGTGTAATATTTCAGCCATTAGTTAAAGCAGCAGTTAAGGTTGTTCAAATATAATGAGGAGGTGAAAATTTGGGGGGGGGGTGTTTATTTTATTAAAAAAACCCCCAAATCTGTGTAATGCCTCTGCCAGCCTGATTTATCTTTTTTTTTTTTTTTTTTTTTTTTTTGAAAAAAGAAATACTTAAAAATTCTTTAAATCTGTGAAGGTAAACATTTAGGCTTATGTCTTCAGAACTTAACATTTGTATGGCTTCTCATGTAGCAGAAAGTAAGACAGCAAGCAGTCATCCCAGAATCAGTTCTTTTCTGCATATTGTGAGCTCCTTTCTTTGGGTAATGCTGACCTTTAAGACCACCTATGAAAGGGTTCTATAAATCCTATTCATAGGCAGCTGCTATTATAAGATTAAAAAGAAAACCAATGTCCAATATAGATTTTACTTCTCTTGTCTGATTTCCTTGTCCAAAGGAGTGGTAATTAAAGTGGTGTGTGCTTTAGTGCTTTTTATACCAATATGAATGCTGAAATTAGGAGAAAGAATCTCTTTGGTTCTGAATGCAACCTGGTGCATTACTATTTCTATGCTATTTATTGATAAATTAAATATTTCTTAGTGGTGCAAAAGCAGACTTGTGAATTCCCTACTTTACTAGATTAGGGTAGCAGAATACTTGGAAGTCACTGAAGAATTCTTGAGAAACTGATGATGAAAACATATGGAAAAAAAGGGAAAAAATGACATATGTGTTTATAACAGAAAATTTGCCTATTCCTATACAAAATTCAAAAGGGCAAAACCAGCAGAAACTAGAAAAAGATCTAAAACAATACTGGAGAGATAAGTGCATAGTGAGTATTTCAAAATCTAGGAGCAGGTGAATGACTTAGGAGCTGATCAGCTTTGAAATGAGAAGCTCAGATGATATGACTACAAATAACAAGGTACATAAATTGGAATGCAGTTCTAAGTGGGCTGAAGACAAACATGGTAATAGCATAGGGAAAGGAATTTTGAAAGCAAATGATGAGCTTTAGCTTCTGTTTTTCTAATGTGAGAATACAAAACAACTATTTTCAGGTGCAAAAATAAGGCCAGCAACAGCTAAAGTTTCTCTCTTGTATTGTAAGGCAAAATACAGTGAATAGATTTTTCTTCTTTTTGCTCTAAATAGGTGCCATTTTAAGGTTTTACTTTGAAAAGTAAGCATTAGCAAAAAACTAATGTTGGCTTATTAGGTTCACTTCATAGACATGAAAATATTTCTGAAATCTCAAAGATTATTTCTGAAATGTTTTCTTCTGTAGGTTGTGGGTGATCTGATATCTTAATCCAACTGCTCTTTGTGCATATTATGTTAATTACAATGTAAACTGTTTCCTGGTCATCTTAAATTTGTGACTTCTTTTATTCTGAGCTTTGAATTTCAGTATGATAAAATAATAAAGCCTTTGATCATGAAAGTCTCAAACACAACAGAAATGTTCTGGATGTTCAAACATATGGAAGTTCTATAAACAACTCCAGTTTGTTTCGTGGATATAATGCAGAGATATCATTCATCTACACACTTATTGCCATTTAGTGCAAAAGTACAACTTAAATGCTTTAAAATTTAGAAGAATAATTCAAGGAGTACTTTCAGCAAATGTGATTTTCTTTGCTCCATTTTCTTCAAATAAACGCAAGACTTGAATATTAATGCTACCAAAGTAATGACAAAGTTGGTTGTGATGGGAAATCTTATTAGTAAACAAAAGCTGCATCTGAAAAATATTGTCATTAAAAGCTATGCAGTAGTTAATTGAGTCTGATATGAAATTTAGTGCTGGAAAGTTAATGACTAATGCAGCTATTTCACAGAGCTTGGTTACTGCAGGCTCTGTAATGATCTCCTTTGCTTCATGGCAACAATGAAATTAACCTATCCTTTGTCCTGCAGGTGTTGTGCTCTGATAATGCATATCCTCTACAAGTATGAGAAAATTATTTGCTTTGCATACAAATTGAGCATAAGCTGAATCTATATGGATAAGAAAATGAGCACTTTTATATTTATGAACTAGAGAATACACACTGGAATATAAGTCACAATTCAATAAGCTGGCACCTTGGGTGACATAGAATAAAGAGTACAGGTAGGAATTTAGATGATTATTGGCTTTCTGGATTTCTACTTCTATGATTTTTCAGTCTTAAAACCTTATTGGACATAAACCCAGAGGTGAGCAAAACTCTCCCCTTGTTTCAGCTTATGATTCCCAAAGGACAGACTATTTTAAACAGAGTGGTCTGGAAGGCAGGCTGGGTGAGATGAGGTAACTGGGGTAAAAGGAAAATTGTTAGGTTTTGATTATCAAGGTATCTACTGGATTAAAGAGGGCAGAGTGCATTTATAATTTGAATTGAAGGACATAAAAGAGCAAAAAAGACTCGCGGCATGGTGTCAGAAAAACACAGTGAAAGTGTCAGGAATGAAAAAATATGAAGTAACCTAGTATGGCTGGAATAAGTAATATCAGAATTCATGTACTTAAATAAAATTATTTTTTTTTTTTATTCTAGTGACTAAATTGCTTGTGCATGTCTTATTGGCTGTATTATCAAGAGATATATTTGCAGTAGAAATTGTGAGAGCTGATTATGATTCACTGTAAGAAGGAAATACCAAGAAAAGTTTAAGGATGCTTCCTCTTTTCTCTTTTCCAGTTTTCCAGGATTCTAAAGGAATGTGGCAGGAGAGATGACAGACTAACAGAAGATTGATAGGTTTTAACAAATTGTTGTAGTACTGTTATTAATGTAGACTGTTCCAACTTGTTTCTTCCTTCTAGTATGAAAAGCAGACGTGAGGGAAAGGTGGGAAGTGCTTACTATCATCTCCAGAACAATAATTACTGCAGCCAGACTTAACTCTAACACTCCTATCAGCTGGACTGTGTAAACCAATTCAGTTTGCACATTTAGTAGCCACATCAGCAAGGCAAAAGCAACATAATAACAATAAATTTCAGAAGGCAGCATGCTTGACTTGTTATTGCAAGCTCAGCCTAAGCACCCAGTTTCTGTTCACGCCATAAAAAGGATGCATAAACTTGGGTATAAACAAATATTGATTTTTTTTGGATAGGAGGTAATTATCCAGGAATAATATCTTCAAAGATGGCTTAGAGTCAGAAAATGAATGGGAAACCATTCCTTTATATAGGCCACCAGTTTAATAGGACAATGCTGTATAATTCTGTATGTCAAAGTCATTGATATATAACTGATGAGGAAATTAGATGCTGGGTTAAGAAGCATGCAATATAGTAAATCTTAGTCAGCTTTTCTTTATTCTGAACACCACTTTTCTATTATTCAGGGGTTTTTTCCTCCCCATACACTTAATAGAAAAATTCTTACAGGAAAGAATAGTTATGTAAAAATGTTTGCTTTTGATTTAATTTCAAAATATAGAAATGATAATGATATGAAGGAACTATTTGATAATAGATGCAGTGAGAATGTTGTTACCCATAGGAAGGTCTGAAAATTAGTAAAGGAAGACACAGAAACCAGAAAATCCCTCTGAAAAAAAGAAAAATACTGGAAACCATTTATTTTACAATGCTAGCATATTTTTTTTTGTTGGAAAACTTCACAATTTTTATTTCAATGAATGCTTCTCGCCTCTCACATACATCTGAAACTGAAATCTTAAAGTCTATTGTTAGTGCATAGAATTTAGAAATCTCACAGTTATGGCTATTTGTTAGAAAGAGGGGTTCATGAGAACAGAAAACAAGAAATATTACTAAAAGTCACAGTGACTTTAAGAGTGTCTCAAAATTTTTGGTGATTGTAGGACAAGTTTGGTTGATAAAGAGAGAAAGTATGTATTTATTTGTATGTCTCTGTATGTACTGAGGAATAGGAGAAAGAAAGGGAAAGTTCATAAGGCAAGTGTCCATACCTTAGTTTAACAATTTGCATATAAATTATAATACCTGAAATATTTCAGTATCTCATAATAGAGCTTTGTAGGAAGCTTCATTTCAAACATCATATATATCAGTAATATAACAGTCACCTTTTGTTTTTTTCATCATAGTACCACAGAATCATTAAGGTTGGACTGGACCTCCAGAGGTCATCTTGCACAATCCCACTGCTCAAAACAAGATGATCTAGAGCAGATTGCTGAGTCATACACCAAGTTGGCTCTTTTCTTTCTCCAAAAATTGATTCTTTACAGCCTCTCCAGGCAACATGTTACAGTGTTCAATCACCTTACAGCCTTGAGCAATCTGGTCAAAAGAGTAACCTGAGTAAAAGATGTCCCAGCCCATGGCAGAGAGCTTGACTAGATGATCTTTAAGAGATCCCTTCCAACCCAAACGTTTTAGTGATTCTACAGGAATTATACCTTCCTTGTGTTTAACCGGAATTTCCTGTTTTTTAATTTGTGCATGCTACCACCTGCCTTTTTGTTAGGTATTACTGAGAAGAGTCTGGCTTCTACATCTTTACTTTATGCCATTAATTATTGATACACATATACAAGACCCTGCTGAACCCTTTCTTCTCCTAGCAAAAACTCTAAACTCAGTCTTTCCTGGTTTAACAGATACTGCAATCCTTGAATCACATTAGCAGTCTTTCACTGTGCTCTCTCCAATACATTCATGCCTCTTGTACTGTGGAGCCTAGCACAGAGAACAGCACTCCAGATATCTCACCAGTGCTGAGCAGAAGGGAAGGATCAACTACATAAATCTGCTTGCTGGTGGTGCTCTTCCTAATACAGTCCAGGATGCTGTTGACCTCCTTAGTTGTAAGGGTATCTTGCTAGTCCTTGTTGCAGATTGATTTGTGAGAATCAAAGGAGCAGAGTTAGTTTTTAGTCTGTAAAACAAGTCCTGTTCAAGTAGCCTGATCTCATTCTTAATTTTAAACTATGACATACTGATATTTCAAATGTATGCTTTATTTCTCATTCAAATGTCTAAATTCCACAACCAACCCTTGGACACTTTATTTTTCCACCTAACTGAGCCAAAATATTTTCATCCATCTGGAACCTTACTGAGTTCTATCAGCTGCGGGGCATTTGTTTGTTTGGTCGCTTTTTTCTTTCCAATTTATTGATGTATGAGTTGAATTGGGAAATGCAGAAGACACAATGGTCTAGTGTCATATTATATAACCTCCCTTGCCCCATGCCCTCTATGATTATTCATATTCCAATCATGCAAAGATTTAATAATAATTAATTTAGGTTTTTAAAAATGTTTCTATTGAATTTCCATCAGTATTTGTCCTTTTTAATCTGTAAAATGGTCAGACTGAAAAATATATATATTATTATATGTTATTTGGGCCATTTGTTTTACCTTATTAAACCAGACACACGGTGACAGTTTCTTACCAGTCTTTTGAGATCCTCAGTTATTGAAACAGATTATTAATGGTCCAGAGACCTCATTAGCTGAGTCTTTTCCAATTACTGTTTGCAAATTATCTATAACTTGTGATTTCAAAAGTGCAACTTTATTAGTTCAACTTCTGCCTAAAATCTTCTTGGATGAAAAATATTTTTTTTCCTTCAATCACCACTTATTTCCCAAACTTAAAATAGGTTTTACTTAAAAACTTTAGTTCTCTATGTTAGCAGCTTTATTATTTACATCTCAATCTCATGGGAATACCTAAGAAGGGACCAAAGATTTATTGAGCTCTGAATAGTTTATATGGACTTCAGGGAATTCAAAAAAGTTAACAAGGGAGGAAAAGCACTAGTCAGTGTCATGGTTTAAGCACAGGTGGCAAGTAAGCACTAAGCAACTGCTCTCTTATGTTAACTTATGAAGTTAAATCTACTTCATATAACAGAAAATTGAATTTTGAAAGAGGAAGTTATAGAAAAGAAAACCAGGAGAAGTGCACAGTTTAAATACAGTAGAACCATCTCAGGAAAGACCCAAGGAGGCTGTGACATTGCCAATATTCCCTGGGATTTGGGATGTCAGATATCAGCTGAGACTAATGGGTGATGTTTGGTGTTTTTAGAACTATAATTGTTTTACTAGAGGAGAAGAAGAAATCATTTGGCTGAGGAAATTGAAATTTTTGTTGAATTCATAGGTTATAACTGAAGTAGTCTTGGTATATTAAACATAGCTCTGCACTTTGTGTGGTTTGCTGTGCTCCCTGAGGATCATGTACTATTCTGAGAAGGACTATGTCAGCTACATTGTGGACCTCTTCCTGACTGCAAGGTGATGCAATCATAAATATATAAATATTCAACTGGATGTCTTAGAGAGTGTAATTGTGTGAGCTGAAGTTGTCTGCAAGAAGCTGCACTTGTTACTTTCCCTGGTGATTTGGTTTAGGGCTACTTTTATAAAGGCATCCAAGGAACAGTTCTAGGCCCACTCTGTAGTGAACAACTGTGCGATTTAAGCAAAGAGTAGGATGAGATTCTTTTCCAGATTTACAACAAGATTTAAAAGGATTTACTGAGTTGCAAGTTATATTACTGGAGCCCTGCAATAGCATGCTTGATCCATTAATAAAAGATAAGAAGATGCTAAACTAACATGGCAGTCTGTCAATTAAATGTATTTTTATTTCCTCAGGTTCTGGATTCTCCTTGCTGGTAAGAGAATATGAAATCCTGTTATCTGAAAAGGTAATCTTGGGACAATGTATTTCAAGTAGACCCAGAATCTACTTGATTCTAAAGTCTAAAGATTTGTCTTTAAAGTCTCTGGAAATAAGATAAATACAACAAACTTGCTTCTTTCATTGGCTTGCAGGACTGTCAAATCTACAAAATGGTAGATAAACAGAGTCATCATTATGAGCAACCCTAACTTGAAAAACGATCTATCCATCTGTGGAAATAGAGAATTTATTGAATTAGTGAGACATTTCTCTGTGGAAGAAATTTAACTGAACTTTCTCGATAAAACTGCTGAGATTTTGTTTCAATGAATGTTTTCCTAATACTTTATATGCAAAACTGCAGTAGAACATAATTCTAGTCCAAATTTATTTTTTCCAATCTGACAGCTGAAAAGTAAAGGTTGAAAATGTCTCATATGAAAAGTCTGATATGAGTACGTAGATTAAAGAGAGCCTCTCATTTATCCCAACAGGATGGCCTTAACCTTTTTATTCCAGACATTAACAATGGCAGAAAATGAAGTTATAAAAGACTGAATGTAAAAGAAAGACAATGAAATATTTAAAAAAGAACACCTACACTGGAGAATATTGTGAAAAGTTAATAATGTATTGTCAAATTCTTCTCTGAGCTAAAATGGAGTGCTTGTTGCACTACAAAGTTTCAAGTTTCAAGTGAACTAAATGGAGGAGTTTTAGGAATTAGGGATCTCATGAGAGGATAATATTCTTGCCAGTGCTTGACTGTATTTTTTTTTAATTTTAATGACTCTGCTATTAACTAGAGGCCCTTGAATGTAATTAATCACTTGGAAATGTGATAGAGATATATAAATAAGAAATTATTCCAGTATTTGCAACAATTGCATCTCAAATATAATCACAATATGTAAAATTGTTGGGAATAACAAATGTCTACAGCAAAATTCATCACAGGAGCATTTGATGGTCATCAGAATCAATGTAATTTCACTAACAATAATTCATATATTAGAATACAGAAGAAAAACATTTGCCATTTTCAGCAAGATTATATTGTGTGGATTTTTCTTTCATTCTTTCCCCTGCAACATTTATATCTGAGTGTTTCCAAGACCAGTGTCCTGCAACAGATGCTGCCAGCAATACTGAATACTTTCAATTAGTAGTTCTCTACTTCTCTGGTAGCTAAGCAACTGACCTGTGGTGAAGAATACATAATGATCTTGTGCATATCCACCTTAGAGTATCAGGGAAAGCTGGACTTCAAAACATGGATTTGTTCTCCCATATTGATGACTTTGGCTTAGCCTTCTGTGAATTATAAAGTGTGTTTACTCTGTGCTTAATGTAAATAGGTCCAAAACATAAATAAGAAGCTGTCTATGTATGTGGCTTTATCTTTCCCCATTCATTGAAATTACCATGCTGTTAGCAAGCAAACATACAGAACTCTATAAAATCAGGGTAAATAAGCATTTGATATCATCAATATACAATCATAATTAACTACATAACAATATTTTTGACTTTTTAATGATTGGGAGTAATATGGTCTTGTTAATAAGGCAGTGTTTACTGAATGGGAATTTGAGAAAAAAAAGCAGCTGGCACGGACTTAATCCACATAAAAGAGAGGCTCCTAGTTGTCAGGGGGATGGTAGCATGAAAAAAATAGCTGAGAAAAATAACCTTATCCTTTGTAAAGCCTTCCAGTACATTGAGTCTGCACCTCAAAGTTGGCCAGGACTTACTAGAATCCCAGATTCTAGAAAATGCCTGAGCAGTTTTCTCCCCTCAGCTTTGTTTGATCAGAGGACTTGCTTATTCTGGTCCAATGAAATTTTCACACTCCTAATACATTTGGGAGACTGAACAATGCAAGGAGGATTGGGGGGGGGGGGGGTCTTACATATAAAGAAAACAATAGAAATATTAAAAAAACCCTGGCCAAAAAAAACTTTAAAAAAATTCCAAAAGAAGCAGAATAAAAACATTATAGATTACTGGGAAAACATTTCAGTGGTCTGACTAGACCAGATAGAAAACATAAGAACACTTTGGCCAAAAGAGGTAATCCATATTTTGCAAAAAGAGGAAATTTAAAGGTGAAGCGAGTTGTCAAAAATCAGTCTGGCTCAGCAGTCAATTTTGCAGATCTTTAAAGAATGTTTGGGTCACAGTGTGGTTCAAAACTTTCTTCAAGATAAAGAACATGTTACACTAACTGAAATTATTTGGAAAGGTCTCTAAGATGTTTGTATCAGTCGTGAAAATTATTTACCTTTTATATAGTGCTTCAGCTCTCCTTTTTCAGTTAGCTCAAGTCCCCAGGGAGGTTTTAGGAGTTGTAATCTGCTGTAAAATTAATTTAAAGGGAAGAGAAAATGTGCGTTGTCAGAAAGACTGGAGAAACTAACATTTACTTATTTACTTAATGGAAGTCTGTGAGAATGTCTGTAACAGTTCATGCTTCAGATTAATTGTATTTATACTTCTTTTGGAATTATGGTTTTTTTGGGTGTTTTTTTGTTGTTGTTGTTTTTTTTTTATTTTATTTTATAATCATAATTGTCCTACCAGTCTTTAAAATACCTTAGTAATGACAGCTAAAATTTTGTAGTGAGTTGATCCTGGCTGGACACCTGCCACCCAACAAAGCTGCACTGTCACTCCACTCCTCATCTGTACAGGGTAGAGAATATAGAACCAAAGGCTTGCAGGTTGAGGTAAGAAATCACTTACACAATTATAGTTACAGGCAAAATAGACTGAACTTGAGGAAATTAGTTTCAATTACTGACAAATCAGAGTAGAACAACAAGAAATAAAATCAAATTTTAAAACGCCTTGCCCCCACCCTTCCCTTCTCTTCAGGCTCAACTTCACTCCCAATTTTCTCTACGTCCTGCCTGCCAGTGGCACAGCAAAGATGGGCAATGAGGAATGTTATCAGTTCAACAACACTTTCTCCATATGTCTCCTTCCTGCTCAGTGTAATGGTACTCAAGCTTCTCCTTTTCACACTTCTCCTTCTCCAGTGTGGGCTCCTCTCTCCATGGATCCTGCCAGGACCTTGCTTCCCACTGGGTCACAGACTCCCTCGGGCATGCACCTGACCTCCTCTGACATGGGATCCTCCTCACCTAAGCCATCACTGTAGCCATCCCTCCCAAAAAAAACCTAAACCAACCTTGCCACTCAAAGCCAATCTTAAACATTTATTTATTGAAACACACACTATCTGTAAAGCCTTCCAACTCTACATTGCAGAGAGTGTCAAAACTGATCTGTTTGCCTTTTCAAAGTGTATTTGTTCAGAGCTATCATGTAATTTACTAGCTTTAAATAAGTTTGTAAAAAAAATACAGCATGTGCTGAAATTAAAGAAAACCAAAACAATCAAACACGCAAAATAAAACTGTTTGTTAATGGTATTGTCTTTTTACAAAAAAAATATATTCAGCTCATTAGGTGAATCAAATATCCTCAGGAACTGTCAATGTCAAACTGTATATGTCAATAGCTTGGTAAGATTTTAAGGCCTCAACATAAACCAGAAAACATCAATATTTTCCATGGCTTGGCTCTGAGACAGCCTTCATGATAATTTTTGCATCACAATGTCTTTACAGATAGTTTACTGTATAATTGCTATAAAATATCTGTCATCATGTACTGTCTTTTAATATTTGTGGATATCAGAATCTACAAACCCACAACTCCCCCCCCCCAGTGTAACTAAGTTCTCAAATTCAATAATTTTAAAAAATAAAATAAATTCAGAAGTCAGAGAGTCTAAGATAGCTTTCTCCACACAGTTAAATAAAAATCTCAAGTTCCTCTCTGCAAAAGGAATCTGAAGTTATATGGGCTTTAAAAAAATATTGAAATATTGAAATATTAAAATAGATCATCTGAAAAATTATTTTCTAAAGCAAGTCATTTTCTTTATCTTAAAGCACAGTATTTAATTTGGGAACAATGATATAAAAACTTCTAAAAGATACGTATATCTGGATTCTATTCCAGTCTGGGACTGAGTCCCTCTGTGATGTGAGGAGAATAAATAAATCATGTGGTCTCCCTTAACAACTGTAGCTCACTGCATTTGTCTCATACTTTTCCAACAATGATGGGTATAGGATATGTTAAATAAAAAAAATTTAAAAAAAAGGGTTGGTAAGGGTACCTAGACTGCTCCTACTGCTCCTGCCTTATACAGAGAAGAATTTTTCCTTTCTGTGAAGGAAAGTGTTACCTTGTTGAAAGAACTTTGTCTGACTCCTGAAAGTTTTTGAAGTATTATGGTGGAAGAGGAGCAAAGTGGAACAAGTACTGTGATAGAGTGAAGGACTTTTTAATAAAAAGAAAAGAGGAGAGAGAAAAAATCAGCAGCTAGTCAGGGGAGGAAGAGTGGAGAAGAAAAGCTGATAGAAAAATAGTCTGTATATGTGTAATTGCAAGTAGAATGCAAAGGAAACCACTTCCTATATAAAATCTCACTTAAAATTATATAACACTTTAATAAATTTTATTTGGATTTTTGCTTTGAGTACTGCTAATTTTAAGGCTTATATTTTGGGATTTTATTAAGTGTGAAGGATGTAATTAATGCAATTCTGCCACATGTCACAGTCAATATGAACGTTATCAGCCTGTGCCACCAGAGTGGATGCTCAGCCATAAGGATGTGGCTGTCTGTCTTACAGTGTGCAGATCCCTTCCTTTCTCCACCTGCTCTGTCCATGACAGGTGTCATGGTGTCTCTCAGGGTTGCGCTGTTGAATAGTAAGCCATGGTAGTACTCTTTGATACATCATATCATACCACCCTACAAGAATGTTCTATTCAGTAGTCATTCAGTGGCTGGGAACAAGAACGTAAAACATAAAATGCCTTCCCAATTTGATACACATTTTCCTAAATTTAAACCAAGTCAAGGGTAAAGTTGTGTCTGATAGACATTTCTGACTCACGAGGATGTTGGAGTTGAACATGTCTATTGCATGCTCAGGATGACAATCTTTTCCAACAGACATACACCAGGAGCAGTCACAGATAAGCAGTGCTAGATGAGCTGCAGGAGGAAGTAGCAATCAGAGGAAAGGGATAATTTGGATTAGATTTGCATTAGCTATAAAAATAATATTCTTACATGTCTACATAATTTGAAATGCAGGAATGGGTTGAAATGAACCTACTCCATACATACATCTCTGTTCACACATACATCCAGATGTGATGACAACTTCCAGACAATAAGAAAAACTATCTGTAAAAGTGATTATTGTGAATTTCAAAGTGTTTTCTTAGAAAGTTATGATATTTGACAACTTAGACAGAATTTTAGAGTCTCCTGCTTGGTTACTGCAACAGCATCCTTCAAAGCCTTGAACTTCACTTCCCATTCATTACCACCTCAATGTGGTTTTGTTCTCGTGATGTCTGTTTAGAGTTAATGTCATGGTTTAAGCTCAAGCAGTAAGCAAGCCCCAAGCAGCTGCTCATTCACTACCCCACTAGCAAGACCAGGGAGGGAATTGGATGGATAAAAGCTGGAAAACTGAAAAAGCTGGGTTGAGGCAAAGACAATTTAATAGCAAAAGCAAAAGCTGCACACACCAACAAAGCAGAACAAGGAATTAATTGCCCAGCTCCCATGGGCAGGCAGGTGTTCAGCCATCTCTGGGATTGCAGGGCCCCATCACATGTAATGGTGCTTGGGAAGACAAACACTGTCACTCCAAATGTCCGCCCTTTCCTGCTTCTTCCCCTCACCTTATATACTGAGCATGATGTTACATGGTCTGGAATATCCCTGTGGTCAGCTGAGGCCACATGTCCTGGCTGTGATAGGCTGCTCCTCCAACCTCCCATGTACCTCCAGCTTCCCCGCCAGTGTGGACATACAAAAAGCAGAAAAGGGCTTGTCTCTGTGTAAAGCACACTCAGCAATAACAAAATCAATTTAATGTTCTGCACAAATCCAAAACACAGCCTCACACTAGCTACTGTGAAGAAAGCAAACTCCACCCCAGCCCAAATCAGCACACTGATTCATTATTTTTAATTGCTCCTGCAAGATTGTATTATTATTACATATGCTTATAAGAAACCTTGTTTTCAGAGTATGATGAAATAAAGAAAGGAAGTATGAACTATTTGTTTCCATGTAAGTGCTGAAGCAGTGGTTTAAATGTTCTGTATATGGACCTGACTCAAGGCAGGTCTGTAATATACAAACGATGGTAGTACTTTTAAAGTCTGGCATTCCACATTTCTGTAGAAGGAAGAAAATTAAAAGCATCCTCCTGAAGAAGGAGAGAATGAATTCTGAATATGGTCTCACAAATATTCTGTTTCCAAAAAGCTGCCAGAAAGGGTATTCTGTTCAGAGAGCAATCCTTTGAAAGAAGATTTTGATTCCAGAATCTTGTGTAGCATCCCAACTACTTTTGCTGCATGAACTGGTAGCAAAATCTCTTGAGTTCTATGGCAGACATAGACTGCCATATCTACATGGAATAGATATATTGCTACACATTATTTATTTTCTTGTATTAAACCTTTTTCTGGCTTTAAAAGAGTTTTCAAGGTATTTAATACATAAGATCTTAATTTCCCTTCACCTAAAGTAAGAGTACTAGCAGTGGAGTATCCAGCAGCCTGCATAAATCAGGCAGCTGCAGAAAGTTGCTGCGCTGCTTGTTACAATGAGACCTTGTCATCATTGTTAATGAGAACATTTCTAGACCAACAACTTGTTCTGTGTTGTGATGCTGTTATTTTGATTTTGGTGTGGGGAATTGTTTTGTAGATGTGAATGATGTGATTGAAGTTTGTGAAGATTGTGTGATGAATGTGGATTTCTATGATACATTTTAAATAGTGATTCACATTGGCAAGGTGGGGAATAGTGTTTGCACATCAAGGTGTTGGTAGCATGGAGCGAGAGGAGTGGCTTCTGTAAGAAACTGCCAGAAGGTTCCCTTACATTTGACAGAGCCAATGCCAGTGGTCTCCAAGGCAGACCCACTGCTGGCCAAGGCAGAGTACAATGGCATCTTTGGGTGTAACAGTCAAGAAGAGGGTGGGGATGGGTGGTAAACTGTGTATGGACAGCTTCAGCCAGCGAGATGAGTGAGATTATGTGAGACAAACAACTCTGCTGACACCAAGGTGAGTGTAGAAGGAGGAGGAGGAGGTGCTCCAGAGATTCCCCTGCAGCCCATGGTGCAGCCCATGGTGAGGCAGGCTGTGCCTCTGCACCCCATGGAAGCCCATGGGGAAGCAGAGATCCACCTGCAGCCTGCGGAGAACCCCGTGTCAGACTAGGTGGATCTGCCCAAAGGAAGCTGTAGCTGTGAGAAGCCCAAGCTGGATCAGATCCCTTGCAGGGCCTTGTGGCCCCATGGAGAGAGGAGCCCATGCTGGAACAGGTTGCTGGCAGGACTTGTGACCCTGTGAAGAATTGAAGCCTATGGGTAGGACTCCTCTTAGAGAAGTTTGTGAAGGAGTCCTTCTTCTGAGGAGAAAGGAGTGACAGAAACAATGTGTATTGAACTGACAACAACATTCCCCATCTGCCTGCACTGCTGTTGAGAAAGCGGTAGAGAATTCAGAAATTAAGTTGAGACTGGAAAGAAGGGAGGGGTGGGGAAGAGATGTTTTTTAAGACATGTTTTTAGTTCTCATTGGCTTTCTCTGATTTCATTTGCACTAAATCAAACTAATTTCCCCACATTGAAACAGTTTTACCTGTGACAATAATTTGTGAGTGATCCTTTCTGTTCTTATCTCATCCTGTGAACCTTTCCTAATATTTCCTCTCCCCCTGTCCAGCAGAGGAGGGGACTGAGAGAATGCCTTTTTGGGCACCTGCCATCCAGCCAGGGTCAACCCACCAGAACCCTGTTCCTTTGATTACAAAGATCCACATCTGATCAGGAAAGGGTATCTCAGTATCAATCAATCATTAGCAATCACCTCAACTGCAAATGTCTCCAGAGGATAGTAAGTGGCATTGACATATTTTATTTACATTTACACAATTATTAACTTATGTTTTATATTCAAAAATACAACTTTTGCTTTTCAGCAGATTTGGGAAATTTCCAAAAATATAATAATGACCAAATTATTTTAAAACTTAATACATTAGGTGACCATGCAGATATCTCGTTATCTAGAACAGCCAGATATTTCATTAAGTTTTATGTTTAATTTTAAGCTAATTTTATTTACTAATGCTAAAAGATGTAATTATCTTTGTGAGGTGAAACACAATGGACTAATTATTATTATTGTTATTATTGTTTTTTGTTATATTTTCATGCGTATCATGATAAAGTCAGTTATATATTACCTACTCTGAAAGCAAACTATTTTATATGCAGATTTAAGGTAATGGGCATTCAACTTTAAAAAAATGGTTCTGATACCCTGTAGCTTCTCAATAATAGTATGCTGTTGCATTACAACAGAAAAGGATGGATTATGGGTTTTTCAATTTGCATCAAGCATATTAATTGCAGAGTAGAATTTCCACATAAAATATCAATGTACTGGAACAAACTGTTAATGTACCAGAATATGAACACTTACATTCATTTCTTGAGATTTAAAAACAATCTTCTTTTTCATATATCTGAATAGTATTTTTTTAAAGTCTGCTAATGAGAACAATGTAACCAGTGTTTTCTGAAAACCTTAATTAGCTTAAGTGTTAATAGTGATTTCCTAGTCATTGTACTGGCAAACAGTACCAAAAGCTATTAAGAAAAGAAAATAATTTACAGGGTATGGAAAAACTTTAAAGCAGCTTTTAAGAAATATGTCACGGAAGATCAACTTTATGTTGTATTAGCAAGAAGAGAAACATTGAATTTAAGTTTTACTTGTTTGGGTTTTGGTTTTTTTTTGTTGCTCTGGATTTTTTTTGTTTTGGTTTGTTGTTTTTTTTTTTGCCCTTGAAGAAGATATTCCTAGACTAATAAAAATGTACTTGGGAGTGAAGTTCAGCTGGGAATTTGCAAAGTGTTTTTAATGATATAGAATAGCAAATTTATAGTTTATGTATTATCTAATTTGTTTGAACTGCACACAAAGAATCCAAGAAATTTGTTTTAATAGGTAATAATAATGCTAAAAATTTTGTTGTATAAAAGGAAAACAATTCTTTTAGAGCAGGTAAGTAAAGAGTCATGATTCTTTACAGTACAAAAGGGGTTGTTTACAACCATTATCTTGTTATTAATACACCTGGGCAAGTACATATCTTCTCATTCACTTTCAAATACTAAACTACAGCTGCTTAAAAAGATGCAAATTAATTCTGTCTTTGTTTATGCAGTTTTGTTTTACAACTGCTCTGTTTCACACTACTAATCTTTAATGGGCCTTCAATTTCTTTTTCCTTTTTTCTTTAAAACAGCAAATGAATGCAGGTCCTTCCTTTTAAATCCAGACAGAAAGAGAAAAAATATTTAAGTTTTCATGCCACAGCTGCAGGCTGTGAATTATCCCACTAGGGAAGAGTGGAAATGCCACCCACATAATCCAACAAGAGGCTTGATTCATTTTGTGTCTGAAGCAATCGTTGTGGTCTTACAAAACTGAAATGAGTTTCCTTTGCAATCTTCACAGGAGAAAAAAATGAAAATATCTTCCTTACAGACTCAAAGCAAGATCCCACTTTTTAATTTATTTTTACTCCTATTTCTCATTTTTATTTTTCTTCCTTAGTTTCTCACTGTTTTGCAACTGCCTTACTTTACATATAATGGAATTGAATATGAGACAGGATGTAAAGAAGAGCCAAGCAATCTCTTCCCAGGCCTATCAATCCCAGCTGAACTTGTGACAAGTGATTTGGTTAGTGTATGAGAACTAGACACAAGGAACTTTGCAGAGCTTGTTCTTAAGGCTCCTGTTTGTTCCAGGACAGTCAGAAAACGTTCCTGTCTCACAGACATGAGGAGTTAGTTGCCATCTGTTTAACATCCCAGTGGAAGCACCTGTCCAGGGTCCTCTAAATATGCAGGACTCCACTCAGTATGCACAGACACTGTGTAGCTTCCTACAGATCATCAATAGTGTTTAATGAATAGAGAGAGATTAAATTCTGCCTTTTAGGTTCTTTACTTAAGGCTGTGGGGAGGTTTTTTCCTCTTGAGATCCTAATGCTTGAATTTTAACTTGGAGAACTTTAAAGTGCTCAGGATATATGTGGATAGATAGATAGATAGATAGATAGATAGATAGATAGATAGATTAAAAAAAAAATGAGCAGGATAAATATTTTAAAAGTTCGGCTACTGACAGATGAAATGATGACTGCAGTAAAAGTCAGCTGGTTGCAGTACTGTCCAGAAACAGTCCTTTCTGTTGCCTCAGAATATTCATCCACTTGCTGTCCATTCCTTCACACAGTGATGTAGTCACAAAACTGTATTTATTAGGACAAGAGGACAGAAGAAGGACAGAAGGAAAAGGGGAGGGAGGAAGGGAAAAAGAAGGAAAGAAAGCTGGTTGGTTTGAATTCACTTGATGAAGGTGGAATGAAATAGATGTTTTTATCAGATGGACTCACTGATTTTTTTTAGCTGCCTTCCAACCTGGACTATTTTATTCCATATTTCCAGTAGATATCATGGACATGAGATTAATGCTTCTGATCTACATGAAGTAGAAATTGCTGCTGTATGTTTAAGGTGTGTGAGCAGGTTCACTTTGTAAACACTTTCCAGATCAAAACTCTCAGCTGAGTTGGATCCCTGTATGAATGATTTCAGGATGCTGACCAAGCTTTGGGCTGGGTGGTATAGTAATCTTCTCCATTCTCTCAAGAACTTGTTAAGGATGTGGAAAAGCTCATCTCTTAATCTGATTTCAGAAGCCTTCATCATAAAAAGCTTATACATTTCAGATGCAAGTAAAGATTTGAACTAAAGAATTTAATTTCATTGTAATTTCATTTTACTTTTAAATAGTAAAAAATATTTAATATTTCAATATTTTATTACTGTAAGTTTTCTCTACATTTAAACTGAGATTTAAATTCAAGTTATATTACATACAGTCCTGAATATTTCATCACATCTACATGTGCTTAACTTCATGTATGGCTTAGATCTAAAGCCTTGATCAATGCTTATTCTAGTGACAGCAGAAATATGACTCAGAATTCAGTGAACTCACACAAATTTTGCTGAGACCAGTGAAGTTCTAAAGAGATATGGGCAGTGTATTTAATAGCTTTAGACATATGTAATGAACTTGTTGTCACCATTGTTTTAAGTTTCTATTAAAAATATAAAACTGAAAAAAAAATACATGTCAGCTCACCCCTTTTTAGTTTACTCATAAATCATAGCCTTAGCTGTATTTTGTTATGTATATTTAGGAGCTGTAATCTCTGAAAAGCTTGCCAGGCCTTGCCTGTGAACTCACACTAATAGGCATCCTAAACAGAAAAGGAACCTGAATACAGGGGAAATAACTGTTCTGAGAGCTCTGGCATGGTCCTCGTTGCCAGGGAAACCTCTTCTTTGTCTCTACGTGTTCAGAATGGCTGCCTCATTAGACACTGAACCTGATCATCACACTGCATTACTAGGAGAAAAAAATAAGGAAGGGGAAACGCTGAGTTCCACAAATCTTTAAGAAAATGCCAAGAATAGGGGTAATCTTAAATAAATCTATGTGTAGCTTTTATCATAATTCTGTTCTGTAAGAGTGAATCTGTCCAGGCTGCTTCTTTCCACATTTATTTGCAGGTAGAAGTACAGCAATTCTGGATTGTCTTTTACTGAATTAAAAAAGAAAAAAAGAGAAAAAGAAAAAAGAAAAAAGAGAGTGTGAACACAAAACTGGTGAATTGCATATTTTACCTAAAAAAGTCTTACTTTTAAATATTCAAAAACACCTATTTAATAAGGTCATTCTGCTTATTTGACTGCCTGAGACATTATTTTAGCAGTTCTATAACAGATTTTATTCATGGAGTCAGAAGCATAAAATGTCAGGGAAAAGCTTGTATAGGTGCATTTATTACTCTGATCATAAAGAGGAGTGGTGAAAAAATAGTAAAACTTGAAAATATATAGTGACAGGAGAGTTACTTTATGTTTACTACTGAGTTTTAATCAAGATACTAAAAACAGAACCACATAAACTTCTGAAGTGCAGAACTGGATGCAGTTTCAAGGCATTACTCATTGGCAATAAAACTATGAACCCAAGGTCCCTCAGGAGCTCAGCTCCTGACCTTGGCTGATGAGAGAAGCCGTTGAAAACAGGGCCAGAGCTTAACCTCCACCCTCTGTGCTTTATAAATATCAACATAAGGAAGGGATTTTAAAGTCATCATCCCAACAAGTCTGTTCTCTGAAAAGAAAAATGAAATCTAAATCACAGGTGAAATAGTTAAGTAATGCCTGACTTTACTCTTATTTATGAAGAGGGAAAGCAACCCAGCTAGATCTTTTTTCCCTCATTTTTTCTCGACTGTACCAGATGCGAAACTAAGTAGTTAGGTGCAAAAACAAGAGAGAGCCTGACCAGGTGGTCTGAGATTAACTGGTAGCTTTCCAAGAGCATAAAGAAATGACATGAGCTAGATTTACATGTACCTGGAGCAATTTTCCTTCTTAGTAAGTGATAAGCTATGCTGAATCTCTGATGTTGCCTAAGTAACAGTATTCAAATGAATATATTTTCTTTTTTTAAAGAATGCTTTTTATCTAACAAACATTTCAGGGATTTTTCTTTCCCTCCTCTAGGATAATATTGCTGCGGGACTTGCAGACTGCAGCTAGAATAAAAGAGGAAAGAAACGGCTGAATGTAATCACCTGTCCACTACAGGGCAAGAACACAGGTCCTCTCCTTGTAAAGTAGTTCTTTTCAGTTATATGGTGAAATATTTTCAAAATTCAATAAGAGTTGAGTCATTAATGAAAAATAATTTCTCCAAATGGGGACATGAGGCAAAGGTATTCTGGAGGACTCCTGCAACCACCAGAGTTCTTTTCTTTCTTTATTTTAAATGGTTTCACATAGAGAGGAACTAGAAGAAGATATTTAAAAATAATATACAAAGCAAGAAGGGGTAGCAGGAATGGTACTAGAATATTATTTGAAGTGGGCCTGATTTGCAGAGAAAGTAAACGGTTCATCTTGGCTTCTCTTTTGAGCAAATACACACAAGGATACCAAGGTTTGAAAAATAATAAAAAACATGGCCCAGATCTTAATGCATAAATGTGTGAGCCTACATCTGTGAAAAAAAGCAATAAATGAAAAGATACAGTTATAACTAGGTAGTAATTATAATCACTCTATTTTATTATGATAGTCTAACCGAACCAGGCTGGAAATTCTAGGAGCTGTATTTTTAAGTCCCATGCATGTTATGAGCATCAGGTTTTTTTCTTGAACTAATTTCCATTGACATAATTTCTTTGCATTAACAGACCCAAAATGCAAAGTCTTGTGTCTCTTCATTTTTGAAGGGAAGTTTAGAAAAAATGCTGAAGAGCAACCTAAGGATCTCTCAATGCAGAAAGCAGAAAATATCTTTAAGAAAAAGATTTTATACTTTTCAGTCCCAAATACTTTACAGATATTTTTATATATATATTTATGTGTGTGTGTGTACTTTCATTCACAAAAACACAAAAAAAAAAAAAAAAAAAGGAAGGGAGATTCAAATGCAACTTTTGTAAAATATGTACTTATCAGTCTGTCAAAAATGTTTTTTCAATATACCAGACCATATAGGGTACCAAGTAGTTCCTAGTCCTTTATTTTACATAGAGCATTGTGAGACCTAATGAAACAGTATTTTCAAAGTTTAGTCCCTTTAAATATTACACACCCAGTATGCATGATGGTGATAGATGCACAGTCACCATCAGCATCAAAGCAGAAACTTCTGGAACTAAAAATGTAAGCAGTTCTAGTTGGATGTAGAAGACCATGAAGGAAAAAGGCTGCCTGTACAGACTGCAAAACCTCTAAGGAGTCTCTAGGCAATAGTCCTTAAGTCATCACTGAGTCCACAAACTGATGCTTGCATGTACAAGTCAGCCTTTCAATAAAAAACACAGAATAAGTAAGCAAAAGGGTTGCACCTTTTGCTTACTTATTAACTTATGTGATTTAAGTCACTCTTAACTCTCTTTATCCCATTATTTTTCACATTAAAATGTGCACCCCTAAATAAGCAACTAGCAACACTAAATGAGAGCACTGATGCAATTCCTAGGTCTTGCACAAGGCACATGCAGGAAAAGGAATGAGATTGTTTGTTTGAGGGATATAAGAAGTGACACAGAAGACAGAGGTCTCTTACCTTAGCTGGTGTAATAAGAACATGGTGAGTACCCATGTTTCTTCTTTGTGTTTCTTTTCTCTCTTGAAAACTCAACTTTAGAAGCTTGTGCACATCTTCTTGCTAAGGTACCTGCATTAACAGACACAGTGATGGGAATCTAAAAGTTTGTATTTTACTCCAGTGTGAAAATTGCAGTCTGTTATCTCTCTGCTCTATGTCTCTTTTTTGTGAGTATAAGCAACAAAATTATTTTCTTAAAGCTGGAAAGGTAAATGAGGTATATAAACTAGAAATTCACCTGCCAAATGCTTCTCACTCTACCAGAGCCCCAAATAACACCCTCCGGATACTTGGAATGCAATTTTACCTTTAAAAGGAAGTATTCTTATCAGTCAGTTGATATTTTTAAACACCATATTGTCACTGCAAAATGAAAATCACTGATGACTCTCACAAAAATTTGGTACTGGCAGAGCTACAAAAATAATCTTTCTAAGTGTTAAGCCTTGGGACATAGTGCTTATGCAGTCTAACAACAGCTCTTGTCTCAGCATAACATATATTAAAAATCTAGAACACACTTCAAGGATTATTTTTAGGTTTTTTTTTTAATTCACTCCATGATTTTGCCTTTGAAATTATCTCTGAAACAATAGTATTGAATGCATATTTGTGCCTGTTATCCCAGGTATACTCAAGAATATTTGAAAGGATTAAAAAAGACACTTGCCCTTCGGGGTTAAATGTTTTAGCTTTACTTGCATTGACATTGCAGGTGAAAGCCAAAAAATAAATAATAAAAAAAGACATTAACCTATTGGTAGCAACCTACCGTTTTCAGTCTTATTTCCAATCACAACAAGACAGAAAGTAGCCCTGACAATTCTGTGACTGCTCCAGCCCATTGTAAACAGGAGGTGGCAGTTCTAGTCTTTGATCCAATATGCTGCAGTGTTATAAAATGGCAGTAACTAGCTAGGGAAGACAGTTCCACAATATGCAAGCTAAATAGCTTTTCCAAGGCTAGCTGGAGCTGCTGCCCCTTTATTCCCTTTTTGTAGAAAGCTAAAATGTGTCACACAGAGAGAGAAAAAAAATAATAAAATAGAGCAGCCTTCTGACAGCTCGGAATTGATACTGTGATAGAGACTCTAGAGCGAACTACACTGCATCCAAGGCTTTTTATTTTTCTTTTCCTTTTTTTTTCTTTTTGTTTTGAGTGTGCAAACACATAAAAATTGTCTTTATAGGGCTTTTGTGGCAAAAAAAAATCCTCTCTATTTATCTTGTGCTCTGTCTCATGCAGTAGCTTCAAAATCATTTCTATCTCAGAAAATTCTTTTATTCTAAAATACTAAAATTCCACTTAAAACTAGATCAATAATACCCCTCCCCCAATACATGACAGGTGAAATCTAGCGGGAGTGGCTCTAAAATCCAGTGCAGCCCATTCAACAGGCCATTATTTTTTAAATTTCTGATGCCTTTCTGAAATACTGCTGAATTGCTGAGAAGACATGTCTTTATCATTAAAGCAACTTCAGGATGAAACCTCCTCTGTTGGCTCTAGTTATGGAAACGAGAGCTTTAACCTGCATGTTAAAAAGCCCTATAACAGTAAAGACCAAGAGCAAAGTAGAGTCATTGGAAAGTCTTTCACCATGGAAAGAAAACAGCAGAGCAAGGGAGATAAAAGGGTGTGAAGGATGCAGCCTGACATCTAAGAGAAACTATACGAGCAAGCATTGTACTTACTGCCTTTTAACCCAGCTCAGTGTCTGATCATGACAAATACCAGGAATCAGAGCAGAAATATATTACACAGCCATACTGAGAATTTTATAGAATGTCTGGAAGCTAGGTGGAAGCAAAAACTGCTGAAAGCACATGGCATTCAGAATCATGCAGAGTAGCACATATCTGCAAGGGGCAAGTTTTTGGGAAGTTGTTTAATCTAATTGCCAAACAACATGCTTTCTTAGGAAGAGTTGTGGGATGCTTCATTTTGATCAAATAATTTTTGCCTTTGTGCTATTCCACCTACATCATTTCTGTAAGTAACTTCTGTGAGTAGAACAACTGCTTTGTACTGTGGTGCATGAAACTAGGACATAATGTCATGGCCATAGATAACAAATATCCTACTGTTCCCATCATGTTGTCCAGTGGGAACTCCTGTAGTCAGAGATTCAGCAGTGTACATTAATCTTCACAGTGTTATACAAGACATCACAAACTCAATTCCCTTGCATCCTCACAATGGAGTATGTTCAATTGTAGAAAGATAAGACATGAGTCTGATGTTGTTAATCAGACAGACACATACTCTGACATGTTTCACAATAGGAAGAGAAAACAGATCATGACTTGTAGCTATGGAAAACAATAAGAATGTTAAGGGCACTACTGAACCAAAGAAGAAATCTGGTTATAATTGTAAAAGTGTTGTAAAAGAGGCAGGAAAGCAGTACAGTACTACATATCATTCTGCCAGCATCTTTCTGAGAGATTTAGGAAGCATTTAAGGGGGTTGCACACAGTGAAATTCACTTTAATTACTGTGTATCAGCTGAGCAATGGTAGCAGTCTCCAAGGCTGCCATATGGCCAAATTCAGGTCTGCAACACTGCTTACCCTTCCAACTTAGCTCTGTTAATGTCATCACATTTACTGAGCACTAGAGGAGCACAGTTGAAGAGGTCAGTTTTTCTTCTGATGTATAGTATCTTAGACTGCGTTGATCTATGTTTCATTGGAGTATTTCCTGAAAAAAGTATTAAGGCAGAGTAAAATCAGCACTGCATAACATAATTAGAAGGGACATCCATCAAACCAAACTTCTCACTTAGAAGATCTCATGGTAAGAACTACTAGGCTGTGCAAAGACTCACAGAGGTTCTGGTTATAAAACAGAAAAAAAATAGAATATGACTCAGGTTCTTAAATTTCTTTTCTAACCAGAGGTATGTGCCTTCCTGTCTGCTACAAAGATCCGTCTATTAGATGTTTTAATTTTATTACATTAGGACATTTTCATAGTCTCCTTTATCCATGAAAAATAAGATCAACCCCCAGCTGCACCACTCACAAGGAACAGTGTTATTTGTTCACATGAAAGAGATTTGGAGCCAGAACTTGAATTTAATTTCCCTGTGTATATTCAATACTCAGATATACTGGAGCAATATGAGACCTTTTTTCCAATGATTCTACTGAAAATTGTATCACTTTTGCATATTTATCTCAAATTTCCTGGGACTAGAATCCCCATGAATCTCTGTTGCATATCCCTGACAAATGCTTGAAGAGCAGCCTACAGAGTTAGTCTTTTTTTCCTCTCCTCTCTCCCACACCAATATTCTTGCATGCAATAAGCACATTCTCTCTGAGAATCCTTCATCTTAGATCAGTTAGCACAGGTCTAGTGGTAGTTATGACAGCTTTGTAGTCTTGTAGATGTCTCCTGAGAGAGGAAGATAAATGAAAGCATGGAAACTGAGGCAGAGAGAGAGAGCAATGTGGCAATTCGGAGACTGAAAAATAATGTGGTGTTGATACCTCTCTCAGAACTAAGATTTATAAGGCTCTTGTTGAAGCTCAGGTATGTAAACTGTCCTGATAGTTTCAATGAGACTGCTCATGAAGAAACTAAAGTGTATTGTTTGATACTTCTAATAAGAGACTACAACATATGTACTCTACTAGATTTTTAAAATATTTGAAAAAAGCTTAAAAAGAAATACAAAGACTTAGACACACAAACAAATTGCTAGCGCTAAAAAGCTCTGAGTCAGCTGAAACACTGTAACTGTTCATAAAAATTTTCTTTCATTGCAGAAGTGAATAAATCAAATTATTGCAATTTCGCAAGAGCAGAAGCCCACACATGAACAGAAGAGAAGACGGAAGGAGAGGAGCTGAAATAGAAGAGGAAGAGACATATGCAGAGGGAAGAGAAGAAAGAATCTACCTGCCATTGAGAACCAAATAATTGAGGAAAAATGTATAAAATCTTGGTTTCTGGAAGCAGAGAGACAGTACTTGTAGACATGTGAAAAATACTAATCTAAACAAAAAAAGTAAAAGTGGGACAGAGTTAAGGGCCTGAATTCTATACAAAAGGTTGGATAATCTTACAGTAAACAGACATTTTTTCTTTCTGACTTTTTACCAACTCAGATTTCTAAAATGATTTTGTAAGTATTTCTAATATTATTTTACCTGAGATTTTATTCCTCTCCAACTTAGATATGAAAATTTCTGTCTTAATTTACTCAGTAGGTTTCTACTAGGATTCTATACACAGTGAACAGATTTGTCTACTAAGTTACAAGAGACATTTTCTGCTGCAAAAACATTGAAATGTCTTTTTTCCTTTAATTTTCTCCTCTTTTTTTCCTCTAAACCACATAGAGTCATAGAATCATTGAGGTTGGAAATGACCACTTAAGTCATTGGGTCTAACTAACTTGAGACTGCCATGTTCACTCCTACCGTATCTGTATGCTTTTTCAATATTTTCAGGATGGTGATTACATCACTGCCCTAGGCAGGCTATTCCAATGCCTGAACAGCCTTTCACTGAAGATATTTTTCCTAAGATCCAGCCTAAACATCCTCTGGCTCAATGTGAAGGCATTTCTCCTTGTCCTGCCACCAGCTGCCTGGGAGAAGGGACCGACCCCCATTTCTCTACAGCCTTCTTTCAGGCAGGCGTAGAGAGCAATGAGGTCTCCCCTGAGCCTCCTTTTCTCCAGGCTGAACAACCTCAGCCTCCCGCAGCTGTTCTTCATGACTTGTGCTCCAGACCCTTCCCCAGCTCTGTTGCCCTGCTCTGGACACACTCCAGCCCCTCAGTGTCTTTCCTGCAGTGAGGGGCCGAGAACTGGACAGAAGATTTAAGGTGTGGCCTCACCAGTGCCCAGTGCAGGGTGAGAATCATTGCCCTGGTCCTGCTGGCTGCACTGTTGCTGATCCAGGCCAGGATGCCATTGGGCTAATGTGTGTGAGATGCATATCCTCCTTCACTGTCTCCTTGATCTTGCCTGTTGCATTCTTTTCACTTGTGTCAGCAGTTTGGCTTCATGAGCATGAGACTGCTTCATTAGTTATGACTCACCATAAAGGTATAATCATACCAATTCCTGCCCAATGTCATTTACTCTCACTCAAATATCAAGTTTGTGCCTGTTGCTGAGATATCAAATATGTTTTATTCTCTGGATATTATGGTAAAATATGAAACTGCCTTTTCTTAGTTCTGTCAAAAGGAAGGATCAAAGTTGTGGGCTTGTTTTGTTTTACCATTCAATTCTTCATGCAGTTTCTAACTATCCTAATTTGTTTATTTCCTGTTAAGGGCTTATTATGAATTATTTTGTTAAAGATATGAGATTGTTGTCTAATTTAAATTAACCTAAACAATTAACCAATGCAATTATAAAAATGCACATTTTAAGCACAAGTTATTATTCATATAAATAGTTAGGTTTTCTGTTTAAAAGAAGTTTGTAGATACCACATTTGTGACAAAAAAAGGAAAACTGATTCCTGCAAGTAACTGCAAGTATGCCAGCTTCCATTAGCATAGATGAAGCACTGATAGCAGTGACTTATTTCCCTTTTAAAATATAATAAGAAAAGAGAAAAAATCTTTTGTGGTATATCTTCATCCATTAATCTCTAGCACCAAAACCTCATAAACATGGTGACAGACACAGAGTAATTCTTATATTTCAAAAAAGGTCAATCAAAAAATAGATAAAGGTAAAAGTACAGTCAATAAATAATCTTATAAGACTAAACATTGCACTCATCCTTTTCAAGTCACTCATTAGTCATCTACAGTGCCCTCAGTGACATTTTTAATGCATTATTTCAAAGTTCTTTCTTTATTATTGAGAAGGGAACTTTTTTTAACTTATAAAGCTCCATCTATAGTCGAGGTCTGGTTCACCATAAATGAGCAATTTCCCAGTGGACAAGAAACTGCTCTGACAGGAACATTAATATTACCTTTCAACATCTACTGCCCCATTTCTTTTTTTTTTTTTTTTTTTTTTTTTTTTTTTTTTTTTTGAGGAGACTTACAGTTTTATGGGGAAGTGCTGAAGAAAAAAAAAAGAGAAGGAAAGAAGAGGCAGGAAGGGTTATTTTGTGGCTAAAGCTGGTTGAGTTACTGTTGTTTAACATTCCATCTTTTAAATTACTGCTTAAAACCACAATCCTACACCCATTGTTTCAGTTTTAGTAGAAGGAGCTGCGGCTTTGCATAACAGGCCATCTTTTAAGGGTAACATTTCTAAAGATGGTTAAAGGACTTAGGTAGCACTTTGAACCTGAAAGATACTAGATGCTTTTCAGGGATTGTCTAAAATCCCTGGAAATAACTTAGATAGCTAGGTAATTTTTTTGAGTTTCCTCTCTCTGCTCTTGACAACAAACATTAAGAAGTTCAATGTAAGCATTTAATTTTAAAGTTTTTCCCTTATGAATGTAGTGTTCAATGTATTCCTGTCCTGCATTGAAATCATTCACATTGAATTTATACAGCTATTGAATGAGAAAAGATGAGGATATGTATTCTACGTAAGCTAAGAATTTAAAAATCTTAATTTTGACAAACTTCTAAATTACTTAAATCATAGAGCCTTATTTTCAAAATGTCCCAATCTGTGAATAGTTTGTCCTAATTTAAGTTACCATTTGGCTGTAATATTATTCATACAATGTATTTGATCTATTCATATTTTATCTATTCACACAGGAGATCTGCTTTTCAGGTATTTGATGGCAGTTTTACAAGGACTCTAATGACAAATATCCAAATGTAAATGATTAATAAATCAGTTATGCAGTTTCAGAAAAATAATCTGCTCAGTGTACTTTAAAGAGTGAAGAAATTTAGAGCTGGGAATATAGAGGAGGCCAAATACTTGTAAATAATTTGTTAAATGCAAAGTTAGTTTTCTAACCACTGTAACAAACAAATAAAGGAAGAAATACAGGGAATTCATACAAAATAAGAATGTTCAAGGTCATTGAAGAAGAAATAGGAATGTGAAAGGACTGAAAATGTATATGAAATAATGAATGATCAAATTTCCTACCCTGGTTCTGTGATATAAGAGCAAAAATATAATTAAATTATAGAAGGCTTGAAGTAAATAAAAGAATATAGTTCCTTATGAAAATATTAAGTCACAAAGGCAAAGAAACTGAAAAGTGTAAAATGAAGACTGGGCATGCAATTCCTAATGTAGATCAGTGGGGCACCTTTTAATCCAAATGGTCTGGATGAAAGAGAGAGCCCAACCTATCCTGGACTAGAGCTAGAAACGTGAGAGAGAGTTCAGGCAACACAGCAGAGCAAGGCAGTACTTCTCGTTGGGTGAGCATTGAGTCGGATAACTCTGTAAAGGAAGGTTCTGTCTCACACAGTACTGATTTTGTCATCTGTTTGGTGGGAGGCTAATCAAACTCAGACCAAGACATTTATTGTGTTCTATTTCACTAATAAAGTGTATAAACTTTTGTTGTGCAATAACTTTTGAGACTGAGGCTAAGTGGAAGAAGCTATAAATATGGGAAGAGAAACATAGGTACACAAGATATTATGCTGCTGGCAGTATTTGGGAAATATTCTTATGACCTATATTTCTAACTACCAGCAGCTCAAAAAGTTTCGTTTCTTGCAGAATTATATGTGTGAGAAGGTAGTTTTGTATCTGTCAACCATTTCATGCTGATCTGAAAACTGATGTTTGCAGAGTAGTACTTATCATATTTAGACATTATTTTCTGCTATTACCCAGATTGTCTCACTACAAAAAAACTTTAAGAAATGAAACAAAAATAATTTTCAGAGTCTCCAACCATAACATGCATATATGCTTGCTTTGTAAAGATATTGAGAGCATCTGTACAAGATGACATTGTTTGAGAACTTCTTAAGAACTCCTGTTCTCTGAATCTTCATAAACTCAGTTCAGAGAGACAATAAAAGCATTGGATTTAGAGCAGTAGCAACTGGGCCTGACTGGGTTCATATGCAGCACTAAAAACTATTTACCTGTCAGCTCATCAATGTGCTTCTGCTGAGTCCATGCCAATTGTGAAGTACGTCTCTTTCTCTGAAATTTAGGGACACTACCACAGATAATTAATTCATTACTGTGAACTGACTTCACAACATTTTAATTAAGAATACAGATAAGCCTCAGGGCTGACTACTATTATGGCATAGATGATAATTTAGAAGTTGAATAGCACTGACATGGACATGCCAGATTAGACACTTGGAAACTGCGTCTTTATAATGGTATTTGAAAAACTCTGTCCTGACCTCTTGGCATCATGTATGCAGCAAAAACTTTCTGTATATATGTTATATATATATATATATATATATATACACATATATATATATGTTATATATATATATATATGTTATATATGTATGTTATATATATATATGTATATGTATATATATATATAGCAAAGAATAGTCATTGGAGAGAGGTTTTGAACAGCAGAGATCTTTAAACATACCTTTCAGTAACTATAGAGTGGACGAACAACTTAGGGAAACATAGAAGGTGCAGGATTATAAAAATTGTGATGGCTAGCCACCGTGCCCGACTAAGAGAACAGAATTTAATCTTTTTATTCTAAAGTTAAAACTGTCAATTTTTGAACCACATAAAAATATTTAAACACTTTCATATTAAAATCAGTTTGAAACATTCAAAAATGGAAAACGCTTGCACTCCAAATGAAAATGATAACTATTATTAATGAAGTTTTATAACAGAACAAAATCAGAGTATCAGTTCCCTGTGTATACCAGCTCCAGTCCCTGTGTATACCAGAAAGCCTGAACAGCAAGTGCCCTTTCTCCACCAGATGATTGAAAATAGCAGGTGATGAGACTCGGGTTTGCTGTGACAATAAAATATAAACTTATAGAAAAAGTGAGCTGTTCTGTTTCCACTTGTTCTGTTGTATTCATTTGTTTCTGAAGCTTGATTACTTGGGTACAGCAAAAAAACAATGCCCGTGAGCTATTTTCTCATTTTGAGAACAGAGACAAATAGTATCAGGTGCTGCAAGGAAGAAAGGGTGACTAAGGGTGGGCGTTGCGAGGGGTGAACATTTCTTGCAGCCCTCCAGGGTCAGTTCCCCTCTGAAGGTACTTACCCCTAAGCATTCAGAATCTGTTGCTTTTAGTAGATTTATTGGCTGTAAAGAAGACTATGGAAGAAAAAGATGTTTATTCTATTCTGTCTCCCATTTCATCAACCAAGTTAGAAGTCAAGTTTCAGTTACAGAAACGTTATTACTGGTGATACCTGATTAAAAAATCCAAGCCAAATAAAATCACACTGGACCAAACCAAACCTTGCCTTCTTCACTTGTAGGCCACAAGCTGGGGGGAGCAGACAGTTGGAATAAGCTGTCTTTCCACTTGTACAGAAAGCAGACATTACCTGCAAATCACTGAGATAATAAAAGCTGTACCCCCCAACACAATTTAGAATGTGGCACTCCAGAGAAGAGTAAAATTTTCAGGAAGACTTTTTTGTGTTCTGGGTGCAATTTTTTCTACAAACAAACCTTAACTTTTTCCTTCTGTATTTTTCCCACTGCTTTCATACAAGAAATGGTGAATCGGCGCATTTGTGCCATTCATTAAATATTAAAACCAATACAAACATTGCCTAATTTTCCAGAAAAGAAACCTTGCCTTATATAGTGCTGGGAAACTAGAAACTTTATATTACTTAATCACATGCTAGGGAATGTAAATGATGAAGGAATGACTATATGAAAGATTATACAACATTTAAAAATGCAGTTATTTAAGGAAAATAAGATTAGAAGTGTTTTGTTTATGCTATTGTCTACAAATTGCAAATTTGAGCATCCAAAAAATATTTAAGTAACTTGGAGTGTTTGGAGTTTTTACCTGTACATATTTGAGTTTTTACCAGTTTTGGTGGCTGTTTGAAAACCCGTATGCACATGAGACTGGTCATGTATCTGTGTACTTGTAACATAAAAATTACTTTGTAGACTATTAAGCATCTGCCCTTAATTTCATAGAGATCACACTCCAAGGACGTACAGAAATAATCTGTGTATAAAGCTTTGATCCTCTTCCTGATCAGGCTTGCTTTACTATTGATTCCTTATTATAATTTATTTAACATAAAAGCTGTTACATAAGGTGGTTAAAGTTGCTTAATGAGCTAACCGATTAGGGAGAAATGAATTTGAGAACACTTTGAACCCAAAGAACCAAAATTTATGAGGTTTGGGGTCCTGGAGGAAAAGAGTAGAGTACAGTTCTTTAATTAATAGGATATTTGGGTAGAAAAGATATTAAGTACTGAACAACTTTGATTTTTTTTCATGGAACTGGAACGTGAAATGAGCTCTTTCTCTGCCTTTACTTACGCCCTTGACACTGAACAGAATTTGCCCTGTGGCAGACTGAAAGCCCCTCATGCTAACACAGACTAAATTTCAATTGTTCGTTATTTTTAGTAAGATCAGAATAGAACTACTTAATCAAATAAAGTTATAGAGAAGGAGACAGAAGAGAAAAACTGTGGTTTAAAGTATAAAAGGAAAGTTTGCTTATGACAGTCATTTTCACATTCATTTCTGTATACCATTTTTAAAGCAATTGGACCTAATTAAATTTCACAATGTTTTTGCACCTGAACATATGAATGTATGTGATTTTTGACCTCTACAGCTAAAATCTTTGCAATGGAATGATAGGCAAAGTTAGTAGGGAAAAATGTTTAGAAATAAAATCTTCATAAAACACCTTGTAAATTTTTCAGTTATCTCTGTTTTAGTTCCCTAAACCTTGTTATTTCTTTTAACTACGGTATAATAAGGACTTCAGTAACAATCCTTGCACTGTTTTCCCCACTGCTGGGTTATAAACAGTCACTGTCTTACCATCTTGACTTGTACTGTGTGCAGTTGTATAACAGCTCAGCATTCAGCCAATAAAGACAAATTCATGAGGAAAAATAAATTACAAGGGAAGTATTCCTAATACTCAGTATGCTGATGTTTGTCAAAATTGTGGCAATCTTTTATGTACATATGCAAAACACCAAATTAATCAGAGGGGATATGCATGGTACACTGTTGTTGTGGCAGAAAACCTGTAGAAAATAGCTCTTGTTTAGCTTTAAGTGCCATTATCATAAATAGGACATGATGTAGAGAATTGAAGAAAAACAGAAATAAAAGTTAGCTTGAAAACTAACTAATGTTTTAATATTTTCTTCCCTCAGGAAGACTTTTCTTCACTGGTAATTTATGAGAAAAGTATAATTAGGTTAACTTCTTTATTTTTCATGACTCTTCTCACAAGAATATGGATGACCCACATTTGAAAAAAAAAATCTTTATTTCTGATGTTTGCTTTGAAATATTTTTTCAATCTTAAAAAAATAGTTTAGCTGATACAGAATATCTGTGGGAATTACAGTGGAATTATAATTCTCATTGTCTGGGACTTAAAAAAAATATCACTAAAGAGATGATGCAGACTATAACCCCTACATGTCTGTTAACAACTGAAAATTTAGCTGGAAAAAACCTTGGAATTTCCAGTGAGAAAATGTGTCTTTAAGACAGCATGCCTCAGTATGGTCAGTTGTTTGAACTCTGCACCTTGATGAAACATAATGCAATTCTCCAGTGACACATCACTAAACATAAATTCTTAATTATGTTCTATGACATCCAAATGATGGATTTTAATTCTGAATGATATCTTTTTTTTTTTTTTCCTCTCCAGAAAATAAAATAATTTCAGCTTTGATCCAGCCTCCTAAATTCATCATCCTAAGGTATCAATTCAAGCTACTAAACTGAAGTTCAGTTCACATTGCAGACAGTCTGTGGTTTTTTTTCTTTTTAAATTGCCTTCATCATTTCTGAACAGTTAGGAGGCTGCTGTATTTCTGATTCACTAGTGCTCAACTTTGACTTTTCTACTGTCATTCCATTTCAGCTATGACCATGACTAAAGTAATTTCCTTGTTTCTTTCTGAGATTATTCTATGTTGAAGGAGGCCTTCACTTCATAAATATCACAAAAAATTCAGTGTGTAATTGCCCTATAACAGAAGGGCACACCACACCTGTGCTGTCTCTGAATAGCCACTTAAGTAAGAGGCAATATACATGGAAACAATTTCCCAAAGGGTAAGAGCACTAATCAAAATCAAAAAGTACCTAATCTCCTAAAAACTGGTCCACATAAAATTATGGAAAATTTATGGAAAATTTCTAGCCCCAGTAGCCTTCAATGTGTCTGCTTGACATCTCTTGACATTTGTCTGCACGCAAAAGCAAAGCCCAGTGTTGACAGAACTTTTCTCAGGAATTTTAACACATTCTGGATTTATAGTGGGTTTTTGCAGGGCTATTGACAGAGACAAGAATGAGAGAAAATTTTTGGAGAGAGACAAGAAAATGTTAACGTAAGAGAAGATGTTGGGAGAGCATATAATGTTGACGAAGGTCTCTCTGTATTTTGTATGCCAATCAGGCACTCTCTCTGCTGTATAGAATCTGTTGATGTATTAGTTCTGTCAGACCTTTTGAACCTGCTAACACTACTCATGGGATTCATCATAGCCAAATATAGCCTTTTCTGTTAGAAGAATATTTCATTCAATCAAAAATTTTCTGATGGCACTCTTAAGGTTAATGGGAACTTCGAGTAAAGGCTGAAAAAGATAGCTAAAATAGGATTTTCCCTGTTAAATAGGATACTCAATTTTTGTTGAAGTTTTAGTGCTTCAGACAATAATACAAGTTATCCTGCAAATTGTCTTTAATCTTTCATGCACCCCATTAAAAAAAGCTAAAATTTAGCTTTTGGTATTAATAAAGGTTATGATAATCTTGCCAAAGATTTTGGAGAAGATGAAAGTAACATCTCTAGCACAATGACTTGTATCAGTGAATGTAATAGAATACTGGCAAACATTCAATTCTCAACTGCTTGAATTAGTTTTACTGAGAGGTACCTTTTGCCTAATGCCAACAAAAATAAGATAATAGGAATCACAGTGTTCAGAGGCTAAATCTCTACTCAGTCAGACTATATTCCCTAGTGTATTTCCAGAGTTGAGGGTGGTATTATGCTGTAATTTGATTAGCCAGCTAAAATGCTATAAAAATAACAACAATGAAAGAAAAATATTCAGTATTGCTCTTGGTACTGGGAAGAAAAAGCTTTAAGTAGCAGTTTGTTAAAGAATGAATTATAAATTCAGTGGCCTATATTTTAAATAAATCTGATAGTAATAGCTTCAGAAACATGAACCTTACTTCAGATGAAAATTGCTCAAAGTAGCTTTTTGGTTTGTTGCTAGTGACACCAATTGCCACAGAGACAGTTTTCCTAAAGATGAAATTTAACTTTGAACAACTGACCACTTAAAATCTGTATTTAATTTATTAATAACCATTGCACTTAAAAGCAAAATTCTAATTATGTATATATTAAGAAGGAACTTTCTAAGTGATCTTTACGTACAAAGAATTATTGTGCTATAAGACACAACTTGCATAAAAAATAGACAACTTGCACAGAGTTGAAACTCAAGTTACAATTTTAACAATGATGTATGGGCTAGATGATGGGTATCATCTTTAAAAGCATAATGTTGACATCAATAACAAATAAATTTAAAAAAAATGCTGCTTTATATTACATTGCATTTTATTGACTAGAACTATTTGAAGAGGAAATACACATCTAGCATGTGTTAGGAATCATTTGATATGGACACTGAGGGAAACTTGAAAATAATTTTAAATAATTTTCAAATCTGCTCATGATTATGAACAAACTTTGAGGAGAAGCACTAGTTAGCATAGCCATTGCTGCAATGTGAAATAGAGTAGTAAGTGGGCAAACAGTGGTATGAGAAAATGTACCAATTTCAAATATCAAGCTTACCACTGTAACAAATCTGAAGCATTTCTTTTCCTGCCTCTGCAGCTTGTGTGACTGTAGGAAATGCACCCATAGGAGAACAATCACTCAAAAAATTCGAACAAGCTGGGTGGACAACCAGCACAGCAACCCATTTCAGATTGCAAACAGTGTCTAAGCTACCCTGCTCTATGTCTCACAGCAGGAGAAATTTGGTTTTCCAGACTCCCAACTGGATGTATCAGCCCTCAGATAAATCTTTTATACATTATTTGTGCACATAATAATGAGTTATCCCCTGCAATGGAACACTGCTGTCTTGATGAACACACTTATAAATTTTATAGAAAATGTGTCTTGAAATATAAAGCTCATGTCAAGCTAATATTCAAATACTAAAGTTATTCACTTGTAAGTGTGTTCTGAAGAAAAGCATAACACAACAGGAGACAATAGCAATCAGAAGAAGCAGATACCGAAAAGAAAATTCAGGTATATCTGGCATTTTGTAAAAGTAAACAGATTCAAGATCTTTCTAATAGAGTTGAATTCCTGCTGTGTACATTCTGGCATTTTCAGGATCCCAAAAGCATGAGATACAGTTGAAATGTCTAAAGGCTTTCATAAATGCTTGATTTAATTCATAAGGTGGAATTTTGGCCTTGTGAAAGCTTGTGCAAAAGTTCCCTTTGGCTACAAAGGAACTGAGTTTCCAGTAACCAGGGTTGTTTCAACACCTGACAGGTCTGTATCAACAGTAAGGGACAGCAAGGTAGAGGGAATTTTTAGTATTGTTACCAAAAGCTTTTCCAGTGAAGAATTCATATCAATCCATTTTTTAAAACAGTAACTATTGTGGAAATCACAGGAAGGAGAAGAAAATTTTTTTTTTTACTTCTGATCTGTTTAAAGTAAGATAAAGGGATTAAGATCTGTGCTTGTATTCTGAAAATACTTCTTTTTACTAGCAGTGATGTAGCCAAAACAGACTGCAGGACTAGAATGACTGTGGAGAAATTATGAAATATTTTAATACCCTTTTTGCTGTGGTTTTGTGTTTATGAATTTTCCTGATTTTTTTTCTTTGTTTTCACGGTTCTGTACTTTCATTTTAACTTAATTTGTCAAAAATTATTTTAAAAATAGTTTAAAAATGCTAATTCATTAAAAAAAATTAAAAGGAAATCTTCTTTTCCCACCCAATGGAGGTCTTTCACCCAAACTCAGATGAAGAGCTCTGAATTTAGAAGTTTTGTATAAAAGGACTTCCTCCTATTTCTACTTCCTCTTTACTGCTGTAGCTTCTTCTGTTTAAGGTGCTGTATTTTTACTTAGGAAGAAGGTTTTGTTATAAAGCACAACCTTGTGAGGCAAGACTGGATAGAAAAAGAACTAGGAAATATTTAAAGGAAAATATTCAGCATGCAGTCATCTAACCACAAAAGATGATAGGATTTAGCACATTCTATTAACATCAACAGGCAGACTTAATCTAAGAGAAATAATATTAAATGGCTTGAAAATTAAAGCAGGAATTATAATTTGTTCCTCTCTATTACGAAACAAACAAAAGATGTTTAGATAACATTTTGAATAAATGTTTTAAAACTGTCTTATTCAATATACATTTTCATTTTCTTTAGCATAGGTATTTTTTATCTAGTTTGACACTGGCAGGGCAAAAGGAGTCATTAAAACATTCATCTCGAAAAAATGTCGTGGTTTCTTTCTGGAATATTGATTATGCTTTGCCCATCTTCTTTTGGCTTTCCTGACCTTTAGGTAAGGTCTTATTCACACTATAATGTCTAGTGATGAGTATCCCACACCACTGCATGATTTTCATATAAGGGTAAAGAAGTAAATTTTCACAAAAAGAGTGAAATAAATATTAAATGTATTTTAAGTAAGCCAATTTCAGTTAATTAATTATTTTAGTATAATTTCTGGAGCCAAGGCATGAGTCATTTTCTTCAGGCATTCAGAGGTTTAAATATGGGGAGAAGGTGGTATTTGGGGCAATGGACAGCAGTCAGTAATGAGGTATGAAGTGTTGAGTGGTTGAGGCTGTTCACTCTTTAAAAGGACGTTCAATTCACTCCTGCTGTGTGTTCTTCACCTATAGTGGCCTTAACCTTCTAGATTCATTAGAAACTTATCATTTAATATGTACTGGCACATTTTGGATATTCTGTTTTCCTATATCATTCAGTTTGTGTCACTTTGAAAGGCAGCTACATAAATATTCTTATTGTTAGACTTCAAATGAACAGAAACAATTAGTTTCCTATTTCTTTGAAAACTTTTATAATTATCCAAGATTTTTTTCTTCTGGTTATTTTTGCTGTACTTACACAGTAAAATAATTATTATTGTGAATTTTCTGTTTTAGGGTATTTTTGAAGCTGCAAGGTCACAGAAACTTTTGTAGTGGTATAGAAGTTGATATAAAATATGGATATGAAAATACAATTGTATTCCTGGTAGTACTTTCAGTCCTGATAATTTCCAGTTAGCTTATTTGCAGGGAAAAATGGATGGAAGTATTTTATTTTAATTGACATTGGAGGCCTATCACGTTTACCTTTATGCACAAGCTAAATATTAAAGTGGATTGAGAATTAGTGCTTAGCATCTTTTAAGAACTTAGTGGCTCATTAAGCAAACAGTTTAAACTGCTCTTCACTTTCTTATCATGCATCATATAACAAAAGCAAAAAATAGCCCATTTAGGAATACTAACCTATCCTGCCAGTAGTTATGAAGGAGCATTTGGGTTAAAGTTGATTAATGCTTGGAAATTCTCCTCTTGATAAAAGAAAGAAAGCAAATTATTCAACATCCTTGATCAGAGGTTCTTGCAAGTATTAGGCATTGTTTCAGGCATTGTTAAATAAACCAAATCTAATTGTTGCAAAAATCAAAGTAATAATCTATAAATATTTTCTGGCAAACCATTTTTACTTGAGCATAAAATATGCTATTGTCTTTTCCTCTCCTTGTCTAATTCTGTTATAGTTAGTTTAATTTATACAGAAATACTATAAAGCAGATTTCTGTAGCTATGCTAACAAAGATAAATGGAAGCAGGAACTTCAATAAAACTTTGCAAACAATTCCATTATGGCTTGTCAAATGCACAAAAAACCTCAGGTGTAAGTTGTTCATTTATATGTCAGTTTTGTTGACATCAGTGACTGAAATGGACCCTTACATTCAATCTCTGAACAAAAGAACAAAATGACAATTCAAGCATGAAGCTTCTTACTATGTTTTTAGCTCTGACATTTTTTACTACCATACAAGATTTTACTGCAAAAGTGAGAACTTCTCAAAAAGCCCAAAAGCAAACTTTCATGTTATTTGAATATTAACAACTTATTCTGACCAAATAGAAATCTTGCATAATTGAGTTTCTCCTTTTCACATGATCTTCATGCAAGTCACAACAGGCAAATAATTTAAAAATTATTTCATTTATATACAAAGTTTTATAGACTGTTTCCACTATATTAAAAATTTTGCTGTGTTTAAGAATTACGGCTGTTTAAAATCATGGCTTTTCTGTTTGTGGGAACTGAGTTCTTCATTTTTGTACCCTTTATGACCAGTGTGCTGAAGTTCATATATGCATAGGGCATCCTTATTTAAAAATCCACTAGTCTACACAGGAAGTGGAAGTGATACCATATGATGGGTAGAAAGAAACTTTCAGCCTTGAGTCAGAGATGGCCTGGAAAAACCTTTGCATTCTCTTCACCCCTGGGAAAGAAAGGGCACCTCTTTGCCTCTCGTCTTTCTGCTGGGAAATCTGTTTATCATTTTCAGAGACAGAATCAATTGATGAGGCAAAAGTATGTACTTCAGGAAGTTTTTAAGACTGTCAGTGCAAGTTACTAATTTCTCATTTATTCTGCTTTTATATACGCCTTTGTAGATTTTATAAAGAAGTATAAAACAAATAAACAAGCCAAAAATCAAAGCCATTGCCATAAATTCTAACCAGAGTCAATTATCAATGCAAAAATTTAGATATTGTAATTAGGAAATAAAGCTCCAATGTGGCAGTGAATTAAATATTAGGTGATCCAATTAATACATTTGGCAATCAAATCATTAAATTAAGACAGGATGCATTCAATTCTTACAAGTCTCGCTACAGGAACTGAATTTGTTCGTTCAGTTTTCTATCCCCAGTAGAAGTAATCTTTTACATTTGCCTTAATATAAAAATCCAAATTCATTAACGATCACTCCTCAGGTCATATGGAGGGTTTTTTTTCCTGAAATGCCACTGTATACAGGACACCCTTTCTCTCCCCCATTTCTTCTTATTCCTGTTCAGTCTTAATTCTGCAATTCTGCATCCATAAGAGGCAACTGGTCATGCATGTTTTTTTTACAGGGGTGAACCTGTTTGTCTGACAGGTCACACAAACATTAAAAGGGAAGGCATTGCTATGGTTTACCAGATGAAAATCCTTTAGATTCCCAGTGCCTGGAAATTATTCTCAGTTCCTTCCCAAGGGATGGAGATTATTTCTTATGGGAAGGTATATAAAACTATGAAAAAAACAAAAATAAGGACTAAAATCTTTATAATTTGTGGCATATTCTATTAGAATATGCTGTAGCTCAGGAACAAAGGTGACACAAAACTGACAAAACTTTTGCTTCCTCTGATGATAAAGGGGATGTGATATTTACCAAGAAACTCTGCTGTTCCTGCCTTAGACAGCAAGAGAAGATGGACCTGTGGTAAACTAAGCAATTAATTACTACACAGTAAGAAATTTGGTAATGACTCTTGTATGTCTAACTCCATTCAGGATGAGTATAGAAGAAATTTTGGAGATTTAAAATATTTCAGTGGAATACAATAAATCCAAAGGGCTTAGTCTAACAAGAATAAAATATGCTTCATTTGGTCTTTTTCATTTTAGTGTATTCATATTTTCCCTAAGTTAAGCCCTGTTGGTGTGATATAGACTGGAACCCAAGAGAACACCATTCAGGGAATGGGGATGCTGAATTAACTGCAGTGGAAACATTTTGCCCTTACAGCAACCAAATCTAAAACGGGTGTTTAACATGTATGGGAATTTTTTCTATTTTAATCTTTTAGTGATAATATTTTATTGCTTGTGGGTAACAGCCAATCCATGTCTTATGGTGCTTAGTTAATTATGTTAAGAAAAATTGACATAATTTTCTAGCTGTAATCGGTGTTTCTATTATTTTGTTTTTCTATTTCTTTTATAAACCATTTGCTGTATTAGCAGTACAATTTTCATTCCAATAAACATTAGAATATCTACATTTTTTTCTTGCAGTAGAATTCTCCTAAATTTAAGACATTGCTTAATCTAAACCACAATATCAGCTAATTAGAAACATTCCATGGCAGAATATGTTTATAATTGACTAAGAATCGTTGTTTCTTTTTAATTTTCTGCAGTTGTCATTATGATAGGGAAGTAGTACTCTTCTAATAAGACAGAATCCTTCCTACTGGGTTGCACTTCCTGTTTCCTGCATTTATGGAAGAAAACTATGAAAATTATGCTCCCATAGCTTGTTATTCAATCCACATAGTCTGTTTTATTAGCAACTGGGCTTCTAGAGAGTGTAAGCAGTGCTTTTTTTGCAGGTGTGCTACACTTCATGTTATGACCAGATGTAAACTCACCGAGTCTTACAAACCCAGCAGCAGGAGGCTGCACCACTGTGCTGCCCAGTCTGTTAGAAATCAAAGCTGAGGGAAGGGTTTTATGACATTAATATTCACAATGTGCTTACATGGTCACAGGGCTCCCAGTAGGGTCTGTGCATGGCCAGCAAATTTTCCTCTGTCTGCAAAGTACCCATATAGAGCAATGAGTTTGCAATTCTCTCCGTATGACCTCTCACAAAGGCAAGCCAGATGTAACATTTTAAATAGAATTAGATCACATGTTCATAGGATCATATGTTGTCAAAATAGGAAGGCTTAAAATACAGGCAGTTTGAAAAATCTCCTTTCTGAAAGCTCTTTAACGTATCAGACAGAGCAACTATTTGGAAGTGGTTCTGAAAATATTAAGAATATTAAGAATAAGACAAAGAGGTCCTACTTTCTCTTTAAAGAAAATACTAGGGAATTTTAGCTGTGAATATTTTTAACCCCATGATTTGAATTAGAAATACAAATAATAAATAAATCTGTATTTACTACCAGACACAACTATAAATAAATGTTGCCAAATACTCATGAATATTTGTGATTCTAAAACTACCAGATCAATTTCTTTTTTTTCCCAGAAAGCATGTCTAAAAAATAGAAATAAATTCAAAGAATGTGTGATCTGCTTGTGGATAAGCCTTGAACAGAAGGAGAGGTTAACATTTTTAGCTAAATTATGCATTGCAAATGGCTCACTCAGTATTTTATAATTTGCATATATGGCCCTGGTTCAAAATCTCACTGACTGATTGCAATGGAAACAATTTTACTGGCTTAATTTTTTTCTTTCTATTTTTTTTTTTTTAAATCGCTATAGGGCTCCAAACTATAAGATAGGGAGAAAAGCAGAACAACATCTCCATCTAAATAGTACTTTCTAATCTTAATTAACATGGCAACCAAAATGTTTTTGTAAATTAAGTTCTATAACTGACCATCTGGAATAAAGAAATTAGAATTTTACTAAAAACAGTTTCAAGTTTCAGACAGAAATCCTAGCTACTAAGACCAGTACTTCAACCTGTGAAGCTATTCTTTTTAAGGAGAAGAATTTCTCTGAGTGGCAGTCTTTGGATAACTTTTTATTTCAGGAATATTGAAGCAGAAAAACCATACTATTAGCTTAGTTACTTTGCTTCTGTTTTGGAACATAGTAATGAGTTGCCCAGAGGTTTGCAGCCGTGAGTTCTGAGATATGGAAGGAGGAAAGCAAGGACTACCAATCAATTTTTGTGAATTTTCTGGATTATTTATAAGACTTGCATCTTTCAGCAACATCACTTAATGTATGCTGTTTTGAAGCTATTTATAGTGTCCTTATTAGTCTGATGAAAAGCAACAACCATTGAATTGCAAAAAATCAACCTAAACAGTGCTAGGTAATGTAGGGTATTAAAAAAAAAAAAAAAAAAAAAAGTCACTCAACCACTCAGATTTGTATTATTTCTCTTTTAGTTGAAAAATTCATGAAATGTTATGGCTTGATCTAAGAAATAAATTAAAAGTTTCATCTTTATTTCATTAGCTGACTAAAACATGACTGAAAAAAATCAGATTCAGAGTTTCTATCTACATAAGAGTCATGAATGTGCTTTTGCTATTAATTATTATTTTAAACTGATATTTTCATAGGGCTGTTGTGAACTGCAGAGCTGTACAGTGCATATAGATAAGTCCTACAGATACTTGCTTTTATTTTTTACTTCTCTGCGTCATCCTTACACTGTTTTATACTCATCTTCTGGTCAGAATGGATCATTTTGTTGTCAGTACAATCACAGTTAATGAAGATATGAGAACATTTACAAGGCTCATCAAGATTTATGAACCAAACATTGCTTGAAATTTGGGATCTGCAACTTGCAAATTTTTACTTTATTTTAATTTTTACTTTATTTAACTAAATTCATTAGTTTTCCAGTTGTTATGTCTTACTGTGATTTAATTGGTAGACTCCTCATGGATGAATGCGGTTCATATATATTCAGAAAACAAAATCTCTTTAGTGTGGTTTTAAATTGCAAAAGATTTTCAGTTTTGGCTGAGAAATGTGAACTGCAAGTAACTTCACATTTGTGTATAAGAGCAAAGTTGAACCATTTGCATATGTCTTACTTCCCAGATTTGGCCCAATGTCAAGCAAAGCAACTGAAGTTTTGTGAGCAAAACTGAATCCTTGATGTAATTCTCCTACTAGAAAAATAGGTTAGATACCATACTAGAAAAATCATGGCCAGGTATCCCCAAGGAATTCTTGCAGTATAATTGTACCACCTTATTTTAACCTAAAGTGTCATCTCAAAAGAATTTAAAATGAACTGTAGGTCTGAGTCAGAATATCGACTACACTAGGAAAACATTTGTTGAACATAATATTGATTTTTTTTTTGGTCTCTTTTTATCCACATTTTTAAGTGAGCAAAAGGATATTTCTACAGGTTAGAAGAACAGTCAAGGTTTAAGTGCCTTGCACTGTGTTTTTGTCCAGAGGAATTTTAGGTAAACTTCAGCAAATACCTGACACCGCTTACCTATTTTTGATCTAAACTCATAAAAAACAGTGGGTTTCTTCATCTGAGAAGGATTTGGGGAAGATTATTAAAAACACTACTATAGTTAACATAAGAGGAATGGGTGTCTTAGAACTACTGGAGACAGGCATAATGAGAAAAACAAAAAGTGGTTAAACTTTAGCTAAATGCATTAAGAAGACATTATGATCACTCAATGTTACCATAACTTAGGTGTTAAGTCAATTGTATTGATTGCAGCTGTGACAGTGTAAGGATACAAATGAGGTAAAACTTGTAGGAAGATATAGTATATGTAGATCAATTGGCATAGTTTGAGAAAAGAGGGAAGCTTTTGGATCCATATGCTCTTCTGCCATGAGAAAAAGAAGAAAAAATCTTCAAAGCTACATACAAGTTTTAGAATAAGTGCTGTGGATGTTACAAGGTACACTAATCAGACTGTGAGAAAGAAAATGGTTGATAGCAAAATTCTGTTAAAAGAGATGAGATGAATCTCATGAGATTGAGATGAATTAAAGATGAGATTAATTACTATGATCCATTAAATTATTATCTCTAGAGTTTATGATTTTGAAATCTGATGATGTTGTTTTATTTTCCATCCCAATCTTTTAAACCCTGTTTTGATTTTTTTTTTAATTTACTTTTTTCTTGAGAACAAATACTGAGAAGTAAAGGTAACAGAGGATTTTTGTTTTGAGAAATTTAGGATAAAGCCTAATCACCACTAGGAGAACTTCAGCACATTTTTTACATGATCTTATTCTGGTGTGTGGTGATTTTTTAATTTGGTGCCAGTTTTATTTACATATTTATAAGTAATGACACATTTTCATGTGCTACTCAGTTACGGTCAGCTTTGATTTGGTGCCTAGTCTTGGAAATTTTTTTTCTGAGGACAAAGGTAGTTGTGAAGTCCAGAGGACAGTTGAAAACCAGTTTCTGGGAAGCTTTCTTCTCCAGGTAGGATCCTTGTTTTATACAACTCAATATATTGTATAAGTACTAGATGATTCTAGTATCCAAAACAAATAAATAACTTAGAAAAAGTGTAAGCAAGTTCAACATTTGTTTTCTCTGTATTCCTAAGTCACTCTCTACAAAGTATTTGGACTCTTCTCTATAAAAGTCTGCTTGCTGGGAAAAACCTCTCCTCTAGATTGTTGAGATGGAAATCAGAACTATGATCCCCACAGCATGCAGAGGTGCTGTCTGCAGGTTCTCTTAGTAATTTAATATATTAACAAGACAATTTCACGGAATTATTACATGTGCAATACACATCAATGACAGCATTTTCCAGTATATTGTGGGATAACTCTTCATAATAAAGTCAGAAAGAAAAAAACCCTGACAGTCAATTCAATGTTTCACTAAATTCGGTGGAAAGCTGCAGGCAGATTTATTCCAGTATTCCCTGACCTCTAGTTAATGCAAACTATATTCACTGCTACCAAGCAAAAGATAGAAGCATTTCAATCAGGTTTTCCCCTGAACTCCTAGCTCAATTTAACTTAGGCTTTCCACAGCTAGGGCAGTTTCACATTCTCTGAAATTATTGAAATCCAAAATGAATTTTATCTTATTGTACAAAAACATGAACAAACTCACACACTCTATACCACAGTTTATGTTACAAGTGAAAACAAAAGCTACAAAAGACATTTCAGGAAAACTTACCAGAATTATTGCACCCAGATGCCATTAATTTGAAATGAAGACAACATTATAACTTGAAGAAAAAGCTGTTGCAGGAAGATTTGGGGCTATGCTTCCTGATAAGAATCATGAAAAGCACTGTGAAAAGAATGACTACCTGAAGTCCATTTATTTTGTTTTGCCTCCCAGACTCACACCCCCCTCCAGTTTTGTATTCCTGTCTTTAAGTGCATTTATTTATGGAAAACCTGATTCCCTTCTATTCTCAGCATAATTGGACATATATGTAAGACATCTTAGAATTAAAGCTTACTACTGAAGTTCTACTCTTGCTAAACAATTAGAAGTACATATTTTAAAACAGGATATGTTTTTTTCTCAGCAGAGTAGCATTAAAGTGTGGTGCTTGTCAGGTGTGTACTTCATGCTATTCGATACTCAGTTTTAGAAGAAATTTTTTGACAAAATATTTTACACCGATTTTCAAGTCAGAACCGCTGAAAGCTCAGCAGTCATTGCCATGAGATGGCATTGAAAATATTAGATTTAATCAGTAAGTTAGATGAGATTAATTTACAGACTGAAATCACAGACTAAAATATACAGAAAATTTGCAATATATCACTGAATTTGTTGCTCTGTTCTGGGCAACATTAAGAGCACCTGGACAACCAAAGAGTATTTGGACCACTCAAAGATTTTTGCATAAAGGCATCTTTAGAAAAAGAAAAGGGAAAAAGTAGTCAGAAAAAAAAAGGAAAATCCAAAAACCAAACCAAAAAACAAACCTCTGTTAAATAGAATTCAGAAGTACTGAATCTAAGCTGTTTTCAAAGCTTTATCTTTCCTGTCTTTGTCATAAAAGTCCTCGTGGTTGCAAACTACTTCAAGTAGTTGCAAACTCTTCAACTTCCTGAAGGGTGGCTGTGGTGAGCTGGGGGTCGGTCTCTTTCTCCGGACAACAACAGACAGAACAAGAGGACACAGTCTCAAGCTGTGCCAAGGGAGACACAGGCTAGACTTCAGGAGGAAGTTTTTCACAGAAAGAGTGGTCAAATACTGGAATCATCTGCCCAGGGAAGTGGTGGAGTCACCATCCCTGGATGTGTTTAAAAAAAGACTGGATGTGGCACTTGGTGCCATGACCTAGTTGAGGTGCTAGAACATGGATTGGACTCGATGATCTTAAAGGTCCTTTCCAACCTAGAAAATCTGTGATTCTGTGATTCTGTGAAGATTTTGTATTCTTCATGTAACTTTTTGAACTGGAGAGACACTCAGGTATCCAATATATGAACAGCTGTGCCATTTCTGTATCATTTATGTGTCATTTTGGCTGATGTTTTACAATTGCTTGTTCTTGTCAGAGACTTTAACTTGCTGGATGTCTGCTGGAAACCCAACATAGTGGAGAGGAGGCAGTGTAGGAGGCTCCTGGAGGGTGTGGAAGGTAATTTCCTGACACAGTTGTCAAGTGAACCTACCAGGGGTGGGACCCCATTGGACCTGCTACTTATGAATTTGCAAGGGCTGGTGGAAGACGTGGTGGTGGGAGGCTGTCTTGGACATAGCAACCATGAAATGATAGCATTTTCAATTCTTGGTGAAGCAAGGAAGGGGTTAAACAAAACTTTTCTTCGAGAAACAACTTGAACATGACAGCTAGTGCTATGGTCTAGTTGACAGGTTGGTGCTCATTCAAAGGTTGGACTCTGTGACTTTGTAGGTTTTTTCTGATCTAAGTGATTCCATTACTCTATTCAGACCATGATCCATTCCATAAGAACACACTACTCTTACTAGCTGGGTATCATAAGTATGATTTATTATTTATCTTGTTCATTTCCTAGACTGTAAGACCCAAAACCCAGAGGCATTATAACTTTAACAAATATAACCCCATATTCCACAAATAGACCTCCTTTTAATATTCTCTTTTTTGTTCACCTAGGGACTCAGTCACACATGATTTTATCTTCACCATTTCTCATTATTTTGCGTATGAGAATGGTATACAACACTATACTAAAGACTTTTTGAAAAAAATATGTAATACACATACAATCTTCCTACAAGAGCAATAATCTCACCAGTAAAAGGAAATAAGGCTTGTTACAAATATCTTGATTGTACTAGTGCCAGGTTTTGTGTATGTTTCAACATCTCCTAGGCACTAGAAGCTGATTATTTAATCCTTTGTTTAAAGCACTTTTCTTCTCTCCTACTCTCCCTGGAATGGGTTGATTGGTAAATATTTCTGCATTCTCTCTTTTTCCACTGGCTTAAATTTTAAGACCACACTTACCTATGTGATCTGGATCACCTGAAACCAGAAAAAAATCTGCCTCTGTCAGAGCTCCGAGTACATCTTCCTCCTCTCCATGCTGCTAACCTGGCTGATGGGTGGAGGCAGCTCCTTGCTTTGCAGAGAGTCACCAGCAGTACTGTACAAGCATGTCCCTTTTCACTTAGGAGCTGCTGTAGTTTGGCACTGCTGCTTCTGGCAACAGGCAGCAAGCTTTCATGAGTTTGCAAGGCCTTTAGATTGAGATGTCATTTTTTTCTTAACATTTCTTCACCTGTAGCTTTGTTTTACTTATTTTATGACAGAAATTTCTGTAATCAGCCAAATGTGTTTGTCTAACTTGTCTACATATATGTGTGTGTGGCATATTTCCCATGCCCACTAACAAGATGCTGAGAGTTACACTCTTTTTGAGGTGAGTTCTTGCACTTGGGTCCCAACTAAAGTTATTCTGCATCAGCACTGTAGCTGTTAACAGTGTTGGTCAAGTATGCCCTTACTTTCCTTGTTGTTTTTTTGGACCTGATCCTTACTGGATGCATGAGAGGCATGTAATGACTGTAAGTTTGCCTGGTAAGCCTTGCTTCCTGGCTGCTCCAAAAGGTCTCTAGCCTGCCATGTGCCATGCTCAGGGTTGCTGGGCAATGCTCTGTAGACCCCATGACAGCCCCCACACTACAAGATGCAGTGCTTGATGAAAGCAAATAATTCATGAGGGCTTGGAGCAAAAGCTAGTGTCATAGCAATGACTTTGGTGGTTATTTACATACAGGTTTGTGTCCAAATAAATGAGAAAAGGTGATGTGAAAAGGGAATTATGGTGGTTTTATATTGATTAGGTTCTTTTTTGTTTTGTTTATTTTTAAATACAAGGTGTCTAAAGGTAGTACTGTGGGTGGGTTAAGGGAGATAATTGACTCAGTCAGGTAGACAAAGAAAAATCTGGATGAAAGCTTTGTCTTTCTATTTACTCAATTAAAATTGAGTGACCTCACCAAAATTTGTGTTGTATGATACTCCTTTTTCTGTTTGGAGCACTTTATGCAAATTAGTATTTGCAATACTCTATTAGAAAAAGTGCTACTTAGTTATGGGCTATTTATATTTTGCAATTCTTCTTTCTTTGTTTAAATTTAGGAAACTAGGCCAGAAATTAGGCTGGTAATGAAAGTTGATTAAAATGGTGGATTTGTCCTATAAAACACAGATTTTAATATTTTCCTCCTTTATAAATCTGTACTAGAGTGTTGGGGAGAATAGTCTTGATTGGCCTTAATACATGTGGATTTAGCAGACAGAGTCAGAGAACACATTCTAATAAATACGACTTTTAGAAGAGTTATTATTGTCTATAAACAGAGAAAGGAAAAATTCCAAGGGTGGGAGGGGAAATGTTGCTGAATCCTGAATAGTCTTATTTTCTGTATGCTTGGGTTAGGCCTAAAGCAACAGATACTAGAAAAAAAAAATGGCTGGCTTTGCATCACTTTTCTTCTGTGAGTCTAATCAGTACCATGATTGCAATCTTAATGGGATTTTGGCATTTAACAGTTTTCTTTAGAATGTGTGCCTTGTGTTTTATTAGTATCACATTTCTTATATTCATAATTTAATTATCCATTATTTATAACTCTCTTGAATCCATTATTCATTGAATGCAAAATGTTAAAATAATGGAAATCTCTTTCAAGAAGAGAAAAGAAGCTAACCCCTATAAAAAAGTGACTTCTCTACAGTCCTTAAATTATGCTCAAGAATAATGTTTTATGAATATTACTTGTTAGATGGGTTGATAATTCAAGTTATTTTGTTCTCAAAACTTTGAATTTAATTGTACTGTTATTACTATATATCATCTTTTGGAAGGCACAATTTGCACATGCCTACCATCCAAAAAAAACAATATGCTGCAGTCTGAGTCATAAAACTTTTGTTCAGATACCAGTTTCATCTACGATAGTTGTTAAAAATATATGCTTATTTAGTTTACCCCTCCCCTGGACATTCATCTTTTTTGTTACAATTTTAAAGAACTTGTAAAGCTGACAAAATAATTATTTGAAAATCTTTTTGGATCTTGTTAAAGATTCCATTACTTTGACAGATCTTGCCTTTATTTAATACACATTTGCTAAAAAAAAAAAAAATCTGTATTTTATTAATTTAAACTTCAGCTCTAGAAACCAATGCCAGGGGACAAAAATGATATAGTCTTTCTAAAATCCCTACTATACGTGGCAATGTAAAATTAAAAAGACAATTCTAGGAACTTCTTTTCTATTTTTATGTGCTAAAGGGATGACATGCATAAGGATGTTCTCCACACATTGAATGTGAGACCAGGCTGAGTCTTCTGAGTTTCTAAGCAATCAAAGAGCTAAGTCCTTGAAGACATCTGAGAGAATTTTCCATTTAAATTGTTTGCTTCTGTAAGTTCTCTATATATTTTGTGGAAAAACCTAAAAACCTTTCTCCTTTAGGGCTGCAGACACTATTAAGTGTTAAGACATCCAAAACAGACTGCAATGCCTGAGTCACTTGTTACATTTAGTAGCTACACTCAGTCTTATGAGTCACAACTGACTAATTATAACCCATGAATTTGAAGTATAGTTTGTCATTACTACAGTTCATCATGTCTAATTGTTGTGGTAAAGACTTCAAACTTGGTTCTTCCCAGGAGAATTCTGTAGCCAGAAATACTGGAAGGCCCTTTTAAAGACACCTATGATGGTATATTTCTGCTTATGATTTCTTTGTGCTGTCCCTAAACAACATAAAAGAATCTCTGCCTCTTTTAAGCAACACCATGCTACTCACTATAATGTTTGTAAACCATTTTTGGTAAATCTACATTAAATTTGAAGGACCTACTAAAATAAGTGTTGCTGTCTTTTGTGCATTGGTGAAAAGGTTTTTTTTTATTCGACTACTCCTTGAAAAGTGAGATACAGAGTAGCTGCAAAAATGCCCATTGATTCCTTGCTTATTTGCTTCTTGTTTTATTAAATACAGCATGTTTAGGGAGATTTCCAAAGAGGACATTTGTAACTAAAACAGCCATAAGCTATAAACTAAGGAATAACAACAAAATTGATAACGATGAATACGCCAATTTGTTCCTTGGGAAGCAAGAATATGAATTTTCCTTCCAGGTATATAGAGCAATTCTCAGTCCAAAACTAGTCCAAGTCCTTAAGTTAAAACAGATAAAATGGAAAACTGTTGAATATTTACCTATAGATAATAGCAGTCTCTGTTCACATCTGTAAAAGGGAAAGTTGAATTAATACTGTAAATTGTTACCTATGTAACTACTGGTTAGAGACTTGGTATTATTCAGTGACCTGAAAAGGACAATGGGTATGACATCTACTTCATAGCCTAACACCATGAATCTTGGAAAAAAAATATGAGTCTATCACAATTTCAGAATTTTATATAATTAGGGTTCAGCATCCTCTGAGGATTGAGAGACTTCTATGAATTTACTTCTACGAATAAATTCTGATGAATTTATTCATCAGAGTTCCTTCTGAACTTTTCCCTTCAAATAACTGGCAGTAACTTGAAATTTTTTTCCTTTGCTTTCTTGTATGTAAATCCAGAATGTCTGTTACACTTCAACACCGCTCTTTGCACTCTTTCCATACACTTGCCACTGAGCAGCTATGCTATAAAAACCTGCAAAGGGTAATGACTCACCTCTTTCAAATTTCAGGCACATAGTAAAATCTTCACCTTCTGCACCATGAGGGTGGTTATACTCACTGCAGGCAAAACTACTTAAAAGAAACTCGCAGAGGAAAAAGCAGCCCCGACAGAAGCATATGCTGCAAAGACAGCTTAGCTTACATACAAGATGCCTCACACATTTTTCCCAGCTGCAGTAGCATTTTTATCAGTGGTTACAGAGAAAGATAGGTCTCCTACAAAGATCCAAATTTTTGTTTATTTTATTTTTTTCCTGATTTCAGGGAAAAAAAAATCCCAAATAAAACAGCAGCAAAGCAACATAAATAACCACTCTGGATATTTATCTGAATTTGTGTGATTAGTTTAGGACCCCTTTTTCCATCACTTTGATATTCCCTAGTACACACTGTAATGGAGAACTTTGAAAATTATTTTTTCTAAGACAAGTTTTTAGAGAGTAAAAATATACATCTCACCCCTCAGAAGTTCAGTTATGGAACCCTGCCAAAGGACTGATACCAGAGACATATATTTGTAGGTTTTGGTATCTTTCCAAAGTAGATAAAGAACTTAATTCAGATTTTTCTTTTGAATTTACCTGTAGGTTAAATTACATTTTTCATTTGATTGGATCATGACTTATTGAAGATTCAATTTAATTGAAAATTAAAAAAAAAAATTTAATGTGAATTTCAAAAAGTTTAAAAGTTTCTCAAGAATATTAACTTCCCAGAATGCTTTGAATGTTTACTGATGTTGATAGATTTTTTTTTGTTTAAACCTAATATGTGTCAATATATCTCGTGCCTGTGATAATCCTTTGTTTCTACATAAGAAGTAATTTCAAGTAAAAAAGTGTAGATACAAAGAACTTAAATCTGTCAGGATGGATGACATTTCAGACCAGGACATAATATATTGTTTCCCAATAAAATATATTAAAAAGTACTGTCTTGATCATTTCAGAGGTAGAGTACAAAAATGCAACCAAAGTATATCAGACAAAAATAATTAAATTTTATTATATTCCAATCAAACTTCAAATTCAATTTTTTTAAAAAAATAATTAAGGTTAAAAGCAATCTAAAAGAAAGGTTATGGGTATCATGTGCTTGAGCTTTAAAATATATCAATAGTAAGCACTAATTTTTTTTTTTTTTTAATGGCTAATGTGAATATCATAAAATCATTCAATTTCATGATTTACAAATAACTAAACCATGAAAATTAACAACTGGTGCCTGATTTACAACAAAGACACTAATAAAAAGTCTTCTGCCCCCTTATTCTTAATACACTTTTTTTGAATTTTTTGCATAGCAGCTACATTTTCAGTAGAACTCAGTACTTGTCATTCCACTGCATAGTGAGCACTTGAAAATCTGGCCTCTTCACGTAGCTCCTAAGTGAAAACTGCATTCTTGTGAAACTCTGGCCCTTATGGGCCAAATTCTTGAAGTCCTAGTCTGGTAATTACTCAAGAAAAAGCCCCAGTCATGCTGTGACTTGAATTTTAAGTTTACTATGGAAGAATCAGAATTAGGAATCACTAAGATAAATGTTTTTATTTAATTATTTTCATATAGTGGAATATATGTGAATTCTCTCAGGGTTACAGTAAGCTCACAATTCATGTATTTGGTATTTTAAAAACACATTTAGTCTGCCTTTCTTTAATTAATGGAATTATACAGTAAAAACCATTTCTGATTTAAAAACCAACCAGTATTAAATGGGAGCAGAGGGTATCAACATGCCTAGTGCTTGCATCAAAGCAGTTTGTACATGACTTTCATTATCTTATTTAAAAGTAACACCACAGAGGATGCAGAACTTCATTCAGTCTCAGTCCTCTGAGTCTCTGCTTGCCCCATTTGGTTCACCCGCAGCTAGCACATATTCCACTTAGTACTTTTTTTAACACATCATCTGCCAAGGAAAGAAAGGGAGGGCAGGAATATCTTAGCAAGCAGCTGCTGGCAGAGAACGAAAGGTTTCAAGCAGCGTGAATCAAAGATTATAGTATGAGGTTGGCAGCTGATACAAAGTTTGGAAGCAATAATCTGTTGTTTTAAATCACGAATTCCGAGAGTTGTTTGCATAACTTAGGTAGTGAATCCTAGTCACTTATAGTTAGGTCAGATATTACACTGACTTGCATGGAAAGGAAATGCAGGGGATTTAAGTGCCAAGCAAAAGGAGGATCACTTTTGTTAACATAATTCAATTTAAAAAAAGATTGCAGAGGTGAATGAAATCAGCAAGGACAAAATTAGTCATATGTGAGAAAATGTGTTGTATTTTACTTAAATTCTGTGGCTATTAAACCATTATGGACTGAACTCAGACCCTCAAGCTTGTTTCAGTTTACGAGCTTCATACCATTAGATGCCCCAGAGGAAACGACAGTGCCTTGAGCTACTCTGACTGTTTATCTGTTCAATTTATTTGTATTGATCTGTATAATTTGTCTGTATTTTTTTAATAATGCATTATCTCTCAGCTGAAATTCAGAACATTGTTGAATAAATGAATTCAGATTAAAGTAAACCAAAGTCTTAAGTAATAGAACAGGCCATTTGTATCGTCTCTCAAACAACAAATCCTTTTAAGATCCCCAAAGCAAAATTAGTGCCATAGAGTATGCACAGGGGGCAGACTGGGGGTAGAGACTAATTCAGAGTGAATTAATCTGCAGTTCATTAGCAAACACTAATGTTGCTTTTGGGAATGAGGAAATTAGCAGGATTATAATTATAAGCAACAAGTGTTTTCATAAACATATAATTGCTTGTCAACGGTGTACAATATATCAGTAAGGCCATTAGGTAGAACTGATGCATGCCACAAATCAAATTTTCAGTTATGCAACAGATTGTGTTTATAAAATAACACCATTTCTGAAGAGCCATTATAGTGACCAAAGCAGTTTTATAGGTGTCAACAGGCCTGGTGAATTGCAATAAGAAATTAATTAAAGTAAATTTTCTTTCTTTATTTTTGTAGATTAGGCACCCTACTTACAGCTGTCAGCTGAACCCCCTAGTAATGACAGTAAAGCAACATTAGGCGCTGAAGGAAGAGGTTCAAAGAGCAGACCAGGGTGTCTGGTCCCTGTCAGGCTTTGCGTGTGTGTACACAAATGCCAGCAGTGGTGTGAAGAAAGAGAGGCAGCCAGTTGCCAGTAAGTCTCTGTCTGCACTGGTAGCAGAGTGATTGGCTGCCAGGGGAATCAGCTAAGATATTGTCTCCTATGGGGGCTTGTTAGGTTATACAGCAGACATCCTGCAAAAACATTGAATAACAAAGAAGCCTGGCAGGCAGAAACGATTGTGCTGCCTGTGGCTGCTCTAACCAGTCTCTTCTAGCAGGGTCACTGGATGGGATACTATAAAGAGCATGAAAAGGATTTAGAAGAGCTACGTTGCCTAGAAACTGACTGAGCCTCTTTACAGGGGAGAAATTTCTACACTCAAAACTCTTTGAAGGCTTCTCTGCTTTTAGTGTCTTACAGAATGTATTTTGGATGCTAATTCCAAAGAGTTTTTGTGAATGCTACAGGAGATCAGTTGTTTGTAAAACTTGCTTGATACAAATTTCATGAATGTAAACTCCTTTGATAGTAGTAAGGCTTCAAAGAGAAACATTTCTACATGTATTTTATGCCTGTTCTAAATTTGATTTGCACTTTCTGCCTCATTTTTATCATTTGTCAGTTTAGAGGCCTGCTTCAATGATTCAGACATTTGCAAGGTGATAGCAGTGGCATGCAAATACACGAATAAATTAATTTCTGCAGTTACATAGATCTAGATTAATGACTGCTGTGTTTCTTATAAATGTGCTCTTGACAAAATTCTCAGGCAACAGCAAATATGAAATATCCTGCTTTTAAAAACCATAGAAACATACAGAACACATTGAAACTGCTTCTAAAATTTTAATATTTACATATTCCTTACTGCTTTTCTTTAAAGCAGTAGGATAGGGACACAAAATAGAAAGGGTGAACTATCTTCTCATGTTTTAGCTTTCAGTTATTGAGCCAGTTCCTGATATATTCTCAGGCAAAATTCTTGTTGTTTTACCTGACTAACTGATAAGTAGGGAGAGATCAGAGAAATTTATGTTTCAGTGAGCTGTAGTGGGATGAAAAGACCACTAAGAAATGATGAATTCTTTCTAAATGTACATCGCATAAATAGATAACAATAAAGAGACATTAAGCCAGTCCCCATGAAAGAGAATTGTTTTGTCCAATATCCTCTGAAATCATGCACCTAAACCTATATATTTTAAGTTGAGTAAAGGGAAATTGTAATACGGCAACAGGAAAATTCTCACATATCTCACCCAAAACATGCAGACTTCTTATACAGTAAAATTCTTTCTGATTTCTTGTTCTTCCAAAGAAAAGAATTTGCAAGGTCTGATAAGACATTTAGACCATGAAGGTAAGTTACATAGACAACAGAGACTTGTGTATTACAATATATAGATACAGTAATATCTACCAAGATTCTTTGTTAAATAACAGCAATTCATAAACCTCCACTAATGATATATATCATTGTGATAATGTTCAAAATTCTCTGGATTCATTAATGATAAGAAGACCTTGAAGCAGATCTTCTTTGAAAGGCATTTAATTTTATTTTTTTGGCATTTGATACTGAATCACCTTAAGCTTATTTGGAGATCTTGTTGTAAAGAAAGTTCTTTGTTTAGAGCTTTAATATACTTTATGTATCATCACTATTTTCCTCTGGATTAATCTTGTTTGAACCAGATACTATGACTTTTGTAAGGGCATTGAAGTTCTTACAGACACTTTCACCAGTATGTGCATCTTGAGGTTGATTCCAGAAGTACTTCTAAACAATCAAAGTTTGTTTCCTTCAGCAAAAAAAAAATCCTGTGATAGCTTTCTATATTTAGATTTTAAGCACTAGGATTTCTCTTTTAAGCTCAACAAAATAGATTACTTTGCTGGCACGTCTGGCTTATGTATGGGTGAAAGAAAAATACTTCTGATGCTTTGTAAATAAAATAACAGAAATTAAGTTTGTTTATAAGATTGAGAGACCTTCCAAGTTCCAGCTTGACACTTGGTTTTGCCTGACAGATTCCTCTTGTGGTGCCTGGAATATTGGTTTGATGAAACAAAACACTTCACAACTTCAGAATCTAATTTTGTTTTTTGTTTGAGAAAGGAGAAATAATTATTTCTAATAATTCACTTCAAAAATTAAATGACAGAGAAGATATTTAAGTATTATTTGATTAAGTACATGCAGAATTTTTCTCTGTTTGCCTGAAAATGAAGACGACAACTAATTTGTAGTCATAGTTTGATGCTAATAGTATAGGTCATTGTGAATACTGTAGTAAAATGAAATTACTTAAAACTTCAGCCCCTCTTCATGGTCTATTAGTGTAGCTTAAAGTACATGTATTTATTTTAAAAAACGGTATAGAGAAAACATATTCCACAGGACAGTATGTTAAAAAGATAAAATAAATTATTTTACTAACAAGCTTTTAATATACAAATGTGAATATGAGAAAATATGCCTGTTTTATTCTTGCATGAACTGCGATTGTGCATGAAATATGGGTAGCTGTACATAAAAATGATAAGAAGGAAAGCTGGTGTATACACACAATATGTCAACAGGAATGAAGTTAGGCAAAATTTTCATTAAATACTGAACAATACTCAAGTTCAAAAAATGGAAGGTTTTTCTTGATTTGGATGATATACGTAATTTTGATTTCTCGTGAGAAAAAAATATCACTATGACTTGCTTAATTTGTATTACAATGCTAGATAGTTATAAAAAAGAAATATTAAACACCTGTTTATGTTTTGCTTGAAGAACCTAAAGTATGTTAGGTGTTGGTTAATCACTTCGCAATAAAATGAAATTGCAATTTTCTGTTCTTATTTAGAACACTCAATAATGGACAAAATCAACAGAAATTTCCCCAACTGCAAGTTTAGGAACTTCAGGAAAACCTTGTGTAAGACCTTTCAATCTGTTCAGAAGAGCAGATGATAACACTTACTGGCAGAAGAAGAGGTTTAGGTATCTTGCATTGCTTATCAAATTATGATAATATGGTAGTAAACTGTGTGATGAGCTGAAAGTGGCCCATTTTCTATGCCTAGGTTCCCTAAAAACAATGGACAGCTATCATTTAAACCTGTGTAAATGCGTCAAGTTACAGAAAGGGAAATATCACTCCAGAACAAAGGACATTTAAAAATCACCAATGGTGAAATGTTGGGAGCCATTGATTTCAAAATGGCATTCATTTTAAAACATCTACAGTGCTTTATTCTCAAATACTGGATTGTAGGTATATTTCAGCTGCCCACATTCACCTATTGCCTTGGAGTTTTATAACCTGAGATATTTTGGCATGCTCTTCAAGTAGTATAAACTGTTTTCATTCCAGGATATTTTTTGCTCTATGACAGACTGAAAGATGCTCAGCTTCCCAGCCAAGCATGTGAAAAAAGTCACTAAATATCATGGTACTCTAGGTTTGTTCTGCTTGACAAAGGGAGTACTGCAGAGGAGAAAAATTGCAAAGATTTAAGCTAGAAATGTAGAACACCTAGCACTCTACATCAAGTAGGCTCTTTTCCTAATAACATTGCTATTAGACACAGGTCACTTGCTCAGAGGGAATAAGGAATGTGTTCATTCCGGCAGTCAGCTGAATCAGGCTGCAACTTCAGGGGAAATAGTACTGAAATCTTGGCATTAAATCAGGTTCCTTTTCCATTAGATTTTGAAATACCTCCTGCTAGAAATAGTTTTAATGAACAACATGTGGATATGAAAGTTAACTATACAAGTTTATAATGTCAAGTGATGGTTCATCTTTCTTTTTGCTGTGTTCTTATTTCACACAATCACAGAATCAACTAGGTTGGAAAGGGCCTTGGGGACCATCAAGTCCAACCTATGACCTACCACCACCTTATCAAGTAAACCATGGCACTGAGTGCTTTTTTTTAAACCTCTCCAGGGATAGTGATTCCACCACTTCCCTGGGCAGTCCATTCCAATGCCTAACAACTCTTTCTGTAAAGAATTTTTTCTAAGGGCTAACCACTGGCACAGCTCAACAGAAGGATTTTTGTTTGTTCTGATGCCCAACATGATAAAAATATTTGGCTAACTAAACAACATTCAAGATACTGTGAGTCTGTGTGTGAGAACCTAAGTTCATGAACACTATCATTCTTTTATTCTTTAGAAACCACATGCATCTTTATTCAGGTTAAGACTCTAGGACTTCTAAATAATTGCAACTGAAATTTCTATATTCAAACAGTATCCAGATACAGGTTTCTCAAAATTTTCAGCTCATGCCCAAGCTCTAGAAATATTGATTTTTAGCTCTGTTTTCACTGACCTATGTTTTATAAACAATAAAAAATAATTGTTCCATATTGTGTGTCAAAGCTTGAATAGCTATGAACCTTAGGAGTCCTACACAGTCCTTCACTTTGATCACACCATACTTGTTTTGAGTGTTAACCTGATCAGGCCTCTCATAAACATTAAATAATTTGGATTCAATGACCTACCTTTGACTTGTCTGTCATGAGTATGGAAGACAATACACATTCGAATTTTTGATATGGATGCAGTTTTTAAGGGGAATGTTATCTTGTGTAAAAGGTACATTTACCAACTTGCATTGATTGCCTGGCTTCATCTCAGGGAAACATGAAAACACGTCAGTAGTGACTTGCTACATTCCTGCACCACAATATATCACCAAAATTAAATTTCTCATAATGAAAGTATGAGTAAAAGGATATTTTAATGTGCCAATGTATAATAAATTATTTAAATTGTAATTAATTTTATATTTTCAAAAAAAAAAACAAACAAAAAAACCCCCAAAAAAACCAAACTGGCTTTTTCCCACATTCATAATTTCTTAACAACATTTACTTTGAGTTTACATAAGGTTACTTTTCCTCATCTTTATCCTTTAAAACAAAAAATCTAAATGCAGTAGATTGAGAATTATGGCTTATATTGGAAAAATTATTTGCAGTTTGTAGACAATTATATCCACCATATTAGAATAGCCCTTCTTCAAGCACAGGTATTCCCACTGTACAACAAAGATTTGCAGTGTGTTTTGGAGAAATAGGTACTTTATTTCTAGATGACTGATAATTGATATTTCACCCAGGAGCTGTCTGCAACATTCACCATGGAACAATAGACAAATTTTTTTTTTTCATTTGGTTGTTTCTTTGTTGTTCTGGAGTCCATCCCTGCCATCTTCCATCTGTTTTCCTACAGGTTACTTATGAATACAAATTTTGAAAATAACATGTGGAAGTTCTTCTGGAACACACACATTCCCTTTACTAACAAGCCTTTGTTTTCCTGTTAAAGAAATGTTTGCAATGGCCTCCCAGAGTGAATTGACCTAGATAGGTCAGTACTTTTACTCGTCAGTGTAAGACTGTAGCATCATGAATCTTTAATTCTATAACTATCTCACAAATTGTTTTTCAGCAGTTTGAATATGAAAAATAATACAGGGAAGTTTCTAACAATAACAGTCTCCATTTGTTATTTCTTTGTTGATTTTGTGGTTGTTATTCACTGTGTATTTTACAGTAACTTTCATTTGGTACTCTGTGAAACACATTTGAACCAAACTGCAGTAAGCATCAAGTACAACGATTATTAAATATAGTTGTACTGAATTTTTCACAGAATGGCTGAAAATTGAGTGTGTATAATGCAGGCTTTGATTAGACACAGTATATTTTATTCTGGCTGTATGAGTGAACTCACATCTACTGTGGATGGTTCAGTGTTTGTAATTAAGTATAACAGCATCCCACCTGGCGTGTCTCTACTGCAGCATTGTTCTTGAGAGAACATTAAACTGTTTTGACAGTTGCTGTTGTTTTTCATGTTGATAGTTAGAATGCAAGGGAAATAGTAAGGTGGACCATTCTTGGAAGATATTAGGGCATGCAATAATTCAAGTATTAGAGAGTTAATGCAATAATTAATTCTGCTCTAATCTGGTTTTCTGTGGCCTCACTTCAAGTCCTGCATGCAGTTTTGGGCTCAACAATATAAGGGTATAAAGCTCTTAGAGATTGTCCAAGGAGGGGATATAAAGATGGTGAAGGGCCTGGAGGTGAAGCCGTATGAGGAACAGCTGAGGTCACTTGGTCTGTTCAGCCTGAAGGAGACTGAGAGGAGACCTCATTGCAGTTACAGCTTCCTCATGAGGGGAAGAGGAGGGGCAGGCACTGATCTCTTCTCTGTGGTGACCAGAGACAGGACCTAAAAGAATGTCAGGAAACTGTGCCAGGGGAGGCCTAGGTTGGATATTAGAAAAAAGTTCTTACTCCAGAGGGTGGCTGGGTGCTGGAACAGGTGCCTCAGGGAAGGGGTCACAGCACCAGCCTGCCAGAAGGTGTGATTCTTGGCTTTGGCTTGCAAGGCCAAAAAGCTGGGCTTCAAAGATCCTTGTGTGACCCTTCTAACTGAGGATACTCTATGATTTTATGAATTGCAATGTATATTCTTCCAAGGCTGTAAACTGCTGGGTTCCCAGACCATTATCGACTCTCAATGTCTATCATCAGAATACATTTTAGAATACTTAACTGACAAACTGACAGCATGAAGATGATAAGACCAGAATTACAGGGTGTGTTCATAGCAGTGATAGAATTGTTCTTTCAGAAATTTATCCAGTCACTTCCTAAAATCACAGAGCTATTACTACAACAAATTGCAGTAAGGTATTCTACAGCTTCTTTTTTCCTATACAATGGCTGATTGTTTTGGAAATGCCCTTTCAACTTTGATGTAATTCATTTCCCCATGTCCTCCTACTGCGAGGACATAACAATCAGTAAACTCACATTTGGTGTCTCTATGCCACTTATAAGTCTATAAAACAACACCATATTCTTTTTTATATATAAAAAAAATTGTTGTCAATATTCTTTCAATGAAAATTTTGATTTTCCTTATATGTCTTCTCTCTCTCTATTTTTTTATTTATTCTGTCATTTCCTTTGAGACAAAGAGGTCTGACCTGTGCACCGAATTCCAGAAGCGGCTGTGAAGGGTGTACATTGTGGCATAATTTTTCTTTCTTTCTTTCTTAGGAAATATGAGGTATTGAGAAGCAAAGATTCTTCTCAGTTGCATCTTAAATTTCCAAGTCATGCTTGCTGTTAACACAACTGATGCCAAATACATTAATTTCACTACCACAGTGAAACCAAATTTAGTTTTGTATTTAAAAAAATAAAAGTTAGGAAAGATGAATGTTGAAAGGAAGCAAACTGTCAGAAGCAGTTTATTAATAAGTTTAGCATTCATATTTGACTAATCTCTACAATTTTATTTTTTCAGTAACACAGAAAAGTTACTAGTGGGAAAACACATTATGTAGAGTAAAAATCATCATTAAAGGTAATCAAACTCATGATGCTCAAAAGTGGAGGTCAGTAGTTATTTATGATGCTTATCCTTTTTTTTATTATTAATTAATATTTAACAGGGTTTTTTTAAACTTCTTTTACGTGTTTGTCTGTTTCTGACCTGTATGAGAAATTTTAAGCCACTTATGTCTAGTACTGTAAAATTTGTGTCTGTCATGACTGAGGAACAGAGTTGTATTCAGGTGGAAAATATTTTAATTTTAAATAATATTTGAATAGTTCAAAAATATACTACCACTAAAAAGAGACATGTATATATACGCATTTAGGTCTCTAAACAGATATTTAAAAAGTCCATAAAATCTATTCACATAGATAAGTCCATAAAATGTATTTTTCCTTTCAAATTTCCAAACATTGTTATGCCTGTTGTGCAGTTAAGGAGTTAAAGCCTAGGAGTTGAATTTTCAGGCACCTGTGCAAGCTCCTTAGCCATAAGGCTTATTCACTTGTCAACCTTCTATAGATCATTTCACTGGATATGGACATATACTAAAACAAAGATAGGCAGATATATGTGGCTATGTATTTATAGGTATATAAATGAATAACTGGTTTTTTTTCTAATATGAAGTACAGGTAAAAGAGCTTCTGTCTGTGTTGTATGATTTACAGGTTATTGTGAATCCATGAACTCAAAAACCTTTAGGTAATAACATTTTCTGATAGCTAATGTCCTTGTGGCTTCAAAATTTGATATTTTTTCAAGTGGAAATGTTGTTCTCTGTGATGATTCTTTCTGTGTGTGTATGGGCTGTGGATAAATACTAGCAAACACAAGAGAAGGGTAATAGAATGGTCAGTCACCAGCTCCTGTGCAAGTTCTTGTCCTGTCAGTTGATGTCAGTCACCATTTAAATCAATTACATTTAATGACCTTTAATTTGAATAGGAAAAAGTTGATATTTTATTTAAATGGAAAACCAATGAGATGATTGTCACAACACTGACGGATAGTAAGACAGCAGAGCAAAATAGATTATCAGCATATCAAAAGGGAAAATCACTGTCTCAATTAAAAGATTCTTTTGAATTTTCTGCTTTTGGGGTTCCTTTTTAATGGAGATTGCTCTTTTTTATCAACCAGTAAGGAGATAATGAAGTTAAATAGTCTGTTCATATTTTCTGCTTACATACTCAATGAATAGAACCTGCTATGTTTTGCTCGAACTGTACAGTAGAATGATGTTTTGTTTTCAGTATGAAAACAAAAATTCCTTTGTAACAGAAATGGTCAGTATGATTGCTGAAGATGAAATTTTGTGTAAAAAAAAAAAAAAGCATCTTTGTTGGTTTGATATGGATTCTCCCATCTTTTACTGAACTCTGAGGTCCTGAATATCCTAAGCAAATTCAGGAGTCATCTTAACTTGTCCTTCATGCTCTTTCCCTTTTCCTGGCAGAAACTATACACATTGCATTTTTTTTTTAAATACACAGAAAATGCATATTTTATATTAAAAAATATATCAAACTGATGATTTCTACGAGAGATATATCTCCTTCCTCTCCATCTGAAAACCTTCTTTTGTTTGGTGGCAAATAGCATCTTTTTTTTTGTCTACTTCAAAGCCAAATTATTCCCCTTTCTAGTCTCTAAGATTTGAACTATGTACTTATAAAAATCTGGAGGCAAAGAGCATTTTGATGGTTTCAAACAATAGTTTGGCTTCTTATGTTTTGCCACCTTGGTTTTGTTTTCTTACATCTGAATATACCAGTTTTCAAATACAAGGGCATGTCTTATATTTCTTATCCCTACCCATGGGATCAAAGGAAGGATGAGCTGAAAGTCACCAAAATATAAGGAATGTTCCAACAGCCCTGCAGTGCTACATTTGAGAGAGATTAGGATGCTCCCCATATCAGTGAATAACAAATAAATACACTCATCTCATTGAAGTCACTTTAAAATTATGTTTAAACAAAGGAAACTCATTGTCAAGAATGAGCCATTTTTATTCTCAGTATGATCTTTGATTTCAAAAGCAATGTTTTGCTGCGCGGATGGACAGCTTACATTATGGCTGTTTCCCTCTCTCATGAAGTACCTCTCCCTCCTTTCTTTACAATTCCCAAATATTTACAGGAATATTATTGCAAAAGAATTCCATACAGGAAGATTTTCTGACCTTTCTGTTTCCTGCCTATCTAAATGCACTATTCAGCTGTTCATAAACAATCTCTAAATGACACCAGCATAGTATTTTTTGCTTCTCCCATCAGATGTCACTATTGGATGTCCTACTTCTTTGATGCCAAAGGGCTGTTTTTGAATTTTATATTTTTCTGGCTACCAAAATTAGTTATATTTATTGTTCACTATTTAAACACTTTAAGGAAACTGGTAATGGAAGAGGTGCTCTGATCTACAAATGTGTTTAGAAGGGATGTGGCATCTGTAAAGTCAGGCTGAATTTTTAGTAAACCAGGTGATATAGTTAGAAAAATAAGTCCGACTTTTGGTTAAATTGCTTTTTTCTAAGTCTGACAATGTTAACAGATAATTTCAAGAATATCAGAATATGATAATTTCTCTTAGCGTAAAAGTAGATTAATTTGTATATTCCTAACAGTGGTTTTCCAAATCTGTTTGTCTCTGTCTTACATATGCTTTTTATTTGTTTTGCTCCCTGATTTCTGAAATATCCATAGTAGTGTTAGGAGCTTTATCAATCTGTTTTTGAAGGATAATTAATGTTCAAACGACCATGGATAATTTTATATTTCTCTCATATGAACTATAAAATTTGCCCTTATGTCAAGTGACTTTCACAAATTTCAAGATCCTTTGTGGGATTAAAAAGGTTGTACTTTACTGATTTCCTCCCTGGCATACTTTACATAAGAACTATTTAATCTGGTCAAAATCTGCCTGAGAATTAGGCCTGAAGTCCTATTTTTAATGACATAAATTAAAATGCACAGACATTGTTACATTTTACTATCAAAACATTTCCTCTCCTTATCCACTAGAATGAATTTAATTTACAATTGAGCTAGAACTTGATACATATACCTTCAGTACTTGCATACATTACCTTTCTCATATCATAAAACTGCATTGCAGCATTTCAGGAAATGCTGCCCCAGAGGGTGATAATATAGTGAGTGCTTCTTTGTATCAGCTATTCATTTTCTCACTGATTTAGAATGCAACATTTTGAGCATCTTTTTCAGGATGACATAACTGTAGGAGTCTAATAAATGTAGACATACTCAAAAAGAGTATTTTTTTTTACTGTAGTTTAGTGTACTGAAGAGACAGCTAACCTGAACCATTGTAATTCATTTCAGAAAAGAATGCAGCAAGCACTCTCTCATCAGATTATGTATAGTGGAATTACATAGTTACAACTTCATTCCCCGAATACCAACATAAAGACATAGCACAGTGCAATATATAGAAGAGTTTGAAAGAACATCCCAAGGAGTTTACAATCTGCATCAGGTCATTAAGACTGAGAGAGCAAATCAGTTCACAAGAATGTAAATATTTTGTCAGATAAAATTTTGAAAAAATTTGTAATACATATATATATATATATATATATGTATAGACTAGAGGCACTTCACTCTCTTCCCAACCAAATGACCTACCACTAAAACACACCAAATGACAGATAGTGCATTTACAGTGAGCTGCATGTATCTGATGCACCTACCAGAGAGACATGCAAGTCAGAAAAAAAGAGAAACACTCTTGAGATATATCCTGTTTTACTCTTGCCAGTGCATTTCTAGATCATCATCAAAAAGTGGCAAGCACAAAGATTGATAATGATATATTCATTCTTCTGTACTCAGAAGAGAGCTGGAAAAATATCTGCATTGTCATAAAAATAAATTCTAGAACCTTTCTTTTTGTTTCATAATTTTTGTTTACTCCATTCTAATTTTGCTTTAATTTTATTCCTAGTTCTCTTGTCCTGTTTTACTTAGCAAATAAAATAAAGAAATGAAGACGGAAGGAAGGAAGGAAGGAAGGAAGGAAGGAAGGAAGGAAGGAAGGAAGGAAGGAAGGAAGGAAGGAAGGAAGGAGAAGGATGTGGGAAAATATTATACATAGAAAAATTAAATTTTATATGTAAAATTGGGGGGGAAAATAAAACATGTAACACTTGTGTTGGTAGAAAAGTGGTAAAAAATTGCTAAAGTACTTTGCTTCTTTTTACAATTTTCCCTCTAGAGTGCCTAATATTTTTTTTACTCACTTGAATGATCTCTTTGAAAGCTGTATTTATGCTTAGTGATCAATTCCACTACCTCTTTTTCTATAGATGACAAGAAGAATTAGAAAAGCTAAAGTCTGCCTACTTTTTTCAAATTTATTCGTGTCCTCATTTTGCTTTTTACTTTCTTTTCTCTTCAATAACAGACAGAGTCAATAATTTCTTATTTGCAAGCTTTCTTACCAAGCTTGCAAGTGTAATTTCATTTACACTTGAAAGCTTGGTTCAGTTTCTGTTTCCCCAGACAGCTATACCCAATGTATATTACTAATTTACATCCCTTCTTAAATATTCTTTATTTTCACTTAATATTCCTTCCCTCATAGCTTAATTTGCAATACCTTCTTGACCATGAACCTGCATGTCAAGTATTACACTATAATGCAGAGATATAGTATCATTGTGGGCAGATTCATTTAAGCAGCCAAGATATCATTTAATAAAGTTAGTTCAGTGAAACTACAGACTCATAAGCTTCAGGAGAAAGCTCACAAGCATGCCTGAGATCCTAACTACTGCTGACTGGCTGCAGAAATGGTTTTTTAAAAAATATCAGACTTTTTTAATTCTCAGTGTATAAGGCCTGTCTATATTTACAGCTGTGGAAACTGAGTTTAATTTAGTGCAAAACATGCAGAGATTTCAGTTGCACTTCTTTTTGCACCACTGACATATCCAAACTGCAATTTTGGCAGGCTAAGCCTGAGACCATTTACTTGAAGGAAGTCATAGGAGGAATAAAACCTTCTAAGACAGTACATTTTGGATTAATCCAAGATTGACCTGTTTGAGTATTTTCTTTGCAGAAGGCAAAATGTACATTTTTATTCCACAGACTTTTCTTCACTGTATCCCATTTTACTGTGGAGAATGGGACAAGAAAACTATAAAAAAGGGATGACAAAGAAATCGAGACAATTTCTCTTTTCTTTCAGTTTGGTTAAGATTGGTGTAAATTATTTTCTCCAACTTCTCATGGAAGTTGGCTCTGAGTATTTGTGATTATATTCTCACTGTGAAAGTATGTGTGGTTTTGATACCAAAAAGAGAGATTCTAGGACATATTAATGTCCTCTAGATCCAGGTATCTTTTGCATTGCTCTGTGTGTTAAACTGCTCCATGGTCACACACAAAACTGTGAGGAATAACACAGTTATTCTTTTTTCCCCCCCACACTTTTCTTCAAAGTGTTCACCATTATTATTTACATAGTAAGATTTGTGAGTAGAATATGAACTCCTTCATCCAAACTAATAGAGCAGAAAAAGTGCTGGAGTAAGTGTTCGTATTTAGTTTTCTCTATTATGAGTTTTAGGAAAATGTGTTCTCTGCATTTTTAATCTAGTCTAATGAGATTTACAGCTGTTAAAATTTGTAACAGTGACACAATGTCAACTGTGCAAGAGTTAGACTGATAAAATTGTGAAATGACAAAATGATACCAACAATCTCCAAATGAAGTTGAATTCACCTCAAGTTAAGAAGGTAAATCCTCACTTCTAAGCCTTCATTAGAATTTCTTGTTTCTTTTCAAAGCCACTGGTGAGGTAGGGATCAAACTCTCCTCCAAAGCAGCAAGAATAGGAATAGAGGAAATGGCCTCAAGATGTGACAGGGGCAGCTTAGATTAGATATTAGAAAAAAATCTTCATCAAAAGAACTGCCAAGCATTGGAACAGACTGCCCAGAGAAGAGGTTGAATCACTATCCCTGGAGGTGTTAGAAGAACCTGTAGACAGAGCAATTAGGAAATTTGTTTAGTGGAGGATATGGCAGACCTGGGTTAACAGTTGGACTAGGGGATCTGAGAAGTCTTTTCAAAATTAAATTATTCTATGATTCTATGAATAACTGCCTAAATTTAATACATATATATTACATCTAACACAGAATTCTAAGAATCTTTGGAAGTCTATCTGACTATTTAATTGATTTTCATTTTTTAGTAGCTAGACCAAGCCTTTAGTCCAGCAAATCTAAATTGCTATTGCTTAGCCTCACAGATTTGTATGCCAAGTTGTGTGATTCATATCAAGCAATTAAGTGATGTAATGTTAATTTATATACTGACGCTGAGGTCAGATTTCTGATTTGATACCACCAGGCTGAGTTACTGTGATAGTTGAAGTTTAATATTGGGAAGTTTTTTACTTGTTATTAAAAACTTTGAAATGACACAGTATTTTATAGTAAAATGTATTTTCTATTTCTTATACTTGTAGTATTCATGAATTTACAGTGCATAGCTATGATTTTTCCAGAAAGGTCTCAAGATGACATAACTATGCTTCTAATGAAAAATGGCTCTAACAATGAGAAATTTATGGTAAAACAAGACTGATATAGAAATGGTATTTTTTCCCAATACTTTTTGTGTCTATCATGTGCCCAGTGTTGCAGAAAATGTCTGTAACACAGAACTCTGCAAGACATCAGAGGCAGAGACCTGTGGCAAGAATTCTTTGCGGTCAGACCTGAGAGGGCAGACATCGTGTCATTCCTGATCCTTCTTTAGTCCTTAGGAGTCCTATCATCTTATTCTTCTCAGTGTCACAAATGTTATAGTTTGCCCTGTGTGCACAGAACTACAACAGTTCCATAGCCATTAAACTCGCAAGACTTTTATTTCTAGAGCTACTTGTTACTACTCTCTGTTATGAAACTGTGGTTGTACCGTGGCAAGTTAAGGAAAAGAAGAACAGAATAAAAATGCTTGTTACAGATAAAGCAGACCCATTGAAAGCACATTGAAAGCAACAGGCAGGTAAACACGAGCTCAGAAATAATACGCCTCAGATGTGAGGCCTTGCAAACTCAACGCAAATCTTGCCGGCTGCTCTCAGCAATGGCAGTACTGTGGTGTGGGGCTACAGGCTGCATTAATGAACACGTTGCACTCACTCTCCAACCATCATCACCACTGCAAACAAATCCACATGGGATCATTTATTTATTTATTCATCTTAGCAACAGGAGACAGGTCTTCATTATTACTAGTGATTCTTGTAGAGCATGATGGGTTTTTTATAACTGAAAAAGAACTTATCATACATTAGAACTGCAAGCAAGTAGAGTGGCTATTTTCACATGACTTAGCCTCCTGACTTCTCAGATTTCTGTCTTTGCAGTTGTTTTTTATTGAATTAAATGAGGCTCATACTAAGCCTTAGGACAGGGTATCAGTGAGGTCCATGCTTGATGTAGCTCTGCTCAACATTAATTATGTAAGATTTCCCATTTGAGAATATCACCAAAAAATATCTGTATACACAAGCAAAAAGATTATTTTAAATGAAAGCTTATTAGATGATATAAGCTAGGAACACTCCAGAATGGATCCATAACTTGTAATACAGTTTCATTAATGACTTTATTTTGGTTTCTTCCTACGTTTGAGAACAAATTCTCAACTGTTTTTAACAGTCTAACAAAAGAGATGCAATGGAACTTGATTTCACAGAAGTGGTTTTTTTCCTTGGAGAAACAGCGTGGAATACTGGTGGGTAATCTGATATGCAGTCCATGCTACATGGTAATCAGAGAGCTAGAACCATCTCATTCTGAGGCATCTATCTCACAAGAGAAGGAAGTTATTACAAAAACGTACAAAGTATTTTTTCAAAATTTATGTACTGATTGTTTTTCTTGCCAAAAATATTGGCAGGAAACAGTTCTTGGAAAAGACATTAAAGGAAAGGAATTTTATCTTCCTCAAATTTTTTGTAAGAGTTTTTTGATATTTTCCACCCAAAAAACAATTAAAAATCCATAGGTGGATGAAGTATTAATGTTCTTTGACCCCAGTTATACCTAACAAGGTTAAGTCCTTTGTGAATTTGTTTCCAGTGTTCTCTCAGTTAATTTGGCTTGTAGATCCTTTGCCATATTTCTGAATCTGAGAGTTTGGCAGTGCCTCCCTCAAACTGTAAATACTCTGACTGTTCTAAAATGTTTCACTAAACTCAGATAGGTAGGAGTTGGTACTGGAGAGTGTAGAAAAGCATTCTATAATGAAAACAAAGGTATCCAAATAAAGGAAATCTCCAAATAAGCTATCAGAGCAGGATTTTTTTGCCTCCGTATTAAAATTTCCTTTCATGTGGTTAGTTTGCATTAAGTGGCTACCTAGGGATATTCTTTACAATTAGTTGACATATTGTTTGGGTTCTTGTTGATACCCTATATGTATAACGATCTGAATTCAGATGAAAGAAGTTTTATCCCCCAATACCTGAGAGACTGCAACCCCCCTCCAAGTTTGCCATTTAAATCCCAACTCTGTTGTTGCCTTTAACTGTGTAAGACAGCAAGACAGCACATTTTGTAGATTAAACCAATAAACTAGCAAACATAAAAGAAACAAATCTCATAATTGTGGATTTCAATTAAAGAAAGTAAGATCAAAGCAAACATTCTGCTTGAAATTGCACAGCTGCTATCTACACAAAATGAGAAAAAAATCCTTCTCCAGCTAGCCATAATTTTTGGGGTGGGGGAAGGAGGAGGGAGAGCTCAAACCCTGCAGTAGAACAGATTGCTTATGCTTCTCACGTCCCAATCAGTAATACAGAAATATTGAGTAATAAATTCCCTGCCTCTCCTGATCTGAGAAGCTCCCACCATCTGTGAAAGCCAATTTGTAACAGCTTTAGTATAAAGATTCAGTAAACAGACAATCACAAGCATTGTGCCAAACTGTACCAACATTTGAAGAAAAAACATAAAGCCAAAGCATGAGTAACACCACGACCTTTGTATTGCAAAATTATCCAGAAACCAAAACACTTTTGACTGCAGAGATTTTTTTCCTTCTTTTCCCTGTCAGCAAGGCGTGCTGAAGCCTGCACACAGGTCTGCTACATCTGTGGGCTGTGTACACAGGTCTTGTCCTAATGCGCTGAATTATTATTGATGGCTGGGGCAGTTCTGCTCTGCTGGTGAACCAATAATGTCAAGGCAGTACCTGCAAGATTAATTATAGGAGAGAATGGGCTCTGCTTTCCAGGGACTGAGACTTTAATAGAGACTGAGCATTAGTTTCAGGGGATTCAACAGACAGCTGAACAAATGCCTCAGACGATGTTATACATGCTAAATCCTGGCGCTTACCTCTTAGCAGTACTGAAAGAAAAGTTTCAATGATTGTGCTTAAACTGCGAAAAACAGAGGGCTCTATAAACCAAATGCAAATGAAACAAACACATTCCAAGATTACTGAAACAGGTTAGGCTCTATAAACCCACGTGAGCATATTGCCCTCTGCAATTACCAAAGAGAAAAGAGACTAGCAAATTTCTCTAGCATTAGCAGAAAAGGAAATGGCTTTTTGGTGACTGACAGTGCTCAGTTTTTCAAAATAAATATGACATTCTACACATGGAAATATAAGTTGGATCAAAGAGCAGAATATTTTATGCTGTTTCTTTTGCACCACTGCAGTGGAAATTTGTACTCCACAGGGCATTTTAGCTGTAGAGAGCTCAGAATATGCAGTGGATGAAGCTGCAGCCATAGCAACAGCTACATAAATTTTCAGGCAATGGCAGGCACACAGTACACAATTTAAGCAGTATAACTCCTACACTGGCCTCAAAAAAAAAAAAAAAGGAAAAAGTGGAGAAGAGGATGTCAAATATGGCTTATTACCAAGTAATCATACCTTTCACTTTATCAAGAGCTGGGCTTCTTGCATCTTGCTTGTGTGATCAGAGTGGCAGCTGAAAGCTTAACTGTATCTCTCTTCTATTTAACCCCTCACAGATATTATTCCTCTTTATTGTTTTCATTATCTCCTTGGCCTAATAGTTTTGGAAAACTCCTGGGAGTTCTGAGGCCAAATTTTCAATGTATTGTCCAGCTGCCCACATCTTGTGTCTCTTTGTAGTTGTGCAATGCTTTTGACAAAATAATCCCGAAATTAATGAGAGCCACAGGCTGATGTGGCTCAGCACAGCAAAAGATAGGCTTATGAAATTAATCTCAAAAGGGAATGAAGTAAGTTCAGACTTCACTGATTCTTCAGTTTCACAATTGGTAAGCGCTTTACTGCCTTTCTTCAAACTTGAAACGCCAGCAGAACTATTAAGCAAATGCGCTTGAGGCTGAAAGACCTACAGTAAAATGATATATTCAAACTTTCATCTTCATTTTGTGTGCTTAGCTTCTGGGTGATTTCTTTCACAATGTCCTGTGAAACTCCACTGTCAAAATTTCATTGGCCACAGGTACATGGTGGGAGACCCTGAAGAATTTCGCACGTCTCAGACTATCCAGTAGTTTTGCAAGCCTAAACAGCAGATTAGAGGTTGACCAAAGGGACTAAAATCATGCTCCAAAATGAAACAGCGAGCTTCCTAAAAGTTTTTTCTCCATGCTGGAAAGAATGACAATTTTTAAAATAATGCTTTCAGAATCAAAAGATGTAATTTAAGCTGGAACACACCAGTGTTTTTTTTCTTAGTGTTTTTTTTTAGATTTGTGTTTTAGTGACTGAGTCTATGACAAAGCTTAGAGATGTTGTTCTAAAACAGACGTCACTCCACAAACCTTGCTGTTCTGACAAAGGGGAGAATGCCAGCAAAATTGTTTTGAAAATAATACAATCCATTTAAATAGTAAATCCATTTTCTTCCTCCTAAGTCCAATTAATTTTTCACCAAGAAGAGCAGTTTAGTTCATATTAAATAAATAAAATTACTAAATCTAAACCTAGCACCTGAGTGTAGGAAAGCATCTCATGCTACAGTGTTCTCAGGTGGGGCTTGTGAAGGAGTGAAGCTAACACAGCTTGTAGCAAAGTACCTGTGCTAAGAAAAAGAGCTGGTGTTTGGTTTGTCCCTGTATCTTTTCATGCTAACATTAACTTAAGCTGCTCAGCAGTCACACAAATGGCGCTCAGTTTCCTGTCATATGCCATAAAGATGCAAAAGATATTAGAAGCCTGACTGACAGTAGAGTACATTGCTATGTTTGTTACCTCCTGAAGACAAGACTGGTTAGCTAAAATGTCGTATTATTCCCAACCATATTTGAATAAAGTACAATGTTATGGCTTTACTCTGTCTTTATCCCACAGCGATTTGTGGACACATGAAAAAACTTGACAAAACTCTGTTACATAAGAGCATCATTCTCTTTGATGTTCTGTTTTATCTTGTAGTCAAAGGTTCTGGTGTTTCTCCCTAAACATCAGCTGGTATTTTTCTTGCTGATGGTCTGAGTTTTGGTATAAAAGACATGCTGAACTCAAAAGCCCAGACCTGGATTTTTTTTTTCTCCCAAACGCTGAAAAGTTTTAAAATCAGAAGTAAAAAGTCTTGAACATTATAAAAACATGTTTAAAATTTTGTGTAAATACTTCAGAGATATTTAAATTGAAATCAATTTATAGTCATTATAAAATGAAAGCTCCCAGAAAGAGTGAAAATTTGCCTGAAAGAACGTGGCTCAAACAGAAGATGAATAGGCCAAATCCATTCAGTCCAGAGTAAATCATAGGTAGGATAGGTTATTTTAAAACAAATAGGTATTTTAACAAACAGATCTATAATTTTCCCCAAATGGCAGAGTATATCGCTAAATGCCGTTGGCATGAAAATCACCTGAACTCAATGAGAAACAGATTTATGTCAAAACTTCAGAGCAAAGCCTCTAAACATTTGTAATATGACTTTAGAAGTCACAGATTTCTTATAACTTACTCTGGTGCAACTCTCTTTGGTCCAACAAATAGGATTGCTTTTGTCACTCACACTTGAAGACAAGTGGTACAAACATATCAGACACATCTTTGGTCAGGTGATAGGCATTTGGAAACAGTAGGATAAAGACAAAATCTAGATACTTTCTCCTGTGTTCTGGAATGTATTATGCAGGTGTTATGACCTGACCAACTTCAGTTGGTACTGCAGTACAATGTATCATGCTAAAAATCATGCCCTGTCTGAGTTTTCAATTATCCAAATGTTTCTGAATCCCAAAACTGAGTTTAAAGGGTAAGCAACCTTTGGACAACGTTAGCAGAAGTGGCTTATCAAGAGAAGCAGTAAAATAAGGGGCAATGGATTACAAAACAGAATTGTCATTTCTAAATGAGATAATTCATCAAATTTATTTAGTGCAGTGGACACCATCACTCCTCAGAAAAAGTAATATTCCACACTAGGCTTGAAGTATCTTTTAAGTGTTTAGCAATAGTAGCTGTACCACTTTTACCTCATATGAATGTGGTTGCTGTGCTAGAGCACTGATACTGACACCTATGTTTTTTTTCTTGAGCTGCATGGAAAAGCTAATGAAGTATTTTTAAAAGTGATTCCTACTTTTTCTGAACACCAACTTAGTGAAGTACATCAGGTTATTTGAATCAATGATCAAAAGAGGCATATTTTCCCATGACAAAGTCAGTTTCTGGCAAAAGACGCAATAGAAATTGATAGCAGAAAAAAACACTAAGCACAGAATAAAATAGCTTTTAATCTCCACTGATTTTCCTTCCCTCAGAGGATAATCAAGAGTCTCAACATCACTGCTGTCACATCAACTATGGTGATGTGTCCTGGCTTTTCAGGGAATATTCATTATTTTAAAATTAATTTTAAGAACAAAATGTTTATATGGTGTTTGTGAACTTCTAGAAAAAACCCCCAAACTCTGCATTTCTGTGTATTTTTCTTACAGAAATATTTTTTTTGTGGCTGAGTGGTTTCACAGCTTTGTAACTGTATTCATAAGTTTACCTCATGAGAAATGAAGGGAATTCAAAATTTTTTGTATTTATACTTGCTGCAGTCAAGTGCCATAACTCAGGGAAAGTTATTCTAGATGGGGAGCTATTAATCAAATAAAAGTGAAATACCTACTTTCAGTAATGTGTGGCTAGTGCTCCAAAGCCTCTGTTTGTGGCTCCATCATGGAGCTCAAAGCCAGCACTTTAGCCCAGATGGCTGTAAGGGATGGAGAGTGACTGCGGTCCTCCCTAAAAAGATGGTGGTAACACTGTATGACTGTGTGTGGGAAAGGAAGAGACAAGGATTGTTTTTCCTCATCATACTTTTTTTTCCCAAGAATTCTGGAGTTCTTTTCTGATAGTCACATGCACAACATTGATGGGAGTCAGAGAGAGGCACCTAGTAAGGGTGCTCAGGAAACCAGGCTGTAACTATCCATTATCGGAATCAGGAATGTGTTCACTTTCAGTGTTTTGATCCAGGAAGGGAAATGGTACCTGAAGGAATACTTCTGGCTCTTTTACAAGACTGAATTAATTTTGTCATTATCCTTGGGGTGATAAAATTCAATTTCACTTACTGTACTTAGAAGCTTTGAGCTATTTGTGCTACCACCTCACCAGAAAGGAAGGATAATTATTTTTGTAGAAATGCCCTCCTGTGACAAAGGCATCCTAGATTCTTCCCCTATCTCTAGCTTCTCATGAAGTCATAAACAATTCAGCGTGTTTACAGGTTTAGAAATGACCTGTGTTTTGATCGGGATATGTCAAAATTCAGGAAATAAGAAGCATAACATAGAACAATAAGAGTAGGGCAAGAAAATAAGTATTTGGTACCATTTGCAGGGAAATCTATTTGGGATAAACAATCAAAAATTATATTTTATTTTCTTTTGAAATGGAAACCCAATTGTGTAAATATGAGAACTTCCACTTAATTTTCTGATTTAAAATACGATACTTTTTACTGCAGTTTGAGTTAGTCTCATAGTAGTACAGTTGAATCTGAAACTGCCTACTCAAGGATTTCTTTTCTTTGCAGCATCCTATTTCCAGGTCAAATGAGATAGAATTTTATGATTATATGAAAGGTACTGTCTTCTAACTAGATTTTATTCAGAAATTCATTGTCTGATTTATCTGTGTTCTTCTTTCAGCAATTCACAAGCTCTTCTCATTGCAGGACAGACTGTGAGAGTTCCTTCTCAGAAATTCTCTTTTCCTACATTTCCTTATTTCTGGACCAAATTAAATTAAAAACTTAATTGCTTTTTATTTTCTTGTCCAAGGTAATCAAAATTTTTCTAGTTAGTATGTCACTGATCACACCAGCTTATCTCCTAACTAAGATTAGTGTGTTTGTTTCATTAATTTCCCTCTTTAGAACACAGGGAATCAGTAAACACAGGGAATCTGAGATTTTTAAGTAGCAAAGGGATTCAGTGCATGGTAAAATAGACAATACACTAAATTCAAATACCTAAATTAAAGAAATCGTTCATAATGCTTCTTTAAAAAAATATGGATCAAATTATTTTCAGTTAAAATGACAAAGCTGATAACATCACTCCCATATACAAGTAATGAAGTATGACTACTTTCAGTAGCAGAGTAGGTGAATACATTCTTTTGGTCTTAATACGATATTATGTGCCTTGGTGTAATCATTAGGGAAGAGATTCTTATCTAGCATGAGCTGCCATAACTACGCTAGGAAGTTGCGACATGTTACACCATCTGAGCGTCTGCTTTGACTATCATACTCATTTGCACCTAATTTCAGCTACTCGGGGTTATTTTTTTAGTGAGGAGTTTTAGATAACTACTGAATACAAGAAATTTCTTTTGGAGCTTTGCAAAGACAACCTTTGAAACCTACTATGATGTACAGAGTATAATATACAAATCATGTCAACAGAGTTTATTTCCTTTGATTTCACACTCCAGCTCTAGGCATCTGCCATAGCAGATAGAAGCAGCTTTTGATAGCTCACTAAAGCTATCATATACCAGCAAATGACTTGAAAAAGGGGCTAACAGATTTTGTAAAAACAAAAATTGGGGAGGAAAGTAATAGTAAAAGAGAAACACAAAGCTGGCTTGTGCCAAAACAAAACATGTAGCTAGACTTGCCAGACTGTCTTCAGTAGTGAGGAGATCATGAATGCATGTTGCTCTGTACTCTTAATCTTGTCATGTGAAGTAGTGCATAGTGGCAGAGAATGCCAGAGCTGATTGTTAACTGGAATGATAAGACTGGTTTATCATTATCTTACTGTATTTCCAGGACATAAATTTTGTTCTGACTACATATAAGCTAGGTGTTTTCAAAAACCTGTGCATTCTGCTGGTATCATTGGACATTATTTTGATTCACCTAAGGAAATGGGATTGTGTTTGATATCTTTTGTTAGATATCTGAATTTGATATACAGTCCATAGTGCCAAGCTCTGAATTTTCTCAATATTTAAAGAATCTAGTTCCACGACCCTTCTGATCTAAAGAGAGAATCATCTGAATGGCACTCCTGCATCATATTTATAGTGCAACTCTTTCTGATCTACTGAAAAGTTAACCACAAAACCTGTGTGTTTTTAGAGTAATGTTGCACTATTTGCTTCAGACTATAAAGCATGGTAAGTACAAAAGGGAAAGTCAAACCCCAATACATTGAAATATTATTGTGAATAAATGGATTAGACCTGGAATTTTCACCCTGACTAGAAAGAGGGAAGGTGGGAGTGGTAGGATATTTCCTTTCACTGACTCATACCCACATATCTAGTAAAGGCTGAGCTGAACTGACACCGTCTGTCAGTGAGTTTGTTTACACTCTAGTTTTAGTTGTGCATTCCACCAAGCAGCAGAGAAACAGTTTGTTCAGTGTGCTTTGAAGTTAATGATGAGAACTATGTTATGTTTAAGAAACCTTCTCTCCAAATAAGTGTTTACATGAAGAAGAGTCACGATTTAGCGAGTCAGGAGAATTCCAATTGCCAAGGGACTTGAAGACTGTCTTAATGTATCCTGAGCACTAAACTAAAAGCCACTGCTTTGCAACTGGCACTGACAGATGTGAGGGGACACAGGGTGGTCTGTTTCAGAAGCTCTGCAAACTGCAGTTAAAAAGCAAGCAATTGTAAGTAGCTTGGCTCGAGCATCCTGACATGATTTTTTGTGGAGGGTGGGGATGGAGTTATTCTGAAGAGCTTCTCAGTACAGCTGTCACTCCTGTTCAGTATTACATGAGCCACCACTGTGATAACTTGAGCTCCTACCACCACTGCATCATTCACTATGCTGTTTGATCCTAGGAAACCCTGTTGCTGTACTGTGACTTCAAAGCTGCTGCCATAGCTGCATGTGTGGAAAGTTATCATCTACTGTAACTAACAAAAAGGTACTGAAAATTATTAACCTTTCTGTAACAGACCAAGTTTCTATTTCTTAGAAATACATCCTGCATCAATGTGCTTTTAAGTTCCTAAATCAGTATACACTTTGGTCCTGGTTTCCATCTCTGGGACTGGATTTTCATTTTGGTGTTCATTATTGAAGGTTTCATTTTTGGCATAATACTGGTCTATTTCTGGAGCCTTCAGGCTAGTACTCCCTGTCCATAAATCAACTACAAGATCCAAGACTAATGTCACCACTACCCAAACTCTAGTTATCTCTCTGAAACACCTTCTCATTAAGACTTGAAAAGTAAAAAAAAATATTTATTGAAATGGACTCTTTAAAAAAAACCAACAAACCCAAACCACAAACATACACGCACACCTGCCTAAAACCACAAAATAACAAATGAATAAAAAACTCTGTACACACGAAGTATGTACTTAAACATATGTGACCTCTTTTATATATATATATAAATATATATTTATATATATATAAACATATATTACCCTTCCTCATGTAACAGAGACTTTGGGTTGAGGTCAATGACATGATTTCTCTTAGAGGCACTGGAAAATTGCAGTCCTGATTATTGCTCTGTAATAAGATAGGCAAATATGACAAAATACTGAAATACCTCATCACATACTAGACATGCTCTTGTATGTTGGATATGAAATAATGATATGACTCATACACAGAAATTGGATTATACTCTAGAGAGAGAAGCTGATCTCTTCTCTGTGGTGACCAGTGACAGGACCCAAGGGAATGGCCTGAAGCTGTTTCAGGGGAGGCTTAGGTGAAATATTACAAAAAAGTTCTTCACTGGAGCAGGAGCCCCAGGGAAGTGGTCACATCACCAGCTTGACAGAGTTCAAGAAAAAACTCTTGGGCATATGGTGTGACTCTTGGGGTGTCCTGTGCAGAGCCAGGACTTGGACTTGATGGTTCTTGCCAGTCCTATCCAACTCAGCATATTCAGTGATTCTGTGATTCAACTATATATACTAGGACAGACGTATTTAATTACTGATTCTTGATGGATTATTACTCTTAAATCAATTATATCTATGATTTAGTGTTAGGGCTTTAATAAATAATGCACATATAATACCTAAGATTTTTTTTTCCTTAATTTTGGAAGGCAAGTTACTTTTAAAAAAAGAAAAAAAGTGCAGCCCAAGTAATTAAAATTTATTTGATCTCAGATTTTAATGTTTTTCCAAGGCAAAATTTAAGAACCTTGTTAAGTTAAAATGTCAGAATATTTTAAAACAAACTGTGAGGTATAAACACTTTAGAAGTCCCTAGAAATGGTCAAACTAACAGCCAAGGAGGAAGCTTGATTTGATGATTCCTGGACCTGAGTCTGTATTTCTATATAACTTCAAAGTGTTCTTCTGCAGTTCAAAATAAAAACAACCCATGATACTTTGGGATTTAGTACTAACACTAAATCAGGGAAACATTCCAATATTATTTAGTGAAGAGGAGGTGTCAATTCTAACATTCTTATGGATTTAGCAGTCTCTAATGTATTTCAAGGAAAGAAAGTCCTGTCAATAAACCTTAGCTGTTTCCCTTATCCAAAGACCACTGAACTCAAAAAGGATTTTAAGAGGAGCCAAAAAGATTTAAAAGTTTCCATTTCCCTTGACTTTCATCTAGAAAGGGTGTGAAAACAATCCTGTTCTCCTTCAGACTGGTTGGATAATCAGTTGCTATTTCGGCCTTAAGATGTGCACAGATGACAGTTCAAGGCTTTGATGAGCCATGGAGATCAGTTAGGGAAGTCACACATGAGGAGTCACAGTGTCAGTGTGGCAATGTCAGTGTGGCACGCAAGTGTCAGTGAGGGACAGGTACTTTAGTCTTCCTTCTTATTAATCTGTGCTACCATTCCAGACCAAAAATAAATGAAAAATAATGATTTTCTGAGGCTTCTAGTTTAATCAGTGCTTTCCAAAATCCCTTAGTCTAAAACTTCCAGAGCCTGTTATCTGTTATTAGGGACCACTCTAACACTGATGAGCTCTTCTCTTCTTTCCTCGGTTGAATCTTGACTTTTCTCATAAGACAGCAAGACTACACTGAAACACCATGTAGCTGCTTAAGAAGATGAAGTTGTTATGGCAAGGTGCTTTCAGATCAAATTGTTGAAGTTCTCCATTAAAAATTAATTAAAGAATGAGCCTGGAATACCATTTATGCTGGAATGCACTTTCATCAATTCAGTTTTCACGTGTGCAGTTGGAAAATTAAAAAAGTTATCATATGAAGTTTCTTGAGAGCTGTAAATTGCTTTCATGTTCAACTAAGGAGAAAGCAATCTGATGAATCTATTATATTTCAAAATATACACCAAAAAAAAATGAGACCAAAAACTAATTAAACAGAACAATAATCCTGAAAGGTAAGCTTGAGACAGGTACTTTTATTTCCCCATGCAAAAGATGCCCACCAGTGTCTTTCATCTGACTCTTTTGAGGTCTGTTCTGTTACATTTAAGCCCTTTTTTTACTTTAAAACTTTACTTTTTTTTTTTTACTTTTAAAACTTTAGTTTTATCAGTTTAAGTTCCCTTTTAGAACAGAGTTGCATACTTCAGGAGAAGGAAACATAGAAAAAATAAGTTCATCTTTTTCTTAGGAGAGTAGCTCAGCAGCTTAATGTTAAGCACCAGGAAACCATTCCCATCTAGCTAGGGAAATCAGATAAGAGGTCTTTTCTGGAAGACTCTAAAGAGCAGCATTATCATCTTGCTGAGTTTTGATTTATTGGAAAAAGTATATCTACTGCCTTAGGGTGAGGGTCAAGTGGACAAACACAGGTCAGAAAGCAGGCAGTGTTTTGACCTGCCTTAGAAACAACTACCTACCCAGCAGCATAGATGCAAAAAATTAATCAGAATGCATACAGAAAGCTGAGCCTTCTAAAACTGTTACTACTATTTTTCCTATGGCATTTACATGCAGTAAAAAACAAAAGTGATCGAATAATACTCTACATTTTTAATGTCTTAAATGTCTTAAAATGACTCCATAGTTAAATAACTGTGAATAAACTTCCACAGCAGCTACTCTGAATGATTATGGAGTATGATGATCCTTAAATAAAATAAGACTCCAGCCTTTGCTTTCCTTATACTTAAATCTCTTAATCTTTAATATAAATATAATCTCCACTAAAAACACAGGAGCACTGCATCAGCAGTTGTCAGGGGAAATTGTAGTACCCAGAAAGCCAAACAAGTAATTCACTGGAGGGCAAGCCAATGTACTGGGCTGTGAGACTTTAACAGTGTTGAAATTAGCAGAGCATAGCCAGAAGTGTGTCTGTATATTTTTGTGGGATGATACTACAAGCTGCAGTGTGTAAAAAGCTGACAAAGGGAGAAAAGATGAAAGCAAAAAGCTAGGATATAACTAGTGATAATAAAACTCTTGGCAAGTCAAATTACTGAGAGTCTCATATCAAAAGCAATGTTGACAATAATGGGATTCCAGAGTCTATAAAATTAGTCATGATTCAAAGATAAAAACATCAACAATTTGCATAAAAGCTTTCCTTTAAAGATTTAGCACTGTGTACCAAATGAAGAAAAAAAGCACTACCATAACAGCAACACTTTAATATAGGTATCCATTATCTAATGCTTATATAATGGAAGCCAAATTGAGCTCATTATTATCAGTGTTATTATGCTGAATACTAAATTAACTCATCATAGAAACACACTTGCTTAAAAAACTATTACCACAACATCAGTGACAAGGAAAAAAATTGCATGCAAACTTCCTGAGATGACTAATTTGATTTCAGTGTTAACTTCTGATGCATTATTAATCAATAGTTCATTATACTATAGGATAGCATTTAGTTTATTTGTGGTTTATTTGTATACATTTCATTTCTGTAATGTTTTACTGTATTGCACTTTATTCCTATGTAAACAATGCTGGTTATTCTGATATTGATTTACAGTAAATGCAAGCATGATATGTTTCTGTGTAATTCAAATTTGTTCTGTTTTCCAAAAGCAGGAGAGGTGCAAAAAGGGAAATAAAATTCAGTGTAAACATTAAGCTAAAGCTATGAGAAAAGACTGAAAATTTTACATTTTAAATGGCTTGCATAAGTTTATTGTTAAGAGATGTATAAATATGGTAGAATAGTAGATGTTTTAATGTAATAGAATCATGTATATGAAACTCCAAGGTTACTTGAAGTCTGCAAGTCTTGTGAATTTTTTTTTTCGGTATCAAAAAAAAATCCAATATTTGCATGATGGAACATTAATACTCCTTCTTTCAGGACTGAATAAACCATGACTTCTATTAAGAGTGGTGTTTCAGAGTAATTTCAGAACTCAAATATTATTTTCTGGTAATAGAGTTTATGAGCAACAGGATAAAGGAAGTTATGATTCCAGGAGGCAGAAGCCCTCTTATCTTTATGACCATTTTAGCTTATTAAAGAGCTCCTTTTATCCAGTGTTTCACAAAAAAGAAAAAAAAAAGGCTATGATTTTTATTTAATTTTCTTTCATATTTTCATTTATATTCACATTACAAATTCCATTAAATTTGTCTAAAAAAATCACATTGTGTAAAATTAAATTGAATTGAAAATCAAAAGTGAATTGAAAAATATTTTCAAAGATAATTTCAAAATATTGAAGTAATTCTTCTGAGTTTTGTAACAAATATTTTGAAAACAAAATTGAAAACTAGTTCTCCTCCCATGAAAATATTTAGTATGATACAATCTTTCTTTGATGCCATCCTATTTACAGAGGAAGCACACTAATCATTTTGCTTCCTAGTAATACTGAGAGAGTATAGGAAAGCTCTAAAAAGGCTGAAAATGGCTGCAAATGAAAGCAAAGAGATAATTCTGAGGAAATTTTATTTCCCTGTTATTAAATGGTATAGTGTCACACAACGGTAATTCATTTCATCCTTGTGTTGAAGGCTTGAGATATTCTCAAAAATAAATGAGCTAAATAAAGAACTACTATGTGTAGTAGTATTATGTGTACAGATTTTGAAGAATTTTCTTCATAAGTTTTTCAAATTTCAGTGTCATCTTTCTTTTGTGCAGTGGTCCTTTGTTGTGAGAGGACTCCTCAAATCGTAGAGTCTGTTTCCATGGGATAATTAAAAAATATATATACAAATCCTCTTATATAATGTAATTCTTTACAGTGCCACAGGCATAGTTTTCGTATGCTATGCACATGGACAGAAATCCCAAAACCTTAAACCAAAGAGCTTTTGGTTTAATGGAAAACTTGGAAAAAGATCTTCTCAGGTAAACTTAAAAATAATTTCAAATATTCAAATATTTATTTTAGTGATACAAGCAAAAAATTCAGAAGCATTCTAAGCAGGCTGAGATGAAATATTTTATTTCATTTTCTGTTTACTTTTTCTTCTTGCTTAACTTTTTTTGAGAGGAAATATTTAACAAAAAGGATTTCTGAAAGAAAAAAACCTATTAAGGAAATCTTTTGAAAGTTGTGAAATGTGAACAGCTTCAAAATATGATGAATTAAAATTCATTAAAAAATAAGACTGCCAATGTGTAAAGATTGAATTCACTAAAGTAGTGATTGTCTTATTTACACAGTTCTAATAAGCAAAATAGCTATATATTTATTTTTCTGAAGAGACTTGGATTCTTTTTTTTCTCTTCCCACTTGTTGGGGCAACATTGGAGGGATTACCAAAAGAGGTAATATGTAATATTTTGTGAGTTTTGGTTTCTTATCTTTTAACCAAAAAATTGTCTTTTAAAACCAAAGCATAAAGTCATAGTTACAGCACAGTAGTCTTCACTGTTAAACCTTTCCTTGATTTTCTGCACTAGAACAAGAAAGACCTGGCACAACTCTCAGCATTTTCATGGTACCTTTGAAGGTCCTATTCCAGTAGTTAGCCGATATGTCAAGTACAAATTACAACAATATTTTAAATGGAAGATGCTATTTCTATATGGTTACTAATGGCTGGAATAACTGAGACATTACTGAAGCAAATTTTTGAAGCATTGTTTTGCCAGTCAAAAAGATCCTCTAACAACATATATATATATATGTATATGTATATGTATATGTATATGTATATGTATGGGTAGGGAAGAGTTAGTTTAAAACAGGTTGAAAGACTGGTGTCATGTATCCAGATAATTTGTTACATGATCTCTGTTTTGCAGCCAAGATACACAATTAAAAGCATAAAACATTGTTGGATTTGACATATGGATCCAGCCTTTCCAGGTCCCTCTGCAGAGCTCTCCTAAGTGACAGGGAATTTCCAGTACTTGATCTTAAACTGGATTCCACTTTTCTCAACTTGTCCAAAGGGTACAGTCACAAAGCTAGTTAATGAGAGACAGAGATAAACCCTTCCAGAGAGTGTTTCATCAATATAAACAAGCTGTTAAGCTTTTAGATAGTGTCCAAAGGAGGGCAGTGAAGATGGTGAAGAGCCTTGAGGGGAAGCTGTAAGTGAAGCAGCTGAGGTCACTTGGTCTGCTCAGCCTGGAGGAGACTGAGGAACACCTCAGTCCCTTGTGAGGGGAAGATGAGGGGCTGGCTCTGATCTCTTTTCTGGCGTCACAGGGACAGAACCTGAGGGAATGGCCTGAAGCTGTGCTAAAAGAGGCTTAGGTTGCATATGAGAAAAAGGTTCTTCACCCAGAGGGTATTTGGGCACTGGAACAGGCTCCCCAGGGAAGGGATCAGCACCAGCCTGATAGAGCTCAAGAAGCATTTGGCTAATGCTTTGCAGGTACATCCTGTGGCTCCTGGGGATGTTGCTGTGCAAAGCCAGGAGATGGACACGATGATCCTTGTGGGTACCTTCCAATTCAGCATATTCTGTGATTCTGTGATCATGTTTATCTTTCATGCTTTTAATAGGTGAAGATAAATTGCTATTTAAAGGGATTTCTATTCCACCAGACAACTAGCTGACTTAATTTCTAAGTTCTGATCAGATGGACCCCATCTCTAATTTTGGAATCTTAGATGTATTATTTTCAAGTATTTCAACTGATTAAATTAATTTTCCTGAATATGAGCTTTTATATATGCACCCAAACCTATGACCACTACAATCCATAACATGTCCTGGCTAAAGTCATTATAGTAACCTCCATTCCCTATGTTTAGTTAGGATGGTCATTGCTCACAAGTTGATCTTTTTTGTCCTCCCATGTTCTGTATAACAACAACTGCTGAGAAACAGCCTCACATTTTTTTTAATGATAAAGCAACCACCAGATGGCGACCTTACAATTGCATAAATAAAAGACAAACAAAATTAAATGTGGATTGATTTGGTTTAGCTTCTATTTAATGGGTATTATTTTATTTTTTTTAATAAGACAAAAAAAACAGGGCCTAAACTGTGCATAAACTATCTCCAGGTATTTTAATTGGCTGCAGGTTTTATTAGAGTCTATTCTTCATAGTGAATTCTTAGAGAATTTTGTTAGAATGAATTCCTTAAATTTTTCACTTTTCATTTCTTCATGGAAATACATTTTAGTTCTCTACTTATTATTAAATCTCTAATTACTGAAACACAAAGCACTACATGGGGACTTCCACAGAGTATGCAGTGCTGCATTTTCCAATGAAATTATGGTCAGCATGTCATTGCTTCCCATTTTGTATAGCAGCAAAGCCTTTTTAAAGACTTTTCAGTTTGCATAGCCAGGCTCACAAATTGATCTGTCTGTCAAACTGATGCAGGTGCCAGACTGATGCAAGTGCCAGACACATACTAAGAGCCTTTTCCAAAGTCTGAAGCCTCAGCTGGTAGGCTTTCTACTGCTTAGACTAAGCTTTGGGCCAATCCCATTTTTTTTCTCCTTCAGCCTCTGTCTGATATATATCTGGGATAGATCTGATACAGAAAGCAATTTCCTGTTAAAACTATGTCCGCAGAATACACTATTCTCCATCAATTTAAAATGGCAAAGGCTGGTATTTAAAAATAATTTTTGGCAATATATACTTTCGCCCTGACGTGCAGTGTTGGATTGCTCAATATTTGATCACGTTAATTTAAAAGAATAAAATGAGTAAGCATTTGCAGACCAGACAGACCAACTATGATACTCAAGGAGATAGTAGAACAAATTGGTAAACAATCAATTTTTGAAAACCTAGAGGAAAACATGTGGTGAGAAATAGCCAACATGGATTTGTCAAAAAGAAATCAGATCAAACCAGCCAAATTTCCTTTCCTGAAAGGATAACCTCTCTAAATGAGGCAGAAGACAATAAATGTGGCAAATTTTGATGTTGGAATGAAAAGTTCCACATAGCATTTATGCAAACAAAAGTTGGGATGAAATTGCCATATAGTTACAAAACCTGTTTAAAATCATACTCAGAGATTAATTAGAATGAGTTCATGGTCTGACTAGACAGTCTGTGTTGACGTGTGTCAGCACTTTCATCACTAGCTTGTATGATGAAAAAACATAATTACCTCAGTTGGTTAGGGCATGATGATACTAACTCCAAGATTGTGGATTCAGTGTGGGCCACTCATTTAAGAGCTATACTTGATGATCCTCGTGGGTCCCCTCCCACTCAGACTTTTTTGTGGTTCATGGTGATTCTGTGAAAAGTTAACAGGGACTACTGACTCTCAGGTTGGGAGAGCTGACACACTACTAAGAAGAGGACTAGAATTCAGAGTAATCTTGGTAGACCGCAGAAATCATATAAAATCAAGGAAATGGAGTTCAGTCAGAGGATAACAAAGTATTGCTCTTAGAAAAAGGAAAGCAGATGCATTTAAGTTGCATAAAAGATGGGAAATAACTCACTGGAAATTATTTATTTTATATTGATAAGTTTTCACAGAGAGTGTCAACCAGTTTTGACAATAATACTTTTGGTTACAGAGTAACGGGTCAGTCCTGAGGAAAATAATTGCGAGGACAAGTTATTTATAAAATATGACTAACAGAAACATTGAAAGAACTGATTTTTTTGGGTTGCAGAAGACTTCAGAGACATAAAAGTTCTTCAGTATCAAATAAAAAGTTTCTGTAAAGACAGAAGTATTTTCTATTCCACTAGATAGGGCAAGAAAAAATGATCTTAGTTTACAGAAAGGCTTTCTCACTATAAGGATAGTTAAATGTACCAACCAGTTAATGAGCAGGCTTGTAAAGTCTTTTCTTGGAAGTATATAAAACCAAATTCAATAAACCTATCAGGGAGAGGTTATTCAAAGAAGCCTTAGGAGAAAAAATAATGGGTTTATTCAAACTTTTGAAAAAGTTAAATAGCTATTTCTACCGCTATGTTCATCAGTGGTAAAATCCTTAAAGAAGGTCATCCATCGCTCCCTTTCAAACGGTTCCATTCCCTATTATTCTTAATGAAATTCAATTAAGGTGCAGTGCTCTCTTTTAAAATTCTGATTGTTTCCAGAGAGAAAAGGCAGTGGACATCTTTCTTAAGAACAAATTGAAAACAATGGGGGGCAGATAACCATTTCGGCATAATCACCTAGAAGTTGGCAAGCTGTGGAAGAGGACAGTACTGTGTGGAATATTTTGCCGCATTCATCAGTCCTGTGAAAGAACCAACTTCAGGAATGAGACTATGAGAGGAAAATTCTTTTATCCTATGTGGCATGAAGACAGGTTGTACCAAAGAAACCTGCAAAAGAGTTTCAACCAAGGGACATGGAAATTTTTACCCTTCTTTCACTCTAAGGATAATTGAAGATAAAGGAGTATGTTAAACCCAAGTAATTTGCATTAAATTTTTAAAACTCATCCATGAAAGCTTATTTTCCAATTTTCACAAAAAAATGAAGACTATAGCTCTGTTACAAAAGAAGATCCTTAAATGTTTGCTTTGCTTTAAAAGGTCTTTAGTGTGGAATGACAAACAGCACTGCCACAAGTGTTAACATAGTAGTATCTGTAACAGAAGAAATAATATGTGTTAATATAGTAGTATTTGTAACAGAAGAGATAATATTTTTTGATTGCACCTTCCAGTGAAGTCAAGGTGGAAAAAAAGAACCCTGAATAATGAAAAAATATCAAGAATATGTAAAAATAGAAATGGTATAGATAACAATTTTATATTTTCATAGTAGGCCACAATATGGGAGATACGCTTGCCCAGTCTTGGCATTTTTATATCATAGCACTTTCTTCAAGTTCATTTTGTGATGACAAAGAGTGAAAACAATATAATGCTGCATAGGTCTTAAGTGAAGAATTTACTTCATTATGAGCAATATTGTATCAACCTGGCAAACCTGATATAGAATGAAGATTATTGAGTAAGCAATGCAGTGGAATATCTTTCCCATACCCTTACTGTCCTTCAACAGTATGTACACGTCTTGGTCATGCCCAAGGGAAGGCACTAAGAAGCATGCAGGGCTTTATTTCATCTTAAAAAAAAAATTACACTGCCTATTTTTGCTATAATTTTAATACATTTATTATTAAAGAAAAAAAAATCTTAAATTTTATAATCCCATAAAATTGTTCAGCATTAAAATTACAAATGTAACTTTGATTTTTTTTCACTTATTACATTCTTAAGAAGGGGAACACAGAGAAGTGTCATGAAGTCCCAGACAGCCACTAGCTCACACCCCCACCAACAAGACTGGGGAGAGAACTGGAAGGTTGAGATACAGACAGTTTAATAGGGAAAGTAAAAGAATGCACACAAGCAAAGCAAAACGAAGAATTCATTCACTACTTCCCACAGGCAGGCAGTTGTTCAGTCATGTCCAATATAACAGGGCTCCATCAGGAATAATGGTTACACAGGAAGACAAATTCCATCATTCCAAACATCCCTCCACTTCTTCCTCCTTTTCCCCACTTTATGCACTGAGCATAATGTCATATAATCTGGAATATCCCTTTGATCGTTTGAGGTTACCTGTCCTCAAATGCTCCTCCCAACCTCCCATGCAAGCCCAGCTTCCTCACCAGTCTGGCAGTACGAATAACAAAAAGGGCCTTGGATCTGTATAAACCCTGATCAGCAATAACAAACACATCTTTATTATCACTGTGTCCAATGCAAATCCAAACCCAGCCCCATGCTAGTCACTGTGAAGAAAATTACCTCTATCCCAGCCAAAACTAGTACAGGTGGGTATCAATGGAAGAATTCAAAAGCTATGGGCTGAAATCTTCATATTAATTTGAAAAAATATTTGCACTATGCAAATCTCCTGTTGCATATGCTCTGGTTTTGAAACATTAGCTACTTATTAATTTTATATAATTTACATTAGACTCATATAGCTGGTAATTTTCAGTTATGACTAATAAGTACAAGATTCAAAAAATTCTCTGCAATTTTGTAAGGAGACCTTTTTTCCCAATCATTTTACCCTCTGCAGCAGTTTTCTGGAAAGAGACTGAGGCTACCAGCCCTTCCCAAACCAATGATCCCAGCATCTCTGGAGGAATTTGTGAATTTGAAGGTAAATTTTCTGTTTGTTAGAGAAGAATATCGAATCTTTAAACAGTTGAATAGATTTCCCTCCATGCATTGAGTAACACTAAATCTTTTTAGATGTATTTCAGCTTCACTGTTCCCCTGCCATTTGAATTACTGGCCCGGAAACATATAATTCAAACAGAATTCAACTGAGAAGTGCACTATAAATAATAGTATCACCATACAGAAAAGTGAGTATTATATAGGTAATATTTTAACCAAACTAGAAGAGCTCTGACTGTGCACTAACTCCTATTTTGTGCTGCAGTATTAACACTGGGAATGATAGTTAGGATGCAGCTGGAAGGAATGGAATCTGGAACTTCAAGAAAAAGTTTGCTCTCTAGTTTGACCATTGCTACCACATATATTTGAAGAAAATTAGTAGCAAAAAATACAAACTTGGTAATATGAAGACTGGTTTAAACCTTCTTACTATTTTTCTTTCCTTCAACTACAAAATATTTTTTTTCAATTCCAGTGGATTTGTCAGTTGCCCAATTAAGGACATTTTGTGAGAAAACAGAAGCATTTCATGTACTATATCATAAAAAGGAAAGAGGATTAAGTGATTTTCTTTGATAAACTCCTAGGCCAAACTATACTTCTAATCTGGTCACCTAGAGGCATTTCAGAGCTGTGTGAAGCACTTCTCATTCTGAAAGTAGATGATTTTTCTGACAGGCACATAATGCAAAATTGGACTATGTCATAAGAGAAGGAAAGCTTGAATTGACTTGCTCAGCACATATGTATTATACAGTATAGTCAGAATATAGTTATAAAAACATGGTAAGATTTATCACATTGAAAATTCAAAGAAACAAGCACATATTTTAAAAAGTCTAGAGCTTCTCATCAGTAGTTGCTCTAATCTTACTTTGGTTAATTTCAGTTTTTCAAATTATGATTACTACCTTTAAATTTTTCTAATGTATTTTGAATACTGATAATTTTAATTTGAGACATTTGGACAGCTTGAGAATCCTCTGATGAAAGAAACTGAGACATAACTCTCACCGAATTGCATTGCCCCCCTCCCCAAAACCTCTCTCTCCTCACCCAAATTTGTTTTGGTTTGGTTTTGCTTTGTATTGGGTGCAGAAAACAATGAGAAATTGATTGTTATAGTACCGGTGATGCAGGTGTGAAAATAGTCTCAATTTACTGTTCACATAGACTCATCTACAATCTTATTCGCACATAATGGAAATGAACTGAAATTTTATTAGTGTGAGCATGAGAGGACATTTCTGTACCAGTTAAGTTGTTGGTTCATTTCCCATAATTAAGTTGTTGGTTTGTTTCCCATAGTTAAGTTGTTTGTTCAGATTTTGTGCCGCCTTCTATGCCATGTTTTTTTCCTTTTCTACCTGTTGAAAACAAACTATCTTTGAAGGAAACAGATTTTTCAAGCCTACAGGGGTAGCACCTCTTCTACGATAAATCAAGTTTTTCCACAAAGAGCTAACTCCTGAAAAATATGCAAATTGCTATTCCCCTCAAAAAAAAAAAAAAAAAAAAAAAAAAAAAAAAAAAAAAAAAAAAAAAAACATTTTTAAAAATCAACTTTTTTTTTAAGAAAAAAAAAAAAAAAAAAAAAAAAAAAGCACTTAAAGCACTTATAATATGCAGCATTCTGTATAGGAAATGTCATTAAATACAATATTAAACCAAATTAGTCTGATAGCTCCCCACTTAATCAGTTACTCATGAAATTAGAATTCTTAGCAGAAGCCTTACCCATGAAATACGGAGGTTCTGGAATTGTATACAAATTGAGAAATCTCCAGAGTTTTTGATACTCATTCAACACCAATTCATATGAAACTGAAAGGTCATAAGCTCCCAGCTTCTCATGAGCACAGTGAAGTACACAAGATGCGCTCATTTTCATCAAGCACAGAAGTGAGTTTACTTCCAAAATATTTTACATTTACTAATTCCACGTGGTTTTGTTCCAAGTTTGGGTATTATATACCTGCCATTTTGGAGTAAATTCCTTACAATTTAAGTCAACTTTATTTTTATTTCTTATACTTAACTTTATATTACATTTATGCAGACTCAAAAAGCTAGCTATTTCAATGAATAAAATCATAATCAAGACATTCTGTTTTGAATTTAACAGTAGTTAGGGCTCTTTATTTGCAGTTTCCACTATAACTAACCTTTGTTGTCAGTAATAAGGTTACCTGTATAAAGAGCAATATTGTATCATTTCATACAAATAATCATGAAATAATTATAACCATAATAACTCATGAAAATTAGTTATTTTCTGTCTAAAGGTAAGTGAAAGCTCTATAATTTCAGCTGAACTCCTTAACTAATAAATGAAGTATGAAGGAGCTGTCTTTCAAAAATATATGAAAAGACAAAAAGATAGAATAGTACATAAATCATATGTTTCTGATTAAATAATTGAAAATGACTGAGAGGTGCTTGAAAGCCATAAAATAAGAAGGTAAAAAATTCAAGGTGTCCATGACAGTGGTAAATCTAACAAATGAGATATAAGAATTTAGCAGAAAGATCCACAGAATTTATTGAGTAACTCTGTTTAATTTTATCCTCAGTAGTTTCCTCTCTGATAGCTTTTTATACAGTTCTTTGTAACGTAATGACTGCTGTTGATAAAGTAACCAACTTGCATAATTAAAGAAGTATACAAAGCATGAAATTTTTAATACATTCTGTAAACAAACATATCCTGTGACAGTGACAAGTAGTCATTGACTTATGCAGATTTGAATCATTCTCTGCTGAGAAGGAAGTTGTTCCAAGGATCCCGAGAGAAAGAAGTTGTACCAAAGAAGACATCAGAAATAATTATTTTTATTTAAATTCCTAGAATTTTCAAGGTATAGCTTAGAAAGTTTTCTTGAACTGAAGCAATCAAATTAATCTGTGCTTTAGAAGTATTAAACCTTCAATAAAATACAGAAATCTTTGCAAGCATAACAGACTGGGAACCTGAAAGTCCTAAATTTGTTACTCTTCTATTTTTACTGTTACTTTAGCATTATGAAGATAGCTAATACAATGAGTGTAAGATTAGATGTTTTGCTGTTTTGCCTGTCTATGTGAGGATTTAGTAAATCCTTGATTCCACATTTTTTTGTTGGTATTCAGTCATAATATTAGTTTAATGGTTGGACTCAATGATCTTAGAAGATTTTTGACAAAAAATACTGAGACAATTATTTCTGTTAAACTTGTTTTATTTTTCACTAATTTGTAAGATTAAGATCTCTAAAGAATAGAAGTGAATGTTCTTGGTCTACATGCCCATTTTTGCTGCCTAAATTTTTGGGAAATATTTGCAAAAAAAAAAAAATACTCAAATTCTCTCTGTGCAAATGTATTAAGGGTTCCCATAACCCGTTCTCTGAGAAGTCACAAATATTTCACTCTGTCATCATCCAATCAATGCTTATTCCTTTCAATTTACATACTATAACATTGCAACTACAGTTTCCTATCACAGAAATAAAATGTGTTTCAGTGTGCAAATAATGGCCTCCCTTGGTTGCCTGGTTTAAAGAAACAATTTAATTTTTAAAAATTCATTAAAATGCTGTACAAAAGCATCCAACTCATGTGTGCTCAGTTATCCCCTTGAGGATATCCACTGAGTATAGAACAAGTTTAAAAAAAATAAATACAAAATTATGTAATTTTAAGAATATCCATCTTCTTCTGAAGCTGAAGGAGTTCTTCAGATTAAATGTATTTGTATATTCTTACTCTTTATTTTTTTTCTTTTTATACACCTACAAATCATTGATGCATAAGCATCTGAGAGACCAGTCACTCTTACTTTCAGGTTTATGTTGAACAAATGTCAGTGGGTGACAACCTAAGTTTTCCTGGTGCCATAATCTAATTGAGCAGTACTGTAAATTGCTGAAATTCCAATAGCCTTTGTGGTGAGCACTTTATCATTCTGACACTGTTTTCCTGCAACACATGGGGACCAGTAGTGGTATGTCTAAACCTATTTTTCACTGTAAGCCACTAAAATACTGACCAGTAAAAACCTGACCCAAACATTTAATATCCAATAAGAATTAATGAACCAGGTGAGTCATACATTTACTACATTGCTTGTTGGGACAGCCATTTTAGCAGCTGCAGAGTCCACATAAAATCATCCAAACAGCAATGTTTTCCCAATGAAAATATTTAGTTGAGACTTTTCCACAGGGAAAGCTGTAGTGTATATCTGCATGTTAATATATCTACATATAGGTATATATTCTGCTCAAAAAGGGCATCTACTGAAACTCTTGAATTAGTATGGCTCTGAATATATCTTCTTGATGAAATCATAAGATATGTTAAGAGAAATTAAATAATCAATGTTTAATATAAGAATGCCTGTGTAATTGTCAGGGTCATGGCTATAGGCCAGATAAACTGGGGTGGGGGGGGAAAGAAACACAAAACAAAGAAATTTCAGCCTGGCTGTAGGTATTTAATATTGTCTAACGCAATTCAGTAGGGTCATTGTCTTATTTAAAATAACAAGAGACCAGTTTAGCAGGCTATATTGGCATGGTGCATGGAATCTTTCTCTAAAAGTCTAAGTGATTGGGAAAACATAGCTATTATAATATTGTAGAAATAATCAGTCAGTTAAATTGAACTTCAGCATGTGAAATGTATACATCACGTAATCATTGGATACATAAACTTGCAAATGAGCAAGTGCAAACAAAGCAGTTGAAACACCAACAAAAAACACTCATGTAAAGACTAGTGATTAAAACTCCACCTATCTGCAGCCTAGAACTTTATTAGTTAATGATTACCCACTTCCACTCTACCTATGCACCTACCTACGTACCCTATAAAAGAGTATTAAAGTGTCTCTATATTGTGCATTTAAAATACTTAAAATAAACTAGAAATCATGTAATAATTAAAAATTAGCTAAGCTTTAAGAATTCAATGAATTGAAATTTCAATTTTTCCCTTTTCTCAGTACTCAGAAGTGTTGCATAATTAGTTCTCCAAATTTTTAAAACTGGATATACATTAACAAGCAGTATGATGCAACAACTTCTTTTAGTCTCAGGTGAGAAGGGTACTTTGGTGCATGGACTGTAGAATGGTTGAGCAGAAGCAAGATAACTGACAATCAAACTGTCATGACCACAGCTTGTCACTGTGATTGCTCTAAGCTGCTTCAGAGACAGAATGTTACATTGTCATAAGACTTCCACTTGACCAGATTTTTGTGTCTACATCAAAATGAAGCTGTGAAAGCACCAGAGAAAACATCACTTTTGTAGGGAATCATCTCAATAGTTCATGATAAATTATTTGTTTAACGTTTTCTATGAAACTGCTTTAATACCCTCAAAATTTTTTTGCACAAAGAAGACACCATCAGCATACATGAGCTTACAGAATGGAAAGTTTCTACATTCAACACAATAAACTACAACAACAAAAAGGGATAGATATATTAGTGGGTTGGAATCTCTCAAACTTACAGGACAATGTACACTGTGATTTAAACCTTAATTAATGAGCTCATTAAGAAGCATAATAAACAAACTAGGCAAACAAGGGCTCAATCCCCTTTTCTCCCAGGCCAGCATATCACATTAATTCACTTATTATCCATTTGCGTAATAAGATTTCGTTATTTATAACCTGAAATTTAATATCATGCACCTATGAACAAAAGAAGAGGGGTTTTTTTGTTGGCTGATGTTAAGGGTGCTCCTTCTTCTTCTTCCATCTCATTGTGGGTGTCCCCTGTATCTCATTTGGATGCAGACAAACAGAAAATCAAAGCTGCTTTGTAGAAAAAGATCTAAATTTACTGTTTGTTTACTGTTTGACTCTGTCTTTCATCTAGATGATTTCACTAATCTAATTTGTAACATGTCATCTCAAACACCTGTATCAACACAACTGACAGAATAGTCAATTGCTTTGGGAGCAGCAAGGGAAGCAGATAGGAAACAGAGAGACTGGAAGACTCTTAAACTAGTTTGCAATATAGAATTTTACCTATGGTGTAAATCAATCAAATTTATCTCATGAATCCCAGAATCACAGAATTGCTAGGGATGGAAGGGTCCTCTGGAGACGATGTAGTCCAACCCTGCTACAAAGGCAGGTTCATGCATAGCCAGGTTACACAGGAGCTTGTCCAGGTGAGTTTGAACATCTGGCATACACTTTGGTAAAAAATAATTGTGAAGGTCCCAGTTAAGTGATTCTAAAACAGTCTACTACCAAGGCTCCACATAGCTCTGAAGCAGAATGTGAAAGATAAGCTTTTTGAGAACACTTATCTGCAAATGAGTGGATCATAGCTGAGTTCTGGTGTAAGAGAACTGATGTTGCAGTAGGAGACAGCACATAGTTGAAGCCTTAGAGACAATGCTGTAGCTTGAGGAGAGAAGCGAATGCACAGAGGTGGGAAAAAGACATGGTGTGTTGTCAGTGTGGGACCTGGTCACAGACCCTTAGCTCAGATGATAAAAGTACTCTGCCAGAAGATGTGGAGGAGTTTCAGTGGAGAGCAATTTTCAGTAGCGCTGTGTCTAAGCTAGGGTCATGGGTTTGATGTCATAGTAGATGGGAAAATGACAGAGAGTGTAAAAGAAGAGAGCCATCAAGATGTTTATGCCTATCATTATAGGTGGAGGAAACATTTCTGCCTCTATTTTTGCTAGTGTCATCAGTGGGGCTTAAATGAATTCAACTGATGCTCACTCACATGGTGTTCCTAGAGAGGAAGCCTACATTAAGGGGGATAAAATTGCTCCAAATACCTGTCTTTTTTATACAACAGACATGCTTCTTAGAAATTTAGTACCTTTCTATATATATTTTATGAAAACCTTAAAAAGTTTTATAGTTTAGAAACTAACTCTCAAAATGCATAATTCAATTCTCTGTTATGAATTGAGGCCGTTCTTTACTTTAACTTTATGATTACTGCTTTACATTTTCTCTTCCCTTTCTGCAACACATATCTTTATTTTCAGTGCTTTAGCGGTGAAAATGAAACTTCCAAAAGAAAGTTATATTTTCCCTATTCTAAGGCCTGTTTTCAAAGGATGTTAAGAATGTTGTTCTCATGGGAAAATACACTTTTATCATTATGTAAGTGATGCCTTTGAAAATCCAGAGATTATTCTACAAGTTTTAACATATGCAGAAGTTACAGATCATACTGCTTCAGACAGAAAAAAAAAAATGTTGATGGTAGATTTTTTTTAACTCTCAGTTCCCAAGAGGCTTTTTAAAATGTATCTCCCACATCTTAAAAGATTTTGCTTTAGGAAATTAGAACAACCCTGCATTTGATTTTAAATACCATTATTTCAAATAAGTCCCAAGAAAGGTAGGGCTGCAAAGAATGAATAGAGTAAAACCTTTTCCTTTTTCTTAGGAAAATATTTCATTTGCAGTAAAATAATAAAAGCTAAAAAGAAATGCAAACCATATGAAATCCATTTTATATTGTGCCTCTGGGCTGTCACTCTCTTCCAAATTGCAGAGGACCAGACCAACAGAAAATCAAGGTTGCTGAGCTAGAATATATATTCTGCCAAACATCTTTAGTAGAATTTGTGAAAGAGAATTTTGTCATAAGGAAAATAAAGTTACACTTGTGTCACTTACAATTATTTGCTTCTTTTTACAAGAATATAATTTTTAAATATATTTCAAACAAAAAATAGAAATTGAGAATGAAATTAATAGCAAATTTGTGACTGTTTCCTACTTTTTCCTAATGCAAACATTGTGCTAATCCAAAGGCTATACAATGTAATTGTTGCAACTCATGAAAAAGAAATTTCTAATATCTTTCATTAAGGATTATTTCCAAATAACTGTCAGAAAAGTTCTTTTCTGCCCATATGCATTCACTTCCACAGTCACATATCATGGTGTCTTTTGTCTGTTTCCAGTGGATGAAAAATTAAATAACTGTTTAATGGCATAAGTTACATATAATTAAAAGAAATAATTTTTAAATTTTAATTTTAATGTTGTAGTTTGGTGACTTCTGCTCACTGTGCAGAGAGTTTTGCTAAGGTTATTCCAGAAGATGGGAAATATCAGGTTCTTCGTGTGATGTTACATGTTGGGGTATTCAGAGGCTTTTTTTTTTTTCTGCAGGTTTGTTTCTCCAAACTACAAAACAACATTTATTTTCACTTTTCATACATGCCTTTTTAAATGTGCACTCTGTAGTAATCTTAACTGTGCATACAAACCTAGTTATTTTAAGTCAGGCAGCATTATGCTCCATTCTATCTGATATAACAAAACTGGGAACACCAAAATGTTCTTTAACACTAGAGCATGCTCAGTAGAGATGATGTCTTAAATGAATTTACCTGCTACAACCTACTAGGTTTCTATCAGGCACATGTAAATGGGGGAATCGTTAAGGATTTCCATCTTAGTGTTGTATCTCCAGTTGTTACTAAAAGTATAGGTTACAACCCTAACACTAAGGGTATGTGTTTTGATAAATTTCAAATTCCAATTTTAATTATGGGGCTGCTATATTGACTTGTTCAAACATTTTTAGTAATCACTTTTGAGATTGAAAAGGAAGAAAGATTTTCATTAATTTATTTTCAGAAATGGTTGGAGTAGTCCTTTATGAAACAAACAAACAAAAAAAAAACAAAACCAAAAAAACCAAAAAAAAACCAACAAAACAAAACAAAACAAAACAAAAAAAAACAACAATGTTCAAACAGCTATATGAGAAAAAGCCTTGTAATGGAAATTGTGAGATGGCCGAACTCTTATTACCTAGCTCTGGTACTGATGTCAGGTTAAATCTAATTTCTTATATTTACATGAAGAAAAATATTAATCTCACAGGGATTTATAGAAAACTATTCCATCAGTGTGAGAAAGTGACAGGGCTGCAGGTTTGACAGAAGTAGAATTGCATGCACAACAGAAGAGGTTCAAAAGGCCTTGAATACTGGCTGTAAAAAGAACCACTAAACATTAAAAATCAGCTTTCTAAGACAAATACTGTTCTATGTTGTTATTTCACATAATTTTCTAGATTAAAACCTTCATACATTTTCAAGGAGAATTTTTACTAATGATTGTTCTAATCCAGTCCCAGTGCATTTACAGAGTGGGAACAAAAAGTTAGAAAGCTATCCTCTATCCCTTGTGTATCAATGACTTCAGAAGTCGGAATCTGCCAGATAGGCACTTAACCGATTACTAGAAAGCCACGTTTACCTAATTCTTTTTATAAGCTAAGATAGTTTAACTAGGCAATAATCCAACTTTCATGGTAGCATGAGATGAATCAAAGAACACAATGTCATTATATCAGTTATGGACATGTGATACTGCCCTTCTGAGAGTGAAATGTGCAGAGCCATTGGGTGCTAGCAGTAACCCTGCACCTCAGAGCAATTGGTCCTTATGAATATGGATGACAGTTGTCAGAGAAAAAGAATCTATGTATGGCTCTAGTCAAGGCTGGATTTTTGTAAAGACACTATGGTTGAATGAGCAGGAACATCAAAAGATTAAGAGGATGCAGTTTGTCACCTGCTGCAGTTCCTCATCCCCAGAATATTTTATTTATGTTTGCAAAGCTGCTACATATGCATCTTTAGGAGTATTTTTAATTATTCAGGACCTAAACTTTCTTCAAACCAATCTTCTTAAGATCCTAGATCATGACACCTGCAAATGTCAGAATTTTACAAAGAATAGCTAGGTTTACTAAATGATTTTAACTGAAGATCAAAACTGATTGAAAATAACTTAATTATGAAAGTGCTAGACATCGCAGTTTGTACAAGGATTTTTTTATATCCCTATTCCTTTTTATCCCATCTATATTGCCCTGCTGTTGTAACTTATGTAAGACAAATCAGGTTCACACTGTGTTTATATAGTACGATTTAAAATAAGTACTAAATTTGTTGCATGAATTTTTAACTGTACTCCAATCTAATTATAATTATTTGTGTTTAGTGAACACTCTAAGGACCAAGATCTCTTTCCTACCTTCAAGAATCTCAAGTTTCTAATTATCCGTATTTCATAATTCTCCAGCTGATTGCCTGAATTGACACCTGTTTCTCCTGAAAAAGGATTACTTCAAAAAGCAGTGGTCAGCTAGGAGAAATGGGGTGAATCTTGAAGTTTCTGGACTAACTCACAAACCTCTACATAAAATTTGTCATAAATACAGCCAAATGGTTTATTATTGCTAAAAGGGAGAAAAGAAAGATTGGTATATTTATTTATAAGAATCATTAAAGGCAAATCCTCCAAAATCAAGAACCTCTGCCAGATTCTATTCCAGGAAAGACCTTTTGAGAAAGGGGACAAAAATGTTAATTTAAGCAACTGACATTCACTGCACGACTTTTCCCTCAAGTTTGTGCTTAGAGTTAAGGGAGATATCATGAAGGAAATTCTGTCCAAAACTTCTTACATAGGAAAAACATGGCAGCTGGTTCAAAATTATTTTACTATCCCACATAAGCCAAGAAGATCATTTCTTCAGAATACCCAACAACAGAATACCCCAATATCATAATCAGCTCTTATGGTTTGATGTAGACGACACTGTGCTGCTTTCAAAAAACCTAATTTTTTATTTAGTTTCAGGGGAAGGCAGGAAGAGGTTATCTTCTGTGTTTTGTGAATGTAGAAAATAAACCCAAACTAAACAAAAAACCAAAAACCACCAACTAACAAAAACAAACAAACAAACCCTAAATAAAACAACAAAACCCCCCCAAAAAAACCCCAAAAAATAACAAAAAAAGCCAAAACAAAAAATCAAAACAAAACCAAAATAAAACAACAACAAAACACCAAAAAAAACAAGCACCAAAAAAAAAAAAAAAACCCACAAAAGAAAAGTTTAGATATTTACATTGAATATCCATGATCAAGGTAAACTCTTTGGATAGGCATCTTCTCTGACTAACTGCATCTGACCAGGGCTTGTGACCATAGACCTATTGTGAAGGGATGGGGTGGGAATTCAATTTTAGTTGTTCTGACTAATGAAAACCTACTTCTTTTGAACTTGTTGGAAACACATATTTATCCAAGAGGTTAAGTCTTTTTTGTGCCACTTTGCATTCATTTGAACTTATAATTTAAACACTGAAATCATATCCTGATTGTGTTTAAACTGTCATGCTAGGCATGGCAGCTAGCATCCAGTATTCAAATAATCTGTGAATTTTCAGTGAGAAAAGCTCATGCTCAGACACTTTGTGGTTTATGTCATGTTTTGTGGTGTTGCTTGACACTGAAGTTCTGTATATTGTCTGCCTACTAGGTTCTTTTTATTTAAAAAAAAAAAAAAAAAGAAAACAGAAAAAAAAAAATAGGAGAAAATCTTTATAATAAGAGAGGGGAGAGTTAAGTCTTTCATTTTCACTGAAGACAAAACTGAAGTTGATAATCACTGGTAACAATCCAGTCTGTTTTCTGACCCAGTGCAGAGAAAGGACATCAGGGTGCATCTGGATAGGATCTGCTTCACACGCTGTGTCTCTTCTCTTTATTGCCAGTTGTTCAGGCATGAAGAAAAAACACTTCCAAAGAGCACATTCACACATTGATGGAACATAAACTTTATCATGCTGTTTAGCAGTATGAACATTCAGAATGCAAGTCAACCTTAGGGCACCTAGTCTTTAATGCTTCTTTTTTTACTTTTTGCAAGAACATGTCCTGATGCTGAACTTCACACAATATTAAAGGACAAGCCAGCAGCTATGCCTGATATATTTTTTCATTCACATAAAATGAAAGTTAGGCACGGTCCATTTTGTTTTACACATGATCAGAAAATACAGTTTAGAATTTAAAGAAATGAATTAACAATTTGTTTCCTGTTGGTTAAGTAGGTTTGCCTTCTAGGAATCAAAAGCTCAAGTTCATTTTTCATCCTATTCACCAAAAAGATTTAAATGACCAAACAAAATGCAGTCAGTGGGAATTTAGGTTTGTCCTAAGTATCTCCATTCTATTAATGTGCAAGGTGGTTGACACCAGGATTAAGTCACTTTTTACACAGCTGTTTCTGAATTTTTTCTTTCAGTCTGGAAAAAAAAAAAGACAAGGCCAATACACCACTCATGCCTCACTTAACTCAAGAGCCTTAACTCAAAAGCCAAGGGTGCTTTGTAGTATTGGAACTGCATGAACATTCAAGCGTCTTTGAAGAAAGGGTCCCAAGTCCTTGTTGTAAAATATATTCTATTATTGATCCTAGAGAATATGAAATGTTTGACAAAGAGATTAAACTAGTTTTATGAGCAGGGCAGCAGTCCATGAGATGCCAAAATTATTTTTAAAATAAATTTATTAAGAACTTAACTAGGTACTGTTTCATTTAGCTTGGCATTATAATTTAAAGTGAATGCATAAGTGACTTCACATAGGCTGCTGCCAGCTGAACAAGTAGTAAAATATATGTGTTCCTCACACTTTTGGGACATGCTCCAAGCCTCATCACTGCTTCCCTTGGAGCTAAATTCTAGCACACAAAATATCTGATGAGAGATGTCACTCTAATAAAGATACATTAGTTATAATGCAGATTACATCCAACAGAGAGAATTGCAAGTGGTATCTCACTGTCATTTTTCAGAGGAAAGCTGGAACAGATATGGGCAATATTTGAAAAACAGAGCTCTTTAGAAACCCACTGGTAACATCAAAACATTAGAACAAATATAATCCTATAACCTTTTGAGCAGCAGCCAGAGGTTAGATGACTGGAAACTATCCAGCAATTACTGTGTATTTTAAGAACTACCAGTAGATCTGGTCAAAATTTGGTGTAAAAGGTGAAGAAAGAATGAGAGGTGAAGAAATAGTAGTAAAAACATATTTCTGGCTAAACTAGAAGAGGATATAAGGAACTCACATCTCTGTGACAGAGACCAGTTTTTGTAAAAGATTTATTTGATTGTTATCATAGAGATTTTTATAGGCACTTAAATGTCATTTGCATGTGTGTAACATCTTTTCACATTAAGTACTGAGAAGGAAACAGGAACAAAAATAAGTCAGATCTGTGAGTTATAAATTGGAAACATGATGGTAGGAAAGCTAATAGAAATCTAAGCAATTTAAAAGAGTGCAAGCAGAATAAAGCACTTATCTCAAGGGAAACGCTCATGATCACAGCATAAAAACCAAGAAAAACATACATAGGGTTGTTCTCAAAGACAGTGCTGGTAAAAATTATAAATTAATTGCAGGAGAAGAATTTAATCCCTTCCAGTACTTTGGTCATAGAATATCAAAGGTCACTGACAGAAAAAGCAGTACCATACAGCTAATAACTGCCTAAGTAGAGAAAAATAGCATAAGAACTTTGATTTCCATTTTTCTTTTACCCTATTCACTGGAATATTACACTGTATTATTTGTTCCTTCAAGAGCCTGACTTGTCTTCTCAGAAATTAAAATCTCAGGCTGAAGCAGAATTAGTATTTTGTTGACTAATTAATTAAAGTGAAGATGAACTTCAGGAATCTACTCTTCTTGATTAAGGAAGTTCCTCAATTTCCTTACTTTTTTTGGAAACTGTTTATATTGGGATTATGCTATAAGGTTTTGATAGTGGAGAGGGCTGCAGCAGTGATCTCTGTGAGAAGACAGCCTGAGAAAGGGTAAAAACCACACTGAAGTACCTGCAAACGAGACAAATGAGAAAAAAATGAAAAAACCCCATGGACACCAAGGTCAGGGAGACAGGAGGAAAGGACATGCTTCAAGCACTGGAGCAGAGATTCCTCTGTAGACATTAACATTCTGCAAATCAAGTCCATTTTTCTTTTGACTGTAACTGGAGAATGACCTCCCCATCTTTAGCTCGATGGATGAGCCTGTCTGTTTTATTTTCTCTCTAAGAGGGACAGAGAGCTGCTGGGTGATGATCTAACATGCAGCCTCGATTAAGTCACCAGACTGGCTGTTTTCATTATTTTAGGGGATAAAATATCAAAAGTTGAAGACTTGCTCAACTGGCATAAAATGAACATGAGAACAAATCATAGTGTACAGTGTTAATAAATGGATTAACAAATGGATTCAATGTCATCATACTGTATATTTATTTTACATATTTGATGTATTTTTTATTTATATATGTATCTATTCTCCTTTGTGATGATATGTTAGATGCTCATAATACATGAGCTAAAAATTAAAGAAGGAAGTAGAAGCACAGAACATTTTAGGTTGGAAAAGACCTTAAAGGTCACCAAGTCCAACCATAAACATAACACTGCCAAGCCCCATATAACTATGTCCCTGATTGCCACACCCACATATCTTTTAAGCACCTCCAGGGATTGTAACTCCACCACCTCCCTGGGAAGTCTGTCCCTGTGTTTGAAAACCTTCTCAGTGAAGAAGATTCCTAAGATTCAATCTACACTGCCCTGGTACAACTTGAGGGTGCTTCCTCTTATCCTATCCCTCGTTACATGGGAGAAGAGGCCCCACTTAGCTACAATCTCTTTTCAGGCGATTGTAAAGACCCATGAAGTCTCCTCTGAGCCTCCTTTTCTCCAGGCTAAACACCCCCAGCTCCCTCAGCTGCTCCTTATATAACCTCCAGACACTTCCCCAGTTCTGTGCCCTTCTCTGGACATTCTCCAGCCCCTCAGCGACTTTCTTGTATTGAGTGGCCCAGAACTGGACAGGATTTGAGGTGTAACATCACCAGTGGGGAGTACAGGGGACAGTCACTGCCCTGGTCATGCTGGCCACACGATTGCTGATACAGGTCAGGATGCCAATGTCTTTCTTTGCCACCTGGAAGGACTCCTAGGTTTTGTTCAGCTGTTGTAGACCAGCACCCCCAGGTCCTTTTTCCACTGGCCATCTTTCCAGCCACTCTGTCCCACTTGTGGAGCTCCCTGGGGTTGTTGTGACAGAGGGGCAGGACCAAGCAATGGACTTTGCTGAACCTCACACAGCTGGCCCTGGCCAATTAATCCAGCCTGTCCAGATCCCTCTGCAGAACCTTCTTACCTTCCAACAGATCAACACTCCCAATCTGGTGTCATCTGCAAAATAAGTGGGTTCACTGGATCCCCTCATCCAGATCATTGGTAAAAATATTACCAGATCATTGATAAGAATATTAAACAGGTCTGGCCCCAATAGTGAGCCCTGGGGAACTGCACTTGTGAATGATGGACGGATGCAACTCCATCAATACTCTCTGCGCCTTGCCATCCAGACAGTTTTTTAGCCTGCTAAGTGTACACCCACTCACACTATGAGAAAACAGTTTCTCCAGGAGCTGGTAGCCTGATATTCTGTAATGATGACATGATAGGCCATGTTCTAAAATTATATTCAGTTTTCTACTGTATAGCATGAATTTTACTCAAGCTAGCTCAAAAAGGGTTGCAACACAAACTTGTTTTTAATGTAAGGATCTGCTCAGTCTGACAAAAGACTGAACAAAGACAACTTGACACAAGAAAACAACCAGATTCTGCAGTTAATCTCAAGTAAAAGAGACATACTAAGTGATATTAGAGGTATATAGGTATTTCTAGATCTTAAGGGATGATTTATAGACCAGATTTCAGTGACAAGACAACAAGCTGGTTTAGCTAAATAAAATACCTTTCATACTAAAAGATGGAACCGTGCAAGGAATGCACTAAAAGAAAAAGTTTTTGTCAATGCCCAGTAAAAAATCTTCATGGCAGAATATAAGCCAAGAATATGTAAATGCACAATTATCAACCATGAGGGATTTTATGGACACAAGGAATCTCAACCAGAAAAAAAATGTTGCAAACAAAATTCCCCTTTTTAATGATTTTTTGGAGTTCAAATTTCAAGAGGACATGCAGGCAAGAATTTTATAGGGTAAAGCAATCTTAAAATGTTGCCATAGAAAATGAACATTTTTTCAACTTTATTCTGCATACTGTTGAGCAATTCAAGAAGTCAAAGACATGACTGAAATCTGAATCTGAGTATTAGAACTTGCCCTGCCTACTCAGAGAGACATAGAAATAGTATTTGATTGCATTAAGTGCTGAAGCAGTGATAACAATGGCAACAATAGACAAGAGACCATTTCTCTGTCAATGTTTCACCATAACTAATGGGATGAAATAGAAGCAGGTGAAACACTGATGACAGCACAAGCAGAGAGAGGGAAGCCTGTCCTCATAATACCCTGCTATGTGGTGGGAAGAGGGCTGACAGTGTGGAAACTCACCTACCTGCATTTCAGGAGTGCGGATAATGGCAACCAAACACACCTTGATGTCCCCGTACTTGACATCTAAACATTCTGCTGTTAATATGCAAGTTGAATTTAAATTCTTAAGAAGTTACAGTTAAGTGCAAATGAAGCTTTCTTATCCTGCTCAGTAAATCTGTATCTACTGACACACAAGTTCCACATGAGATATTACCTTCTGCTGCCTGGAAAAAGAGAAAGTGTATGGAAATGCTTGGACAGGAGACTGGAACAAAAGAGAGAGTGCAGCTCACTAGGAATAGGTGAGCCGGCCTAAGTTCAATGCCAAATTGGCACAAAAAGCAATGAAAAAAGGTGACCAACAAAGGTGTGTTGAAACACAAATCAAATGAGAACAGACACACAGGTGAAACTAAAACCAGCCATCAAATAGTAACTTTACCTTGGCACACTAAAACATACTGAGCATGGACCAGAATAAGCATGCCATTAAACCCTTAATTATTATTGATTTTCTAGAAGAAAGATCCAAAGAAACAATGAGGATAAATTAAAAGTGAGACCAAAGTTATAATATTAGAATACTTGAAAAGACTTGTGACTCACTAAGACACATTCATTTGTTAAATAGCTGCAGCAGGAGCCAAAGATAACCTTTGTCTGTAGCAACTCAGAAATGTTGCACAGAAGGTACAGCCCTAGTTATTGTTGTAGTACATTTAGCAAGCACACAACCTGAAAAAGAAGGAATCCCTCAGAAAAGAAGAATTTACATAAGTTTCCAGGAAATTAATCTCTTCACTTTTCTGGAAGATTAAGTTTAGTTTTAGAAGTTTGTGTTTGTCTTGCATTGGTTTTCCTCACACAGTACACAAAACACTCTAGGAGGTAAAATATTGAACGTACTGTTCAAAAGAGATGATGAAAAAATAAGGATTAATGGAAAATGGGATTATTTCATCTGAACTGTAAGAAGCACTGCTGTGTACTTCTGAAGTGTCTTAGTTATTTAGTATTTAATTAGTTGTCATATTGTAGGATTTCTGATGGCATAAGAACTTTGATAATAATTTTTTTTATTAATTCTGTCAGTCTTTTTTTTGGTGGTAAAAGAATATTTAAACACAGTTTAGAGACAATTATTAAGATAGCTATAATTTAGACTTTGTTATTGATTGTATCTGTGGATATTTAGGCAGATTTAATGTATTTATTATTTGTTTATCTTCCTAGCATATATTAAAAAAGGGATCTGCATTATTTAGCTCATGTCAGGAAGGTAACTGATCCACATAGAGCAAAAGGGAGGTTAAATAAAGGAGTGGAAGAAAGGAGGGCCATGGCTATTGCAGAAAGAACACAGGAAGGTAATGTATGTTCATATAGGTTGTTATTTTGCTTAAATATTAGGCTACCCTGTAACTGTTTACAAACAGCTACAGAAGAAACTTAGATTATACGGCTATCCTCATTTCACAGGCTGAGAAAAGGAAGGTGATGCTAACATGATAATTTCAAATTTTCCCTTATTGAAGAATTGTGATTTGATCTAACTGTCCTGTCTCTTCATTGTACATGAGATAACATAGAGTCAAAATCACAAGGTTTTAGAATGGTCAGTTTCCCCAGTACAGAACAGAAATTCTTTGCTTCTATTTTGCACAAACCTTACTTTTTCTCCTTAATCAGAGGATATACAAACCACTGTGAATATGATTACGTATGAATGACTGATACATATGAATGACTGATTACATTATATCAGTATCAGACATTAATACTGCATACATGAACATTCAATTTGGATGATGGAGGCTGTAACAGACATACGCTTAGATAGATAATAATGCTTCCTGAAATGCTTATTGTTGTCTTCCAAGGCATGTCTGGCAGTCTTTGATCAGCTCTATAAGAAATACATTGGCCTAGAAAGTACACAACCATAGAGCATGCAGCAATCTTTCTAGTAAAGCAAAGACATGCTGTGATCTCATAAAAACATGCCAGAACCATTTAATTCATGTGACAATTCCAACTACTTATTTATGGCAGATGTGCCAGTGCCTGATATACAGCAAGAATTCATGTGAGTTCACAATTAAGAAACATTTTGTTATATTTTTCTTTTCTTTTTTTTTAATATGAGAAAATAATACAACACACTGTACTAGGGCTATTTTGATTCACAGATCTCTTACTGGTAAGGTTTTATCCAATTTATTATGTAGTCAACCTGTTAATTAATGCTGATATTGTCATTTGATCTGTTCCATTCAATACCAAATACTTGGGTATTTGTTCCATCTTATTCAAAGATCCTTGTTTCTATCAGCTTTTATATATATGTACATGTGTGTGCGTGCGTATGTATATATTTGTTTTATTAAAAAGGTATCAAATTAAAAATAAAGCTTGTTTAACATATCTGAGATATGGAGCTATTTCAGAGATGGAACGCAATTGCAGAGTAAGACCAAATGGTAATTGCATTACAGGTAATTGGGAATTGGGAGTGTACTTTACCTGAAAATATTAATACCCAATTATTTATATGCAGCCTAACATAAAGAACTAGGAATTTATTTGTTCAGTCTCATTATAGCATATTTTTATTGCGTATGTGATGGAAAATTTAGCAATTTTTCATGAGTTCATAAGGATGACCACAATTTCTCATTAAATGAGATTGAATTGCAGCTGCAATCTGCAGACATTGCTTGAATATGGTGACAATATATGAGCCCAGGATACTAGAAAAGACAATTGCTCTCCATGTAAGTTGCCACCTACCCTTTATGTTTTTTCAGCTACATTACTCACAACAACATTTTTTCCCTTTAAAATTTCCTTTTAAAAATTATTTACTGTGCTCTACAGAAATACTGCTGTGCCTTTCTATTGCAAGTCCTTGGACAAAGAACACATACTCTCTGTTATAAACATTTTATATACTGTGGTAATTTTTAGCAATGGAAGCAAACAGGTCTTCAGGTTTCAATTTTTACCACTATGTGACTCAAAAAATAATAATAAAAAAGCAGCCTCTTATCTGAAGTATACTGACATTCTCTTTATAATATTTGAGATAATGACAAAAATGTATAAGTATTACCTTTCGTAGTCTAGCTGATCCTTGGAAATTTCCTCCATTACTACTATCCAGGCTTAACCTTGATTAGTTTGTCAGGTCTAATAGAATCCTAGCACAAATGGCTGTTACTGCCTTTCAAGGCACTCTGCACCACATTTCTGTATTACTTAACCAGTTTGGTTTTGAACTACTGACAGATTAGACACTGTTAAAATGAGATAAATGGTCAGAGATCAAGGGTAGATAAACTTCAATACAGACTAGATTTGATGCTTAAAATCAACACAGTGAAATACAGCTGTGAGGAAAAGGAAAATGAAGCATTAAACTGCAACATGAGAACAAATGCAATCCATATATTGTTAATACTTGCATAGAATACCTGCTACCAAAAAAAAAAATAAAAAGGATTTGTATTATTTTCTGAGCCAGAAAAAATGAATAATGTAGTTATTGTTGCAGTTGTCTGGCAATAACAAAAAAATTAGTAATAAGTCATTTAGTAAATTAGTAATAAGTCAAAGGTGACACATGATGTCTTTTCAATAGTCACACACAACATGAGGAAAGAGAATGCAGTAGAAGAAATACTTCTAAAATTTTGGAAGAACTTTCTTATTGAAATTGCAACAATTCTATATGATTTTTTCTCCTATCAAGCAAGCATAAAACCACATTAATGAAAGCAGGGCATTAATTATACAATTTCTATCATTACGACTTGATTAGCTTTAGTATCTCCTGTGTATTTAAATGCATAGTTCAGAGGCAGTATTGCTGTACCTAAATTGATTTCCCTCAGAGTAGTACATGATGTGGTATTTGATGCCCTTCAAAGGACACTATTAGCCAAGCTATAAAGTGTCTGATTTTATTAGCTTTGCTGGATTTTATCAGTTTGTAAATGTGTTATTTTCTCCATTTATTGTGCCTATGGGATCTAGAGATAGAGTGAGCTTCAGCTTAATATGTTGTTGGAAGGTAGCAGTGGTCTTACTTTAGCACTCTGCACTGTGATGCAATGACATTGAAGGCAGAGTCATGAAAACACTAATGTCAGGGCCATTTATCAAGGCAATTCCTCACTGCTATAAAACTCTGCCGTGACATTGAATTCAACAGTAGGTTTTTGTCTTAAATAGAGTGTTCCTGTGCTGTATAACTACCAAACCTCAATAACAGAATAAGATGTAGTTAATAATAAGAAAGTAAGTTACAGATGTTTGTCAAATGAGGGAAGGTAAGTTGTTAGCATGGAATTCTAGGATGCAGGAGCTTCAGGAAACGTTTAGTTATCATCACCTTTATTTAAGATTTGGAGGGGTAATATACAGCAGCAGAATCTAGTTTTCCTTATAACCCTTACAAATAGCACAAGTATTTGCTGAGGTGACCAGCAGAAATCATCTGTTTTGCAATATGCTGGTGTGAAGGGCCCACCTAGTGTAATTTAAAGTCATGCCTAGTGTTTTTCAAAGCCCTCTTAAAGTAGTTGCCAAATGAAAATATAACTATGTACCACATCTTTCGTGCAATCCTATTCTCACATCAGTCAGTCTTCACACTTTCTTCTGATTGCTAGATAAATCATATTTACAACAATATATATTTTGGAAGACTTTCTTACCTGTCCAAGATTTTATCTGAAAACCCAGGCAGATACCACTTGAACAACATCTCCACAAAAATGGAAAGCCTAGAACTCTGAACTATATCTTAAGTTTTGATTGGAAATTTTCTTCATAACAATAAAAAAAGAAATACAAAGGAAATTAGAATAAATATATGAGGAAGAAGATGCCTATAAGTTATTACATGAAGTATATCCTCTAGACTTTTAGAGGGTCTTTTAATGTACTTGCATATATATAAAACATTATATATTTTAATACTTTGTTGAGCTCAGTAATTGTAGCTCTTAATTACAGTAATTTGTTCATTTAAATAAATATTTCCTGTCGTTTTAGATACTTGCATTTACTCCTGCATTTAACTGCAGAAATTACATTCAGAAATAGGAGTGTTGATGCAATAGTAAGACATATTCAAAAGATGAATTATGAGAGTGAATAATTTAATTTTGAAGACAAAAGCCTTAGAATGGACATTTTAAACAGTGATATCTCCATGAAAAAAGGTCACATAACAAATGAATGGATTTAAAAAAATTGCTAGAACAAGACAGAAACCATTAATACAAAAATTATTTAAGGTCATGAAGATGGTTCAATATACAGAGCTTTTATTACATTCATTAGTGTACAATGCGAAACATGTAAATTCACGGTTACAGATAGGAATTATTAATGCTGCTGGTTTCTCATCCTAAAAACAGCGGTTTTTTAAAGTAATATCAAGTTTGTAGAAACAAGAGAATATCTATTTACTACCCCTAAAGAAAGAGTTATTCAAGCTTGTTAATATACTAGCATAATCTTAGCATTCGTAAGGCTCTTTCACCAACACAAAGGAGATGGATAGTATTAAGTGGCAAAACCACTCACTGTCAGAAATAAAGGGATGAGGTATACTCTTAGATTCTCTAGTCATTCTCAGGTCTTTATGTTCAGGGGTAAATACACTTAGGACCTCTCTCAGTCTTCACTGGATCATTTTTCAAATGACAGACATAACTGGGAGGCATTCTCTGTTTTACCTGTTTTTACACCAAAAAAAAAATAAGGTTTGATGTACTCTTCCAAATTTGGCATCTGCTCTGAAATCTGTTTTGGATCTATGACCCAGTCAAAAAACAGAAAAGGGCAAAGAGTATTCTTGAAAACACTTTTTCATTTAAATAGCTATAGCATTACTATAAACTGACTCTATTAGGTTAAAGAGGATAAGGATGTGTCTAATACCGTCTTGTGCAGGCAGCCCTGAACTACAAGGGGCCAAACAATACAGGCTACATCTTGTATGTGTAATATTCACATATTCAACTTTTCCAGTGAGGCTGCTCAGCTTTGGTCACAAGAAGACTTATTACTAAATTCCTTTGCTTAAAAGATTCAGCTTGGTCATTTGCACTCTGTTGTTTGTATAGCTTGCAATGGAGTAGCATGTATAGTGTATGAGAAAATGAGGTTAAATTTTAATTGCTTTTTAATTTTCTAATGGAATATAATAGGAACTTAGCAAGAAGGGATAAAGATACAGTAGGGGAAAAAGTCTCAGAGACCACTGAACTACTAGAAATGCTGAAAAACAGAGTTTGTGGTAGAATTCTGGAAAGACAGACTGATTGCTGAATGGAAGAGGATCTTTTTCTGAGACAGCCTTTTTCAGCAGCAGCACTTATAATTCCCAGGACTTCCCTTGTTTCTCTCTGTTCTTCCACCCCGTGGAAATAGGACTGGTGCTCCAGATGAAGCCTCACCAATGCAGGAGGGGCTCAATCATCTCTGACCTGCTGTGAGCACAGGTAAACACATACATGCTTTATTTATGTATGGCACTGAAAGATGAAAAAAGAGATTGCAGTGCAGCCCTTTGTTCCACACACAGAAGCTTGTAACAATGTCTCTGTTCTAGATCTCATTCCACTGTAAGAAAGGAGAATTTCATTGGTTGTACAGCTTCTCTACAATTGAACTCCATAGGAGAAAATTAGAATTCTGAATGAACTGGTATTACTCTCAGGAAAAATATCATATTTCAAATCTGATTTGTTTTGTTTGGTTGATTTTTTCCCCCTCCCAAATAAGAATGATTGACTAGAATTTTTTTTTCATAAACAGATGTTTTAGATGTTTGGGGAAAACAATGATCAGCCAACCAAGGCAGTCAGCAGAATGTATTCTGGAATTATAAAATAATAATGAAATTTAGAGTTCATAACTGAACATGATAGTATGTTACACAAGAACCTTAATTTGTAGATATATAATGAAAATAACTTTTAGCTAGATATATCAGAAATCAGCTATGTTACATATGTGTAGAATTAATATTTTCTTGGTAGTTGAAGAAGGTTGCTTTTCTTGCAGCATTTTTTAAAGCAGATTACCACAGTTGCTTCAGAGTAGCCTAGGATTTACAACCCCTAGCAGAATACAAAAAAAAAAAAATTATCTATGAGCAGTTCCTCTGAAGAAATTACTGTAATTAGAAAATCCTAAAAATTTCTAAATGCCAATACATGTTATAGAAGTTTTTTATATAATTTATGAGTTCAAAATGTTTTAAAGGAGCTTTTTTTTTTCGTAATTCATTTGTATGCAGTTTTTTCTCATATAAATGTATGCTAATTTAAATAAGTTTACAAAACAGAATGCTTTATTTTGTTTTAATAAAATGACATCTTTTTCCACCCACAAATGCTGTTTCATTTGAGATGTAAAACAATGTCATTTTGATAGAAAATCCAGTAAGCATCTAATGTAGTCAAAAAACCTAAAGATAATATTTTATATTTTTCATTAATTGTTTGTGTCTTAAATCTAGCTCCCACCTCTATTTTCACATTATTAAATATCACAAGAATCAATGTAACCAATTACTTGAAATACCTTGTTAAAGAGGCGATATAAAGTAATAGCAGAATGTATTAAGAAAATTATAAAATTTCAGGGAGAATTGAAGTGTCCACAAGAATTCCTTTGTAGAAACCTGCTGCCTATTAACTCTGTTTTTCTAAGGAGGTCTATCTTGGATTTGAATGAAGAGAAGAGAAGAGAAGAGAAGAGAAGAGAAGAGAAGAGAAGAGAAGAGAAGAGGAGAAGAGACCTCAGTGCAGCCTTCCAGTACATAAAGGGGCATAAATGAAGGCAGGAGAGGGACTATTCTGCAAGAATAAACAATGATAGGAAAAGGCAAAATGACTTTACGCTGAAGGAGGGTAAATTCACATTAGATATTAGGAGGTAAAAATTCTTTACAGTGACACTGGGGAGATACTGGAACAGGTTTCCCAGAGAAGTGGATGCCCTTTCTAACAACTTTGTGATTGTAAGACTGTTACAAATAAAATAAGCAGCTTCTTAGTAAAGAAGTAAACAATATATTTTTTCATCTCGGGACCTAAAACTTAAGATATACTGACAGCGTTCTACTTTGAGGATAGTAGGAAACAAACTTTATTGGTATCTTATGCATGAGATGATTGTGAAATCTTCTATCAATGCATTAAATGGAATTAATAGTGTGGAATATCAGGAGCTTTGGTCATGTGTCTGTATAGCACTGGTCATCCACACTGTAAAGATTACTGTTTCCACACCACTCCAACCAAGCAAGGTGCTTTTACAGAATCTTCAAGTTACCAAGTGTTGACATTAGATGTTAATGTTTGCTGATAATTAGTTTTTGTCTCAGTCAGTAAATCATGAAGCTGCATTGCCAAGGGTCAGTCTTTACCGTGCAACAGGATCCCTAAACAACCCAAGGAATATGGCACTCCCGGGTAAATATTTATCTGTGGTAATTTGCAATTGTAATTTGGACCTGTACTTGGTTAATATATGATTGTAGATTTGTATACCTGATTGTGGGCAAAAAAATTGAAAAATAGTTAGGAAATTTAATTTCATTTCACCTGTGTCTGGGTTTTTTTGGTTTTGGATGTCACACTGTGGTTGTGTTTTATATGCTGTTTTGCTCCTTGTTGCTTATAACAATAAAAAGAAAATTGAAACAATGATTTGTTGATATTTCTCTTACCATAGTCTGTGCTGTTCTAGTCTTCAGCATGTAAATGTGAACGTTTGAAGAGCTTAGAAATACAAGCTACCATACTCGTATTGAGTAAAATGTAATTTGTGTAAAAATAAAAATTTGTGGGGACAAAATTGTGGCTTAATTGTGACAATAGTATTTGTTTACCAAGCTATTAATTTTGAATTGCTCTTCTATTATTTGTGATTCTGAGAATAAAAGTTGGTAGATGTGATAAACCTACAGCAGAAGCATAATGTAATTTAATTAATTTTTATTAAGAAAAGAAAAAGTTTTCTTATTAAGTTTTAATACTTTTCCTTTTGTTATATCTGTAGTTCAATCCTTTTGCTTGAGGTTATATTAGAAAGGATAATCCAGCAGACACACTACCAATGTACATTATTAAAGTTCCATGAAACTGAAATTGCCTAACAATGTCCTTGACCAAAGAAAAAGATAGGAAAGTTACTTATTTTTATTACTATATACTTTATACAGCCATATTTGTATTTTCTCAAGATCTGTCTGCCTTTATGTGCTTCTATCAAACATGGTTCTTCTGCATTACTTTTTAAAATGAATGTAAGAAAATCCATTTTAGAAGAGGAATAATGGTTCAAGCTGTCAAATTTCAAAATAAATTTTGTTGGTGGTTCTCAGAAACTGTTTGGAAGTTAATCATAAAAGCGGTCAGCTTGAGGTAGTTATTGCTTGAGATAAATAATACTTGGCAGGTTTATTTTAGTTTTCTGCCTCCAGGCCTACCATTCTGCCACTGGCCGTTTGCCTTGATGTCTGTCATCTGGTTTTGATCTCTTCCCCATTAGTGTACAAAGTAGATCAAAACTAGGCAATAAGCCATTTGGACTCTGTAAGGTCAAACGTTTTCACTGCAAAGGATATGAAGGCAACTGCTTGCCAATAATTTTAACAAAATGTGAGAGATTTCAGAGCAAGTACATCTTCAACTGGATTTTAGCCATGAAAGCACATAATCTCCACTATAGTGTTGTAAAATTTGGAAACAGATACCTAACAGAAGGCTATCTTGAGATTATGAAGAGACAACTGTTTGGCTCATTATAAAGTCAGATGTATTCTATGGCATTTGAGTGGACAGCAGAGACCCTGACATTATGCATGGTCCATTAGAAGTGAATTTGAGTTTGGCGATTACAGTTGCATAAACAAGACAGTTAATATATACTCAAATCATCCTGAAAACACCATGCCACATCTTTAATACATAAAGTCTTAATTTAAAATTAAAGTGCTATCCATTTCACTTTGCAATAAAAAAAATGATACTAGCTAAAAAAAGCAGGAATAGGAATGGTGTGACATGAGGGAAAATCAGATACCTGCATTGTTTATTCCTTTCCCTATCTTGCCATAGTTACAATGAGAAACTGATAGCGCAGCGGAGTGCTGTCATTATAGTAATCACATTTAATGCATCATAGATAGTTACAGGTGCTGCATCTTTTACAAAGTCTGGTATTATATTTTTCCTGTTCTAGTTTGCATTTTTCTGCAGGCTGCCATCCTGGACTGTGGTGAAATATTAGCTACACTGGGATCAGTGGCAAAAGTCTCACTGATATAAGTATGGCCAAAGTTTCAATCAGGATCTTTGCAATAATGTAAGTCTCTTTTAGCTAGTCAAATATTTCTGTCTTATGCTTGATGGAAGAACAATGTAAAAGGTTTATGTGATGCTTTAATTGATTTGACTGATGGAGTGTTTGTTTTTAATAAGGAAGAGAAATTCAGCCACTGGACCTTATATACAGGCATAGATTTATTTTGGTAGCAATTACCTGTTGCCTATCAGATCATGTCACACATGATCCAAAGTGAATGACTTATTTTTGCTTGTTGGTTGGACACATGGATAACTGAATCTCTAAAGTACTAATATATTCAGATTAACTGTCAGCCATAATTTTTCTAGCAACATGATATAATGTTTCTTCTTGTAGATTTGCACGGTGGCATTGCCAAGGAGAAAATACTGTTGACTACCAAAAATATTCCAGTGCATCCATGTCAATGATTCATTCAAGAGAATTTCTCATATATCTATGCTAAGAATGCTAAGGGATTTATATCCATAGTGAAGTATTATCAGCACTTTCATTCTCTTTTGTTTGCTAGTCTTGCTCACCTTGGCATTCAGTAGCTGTGGAACACTATGTCATTTTAGACTAGGGATTTTCTTAGATGGTAAAGCTTTATCTGTTTTACTGAGCAATTCATGATAAATAGTACTGGCAACTGGTAATGTATATAAAGGAAAAAAAATTGCAAGTACTACAGATCAAATTAGAAATTAGCTCTGCTACTAAACATAGCAATGATTTATTCTGGCCTCATCATGATATGAGGCAGGGGATGTATTGCAGAGTTTATTTATTCATTAATTGATACAAAGTCATTCGTTGACCAAACTGGAGACATTCCTGAAACATATCAACAAGAAAGGATATAATATTTAACAAAAAGAAAAGGCTAGCAAAGGAAACCTTGAAAGCAGCTGAGTAGCTCATGCTAGACCTTTTTATTAATAGCCAGAAAATAACTTAATAGTTGTAAAGTTTTACTGAGCTGTTGCCTTAAAATTATATGAAATCACCTCTGTTTAGAAAGACTGAAGGTCATTCACAATTTTTGACCTGCCTCAGGAAGGTAAAAGTTTAATCCAAATTGAATGAAAAAACCCTACAATTTAAAATTTAGGATGGTCATTCAGAAATATTGTACATCTTTCAATGCTGTGTAGGACAAATCAGTGTGTTGAATTAATTAATCTGTTTTCTATGAAGGGATGGAATCCATATAGATCAAGTGACTATGATTCTTACTAAGAATCAAATTTATTAAGGAGCAGTTAAGGGTTTTAGTGGATAGTGAATGAAAAATTTCTTAACAAATAAGCATGAAATTTATCAAAAAAATATTGTGTTTTCCTTCTTTGAAATTAAGTCTTGCTTGCTCTGAAAATAAATAAATAAAAAAATTAATTTTATTGTTTCTCTCTAAATCTCTATCTATGAAGTTAAGTATTTTATCCCAGAAATCCTTAAAGTATTCTTGTCCACACAGTCTTTCAGTACAGTGATTTTTCTTTTAATGGTAACACTGAAATACTTTTTAATGGTGTTGAAAAATATTATTGTTTTTCTCAGCATTTTCAATATGGAAACCAATGTTATTACATATTCCTTAAATATCACTCCTGTGTCTTTTATATCATTAGTCATATTTTAAGTAAGTGAATTTGATTGTCTTCTAATTATGAAAGAGCAAAAATGATTAGAAATACAATGTTTTCCTTAGTCTAATGTGGGAAATACAAAATGTCTGTTGCAAATGTTAAAATCCCTTTTTTCTCTATTGCCTGTATTCAGTAAAATTTTGTAAGTAAAATCATTTAAAAGTAAGTTTAGAACCTTTTTTTTTTTAAGTGGATGAAGTTTAGAAATGATTACACAGCTCCTAGATAATTAATTTGCCAACTAATTTGTCTTTAATCAACATTTTGAAACATTCATTTTTAATAGTGTCCTGCAGTTTTCCAATTTATTTCATTTTAATTTTATTTTCAAGACACAAACCTGAAGCAGATACTTCCATGGCTGAGAAAAATTATGCAATAATTAAGCGTACCTAAGAAGGACCCAAACAAAATCTGAAATTATGCTATGTTATGTAATGTAGATTTATGACATTACTATACTTTGACATGAAGTTGTTATAGTCCTGTGAGCGCTACTGTGCAGGCATTTACATGCACAACACATTTTATGGAAACCTGAAAATAAATCTTTTTCAGCAACTTAAATACAGTTTACATAGAAGACATAATGACTGGACAGAAATAAGTAAGCAATGATATTTATTAAAAACACAGAAAGTGTGGTGAACTTGGCTGTCAAAAGAGGTGCCCAACATAGGGAGCAGCATTTTTCACTGGAATGATTTCTTTCTCTATTTTCTATTCTCTCTCTTAAAAATAAAAACAGGTAAGAGTGATGACAACTTTGAAATGTATGTTTCCATTAGGCTTAAAAATTCCCCAGTAACCTGTAGATTTTAGTCACCTCAGAATTTATGCTTGTATGTTATTAAATTTTAGAACATATTTAATAATGCAAAAATGCTAATATGCATGGTTAAAGTGTTACTAAGCTTATACAGCCTATTATTTAGCTGGCAATGAGACATGACATGGAAGTAGTGGTGTTATTGCCATCAGCAAAATTTGGGCATAAAGTCAGACATCCAGCAAAGTGCCTCAAGCATTTAAAAAGAGTGTACTTTTTAGTGATAATAAGGGCCAATCTTGAATTAACATGCACTGTTGGAGCTTAAGAGAAATCTCTAGAACTACAGCACTTCAGTGCTGTCCAGAGGCTGACCCACAGCACACAATATGAAGCTCTACTAACACAAATCAGTCAGTGGGTATTGGTTGGGCTGATGGTGGGTAGCATGTACGGAATAACAGCTGAGGAGTTTTGGGCTTTTTTCCTTTCTCAGAGGTTCTGTTTATTCTCCCTTGCAACATCCTATTAGCTATTTTTATTAAATGGGATTAAACCTATGTGTCTCACTCAGGGGTAGAGAAAAAATACTTGAATCTGACCAAATTGATGTAGCTTTTTTTTTATATAATATATTTTGGGGACATGTCTAGCACAAAAACATGAAGGATGAGATCCGTATGCTCTCCAACTCTAACTACAAATGCAAAAAGGAAAGATATTAGTCAATCTCTAAAATTCATTGGATGGAGATATCTCAGAAAAATGAAGCAATATTTTAAAGAAGATCATTTCAAAAATGTGCCAAGAACAAGGAAGTTTATGTATTCTGTTGTCACTTTTATTTTAATGTATCAATCTACTCTGATAATGGAAACATAATAAGGTAGAGGTCATCAGGAAATACATACTGCTGTTTGGCTAGGAAGACAGCTGCTCTAGTTTTCAGCCTGAGGACATTGTTTATCTTAGCAGCCATTTCATTACAGCTCATAAACAGATCACATCAAAACTAGTCGTAAGAAATCCCTGCATTTCTATGTCAGCCTAGTTGAGACCGACAGTGCATCCCCCGATTTGAAAATGAGCTGTTCCAAAATGCTTTACGGATCAGAATTGAATTTAAGCCATCTATAAGGTCAATTACGCAGTCCTGGGGGGAGTAATGTTCTTTATGAAGTGGGGAAATACGTAGGAAAAGGCAGTTGTAGCAAATGCATGGGGAAAGCATCTATTTAATATTCGTGGGTTTTATAGAAAAGTATTCACTGTTGTATTTTGCATGTAGCTTGATTCAGAGAACAGTTACAGCACTAAAATCCTTAATGTATTCAAAACCACCTACTTTATAGATCCCTGTTAGCTTTTATCAGAGTATTGTGATTTTTTTTCTTAGCTCTTCTAGCTACACATATAGCCAGAATTCAAGGTACCCAAGAATTTCAGGGTGAAAAAGTGTTGCTTATTAATACAGGAGTTTGCAGAAGAGTTATAAGGGTCAGGATTTTCTTCTTAGTTACCTTTGCAGGAGGAAAGAATCTTTTTCGGTTAGTCTGTAAATAAATAGAATTGCAACATATGTCCAAAATTACAAAAAACCCTAGTTTGTGATCTGAAAGAGGCTGCTTTCTGCCCTTAAAGCAGCACTAAATGAGCAATTAGTTACTCAGAAATCTGAAGATAATACTAACTTTACAAGATTTGGTGAAAGAATTATACTACCATTTAAATGAGGAAAAGGAGATGGGGCTGCAGGCAGTGTGATTGCCTTGGAATGCTTCAGGCAGAGCTTTGGGATGTACATGAGAGAGAATCTTACAGGAAGAATTGCAGGATATGGAACACTTCTGTAACATTTTCAGAAACACAGTTTTATAACTCAGACTATCTTTGTGTCCAGTGGAGGATTTTGGAGAAGGTGAACAGATCTGTTGTTCTGATAAAGAGCAAAATGTAACATTTGTATTAATATCTGTAAATGAAGTTTGCATTGACATCTGATAATGAAGTAACATTACAACCCTTTAATTAAAACTAAAACCACAAATTATTGTCTAGGTCAGCAAATTGCCATTAAAACTATACCATTTGCAGCCACAAGATATCAAAGTCCGGCCATAAATCGGGTGAGATTGATATCCAGTCAGTATTAATGTACTGGGATGCTGGGAAGCTGGGTGCACTACACAGATGGCAAAGAGTTAAAATCACTGGACTAAGTAGAGCAAGTGTTATCTGCCAAACTGATAAGGTTAATTTATGGCTCCTGGGTGAGAAGCAGATGTCTGCTAATCTTAACCTTAAAAGAAATCCAGGGACTGCAGTGCACTCGATCTGAGCAGCACTTACAGTCCCTAAATAAAGAATTGCTGGTGTATCACAGTGCTGAATTTTTGCTGCAGCAGAAAATGGATTTTCTGAAGTCACAGATGATTTGGCTCCACTAACAGCTGCAGCACCCAACATCGAAAACCTAACAGCCACAATACAAGCACCGGAGTACTTGGGCAGTGTCAGGGTGGTTTTGCACACCCTTTCTAATTCTCTTATCTGGCCAGTTTATTGCAGGCAATTGAATGATAATGTTGCAGCTTTAACCACTGCTGTGCTAAATTTTGTGGAACTGGTAACTCAAAGTCAGATAGCAGCGACCCTAGATGTAAAAGACATATCTTTTATGATTCCAAGCCATAGACATGACGAGGCTCAATTGGTGCTTATCTGGAAGGGAGAACAATACTTAATAGACCCACAGAGATACAAGCATTCACCCCTCCATGGCACAAGCTGTGCTTGTCGAACTTCTACAAGGATTCTCACTCCTGAGTGTCATTAAATTAGCCAGAGATACCCTGAAAAGGTAGGGGAAGTAACAACAGCAGTGTGGCAAACATTTAATAAAATAGAATTTCAGAGTCTATCTGAGAAATATGAAGTCCAAGCAGTTAAACAATTTGAGCCACTAAGGGTTAACCTGTCCAGGGATCAGTGCCTTTGAGACTTGTATTGTCATCTTTTTCCAGAAGTAATTCCAGCACAGCCTTACTGAAGGAACCAGTTCAGAGTGGGGCAACTGCCAGTGGACTTACATGAAAAAGGAAACAGATAGGTAGATGTGATGAAGACTCTCCCCAGAGGCCCTTTTAACTTTTTGGTTACTTTAGTAGTAGACAGGGAACTGAATCAACACTTAATGGATTGTTCCTTCTTTTTTAATAATCGGCGTGTAGTAGGCACAATTTTCACTTTTCTTTTTGTACAGAAATCTGCCAACAGATGAGATCAAGTTGCATGGAAACCTAAAGTCGGGGGCAAATAACTTATTAAGTACCTCAGCCTTCTTCATGTCTGTTGTTAGTTCTCCCTTCTCATTTATCAGTGACCTTTCTTATTCTTGACCTTTCTTTTTTGACCTATATACTTACAGAATCCCTCCTTATTATTCTTCATGTCCTTTGCCAAGATCCATTCCTTCTGTGCCTTGTCTTTCCTTATCCCATCATCACACATCCAGACTGCCTTCCTGTATTCTCTCCCTGCTTCCATTGACAGTATTTCTTTCTTACTGTTCAGTTGGAGGAGCAGATCCTTGCACAATCGTGCAGGTTTCCAGCCTGCACTGCTTGATTTCCTACTCATCAGGACAGAGAGCTCTTACTCTAAGAAAAGTGGCCTTAAAGAGCTGCCAACTCTGGTCAGCTCTTCTGTCTCTAAGTACAGTTTCACAGGAGATTTCATTCACTATCTCCTTCAACAGCTAGGATTTGCTCTTTGGAATTTCAGGGTCCTGACTTTGTTCCTTGTCTGGCCAAGGTTCTTCCAGATCAGAGACTCAAGGATGATGTGGTTGATACAGCCAAGGCTGTCTCTGATTTTTCTAATGAGCTCATTCACACTGATAAGCAGCAACACCAGTAACTCTTCTCCTCTAGGATAGTTTCTGCAATACCTGGAGCAGGAGTTCAGATGCACTCCAGGACTCTCCTGAATTGCCTACAGCCTGCTGTATTGCTTGCCCAGCAGGTATTCAGGTGTTTGCAATCCCCCACTGGGATGAAAGCCTGTGAACACCATGATTCCTGTAGTTGAATAAAGAGGCCTTTGCAACACTCTGCCCCTGATCAGGCAGGCTGTGACTGATACCAAACACGAGATGTCCCTTGTTGCTCCTGTCCTTGATTTTTACCCACAGGCTCTCAGCCTGTTCATGGCTCTTCTTCAGAGTCAGTTCTTTCTGATTTAACCATTCCTGAAGAGAGAGCAACATGCCCCTGCCCCTTCTTAGAATCCTAGAATCTGTTCAGTTGGAAGGGACCCAAGAGGATCACCTGGTCCAGCTCTTGGCCCTGTGTGGGACACCCAAGGACACTTGGACAAAAGGACTCAACTCCAGCCCCTGAATAGGGCATTTCTTCACAGACTCTCTTCTCCTAAAGACTCTCTTCTACTTTCTCCATGTTATGTTCTGGCTGTGAAGAAGCATTATTTTCAAGGTTATCTTCAAAGAACGCAATAGAATTTAACCGAAGATCTTGCAATCAAATTAACAAAAAACTGTGTATCTAAAATATCTAGATTGCTTAAAATCATCTCACTGAGAAAGATTTATTTGAGGTAATGTAAATAGCTGTCATATAATTTTAGCATTCAATTCTTTAATATTTCTGGCATCTGCTCCAATTTACATGTGCTTGGTTCTATATAAATGGACATATAGTGGTATATGGAAGTTAATGTACTTTATGGGTGCATTGCCCTATAGATCATATAAATTATTTATATAACAGTAATAGTGAGTGAGTACATGCACGCTTTATTATGGCTGCAGGAAATTTTTTCCTTAAATGAGAGCATTTCAGCATTTCCACCGTACGAAGCAAATCAAGTACAGATTCTGTAAACCTTTCAACACTACCTTCTCTAAGTTTACTGCTCACCAGAGAAGAGTAAAGTGTCACAGTCATGACTGGATAAACTCTTGGGTGAAGTATAAAAGGCCTGGCAGGTTCAGAGAATTCACAGTGCATACTGCTTGTAGCACCAATATAGTAATTGTAGGTGGTAGTAAGGGAAGTTTTGATTGTACTGGTGCCTCTAACATCAGTTCTTTATGCATATATCTGGTGAGTCACTCTGGAAAGGAACAAAAACTTGAGATCAATAAAGCTTCCACGTGAATGGTCTGTATTTGCGTCCAACAAACAGGAAAATGCTATATTAAAAAAAAAAATTGCTTATTCTTAATGCAGCGTCACTAGTTTTAGCCAGCTGAATAACAGCATTTTTAGATATAGATTTTTAAAGTGTCATAGAAGAATTCAAGTCTAAATCCAGGTATTAAATTTAAGACTTCTCATTTATATCCTGGCTGCTTAGGAGATCGGAAGACACATGCAGTTTTTAATTTCTGACTCTTTTAGCAGTTAAAGCTTCTGGACAGAACTCATAACTGATGGTCTGACAGACAGGATGGACTGATTAAGAATTTTGCAGCATTAAATTCCAAGTGTCTCCATGCAGATTCTTCTTGACAAACAATTTTGAAATTATATTCAGCTTCATTATTTACCACACACATTTCCTTCTGCTACTGATGAGTGTTTCCACAAGCCATCTCACTGTATTAGCAGGGAACACTCACCTCAAAGGTGACCTAACTGGCCCAGGATAGTCATCTTGCTCGTCACAGTGTCAGAAAGTGGATGAAATCTATTCCTATAATGAGTGCACCAGGGATGGTACTTCACAATAAATGGATACAGCTCTGAAATGGTGTCCAGGCTATAGCCAGAAGGGAGGGCTTCTATTAAAATTAATGGCTTGCTTGCTCTGTTTTTATCAATGTATTACTGAAATGGTGTTCTTTCAAGGTTGCACAGCTGGTTTAATGCTGATTATGTTTTAAGCCAGAGTGGATAATTAAAAAGGATAGAAATGAGTGTAGGGTTATTCGTAACAGAAAAGATGCCAAGAACTATACAACCAAGGCATTTACTGATAATACAAAAAAAACCCCCAAAGATAAATTTACTGCAAAACCATTTGTTTCTGCTCTAGTAAAACACTTTCAACACATTAAAACAAGTCTCCAATTGTTACTTCTGTTGCAGAAAGACTTACATGAAGACAGGAAAGCAAAATACCATGAGTTCCCTAAATTTTATGGATTTAAAGCTAGTACTAATTCAAGAGAATATATCTTCTCATACAATTGAGGTCATGCAATTGATCATACAATTAATAAACACATGAACTCTGAAATTTTGCTATTACAAAATCTATATAATAGCCTATGAAGTTCCATGTTATAAAGTTTCATTTCATTACTTGGTTAATTTCAGGGAACAGGGATTTACTGCATGTACTGAATGCTAAGTCTCATTGACACATCTGCAGTAATATTTGACCGCACTAGTCCTATGAGTTTGGTCAGGAATGCTTATTCCTTTGGTTTCTTTAACAACGTTTTAGAAGTAGTAAGAAATTAATTTTATGATTTCACTGGAATACTGCCCAGAGAGATCAAGAGGTGTTACCATCATATTTTTCAATGAAATCTGCTTTGGTTCCTCTGTTTTCATATTAAAGAAAAATTGCCTTATTCCCAATGTTTTAGTCCTTTTTTTATCTAAAAATGAGACAAGCTCTTTAGACAGTCTGATACTATTTCAGAAGGGTTTATGAGAGACCACTATACATACACAAAATAATGTGATGGCATGTGAATCTCTAAAACAACCTGAGAAAAACTCTTCCAGAATTAATGGTGTTAATAAATGGTCTGATACATAACGTATTTCTGTAAATCAGTGGCTGCACATAGAAATTCATACCAGCATTGTATAAGTATCAACAGCCACTATATTTTGTGGAAATAAATATGTAGTCAGTGGTGCCCTTCAGTGAGCATCTTATGTTGTCTCATTTTATCATATGAGGCGTGAGCAATGTAGAATCAATGTATAGAAAATATTGTTTCACAGCAGAGAACAGACATAGATAGAATTATGCCTTTTTAAAAAGTGATTTTATAGCTTATGTAATCGTCTAAAAGCAAAATTAGTTCCACAATGTTTTGCTGACCAGACTACTGGTTATTCACACTGTCATGATATATAAAATGTCGTTACTGTTATACCACTGCATCAGCTTTTCTAAGGTACTGCATAGCAGACACAATTAAGAACTAACTAATGTCCTCAGATTCTACTTCTCCCATCTCAGTGAACTCTTTTGAGCAAAAGAGATTTTTTCCTCTAAGCCAGGATTTTATATGTGTTTTTAAGCACATTTTCTAAATCCTCCTCATTTAAGATTTCACATTCATTACCAACTTTCAAGTAGATGAAAACTATTTTGCCTGAATTTCATCCATTTAATATCTGTAGTTATTTGCCTCAGGCCTTGTCTCTGGAGAAGGAATATAACCCAAACAGAAAAAAAATTATCAAGAAACATTTTTAGAATAACAACAGGATATAATAAAATAGTATGTAGTAAAATTGAGATTTCTTAGGTCTAGAACTAAGGCAAAGCTGACTTTCAGTCTTCTTCCTGGAATTTACCATTCCTGGGAATTGCTCAAAGCTGCATTCAGAGGAGGTTCAGATGACATTAGGAAAAATAACTCTAAGAGGGTGGTCAAGCAGGCTTCCTGGAGAGGTGGTTGAAGCCTCAAGCCAGTCAGTTTTTAAGAGGCATTTTGACAATCTCTTAAAAATACATTTGGACTTTTTGTCAGCCCTGAATTGGTAAGGTAGTTGGACTACACGATCATTGTAGGTCCCTTCTAACTGGAAATATTCTATTCTGTTTCACGTGTAGAAGTATTTATATATACCATGTATACTTTAACAATATGATATGTGGAGCACTTCTCAGATTAACTGTTCCAGTGCAAAAAAAGCCTAATGCTTTTAGTCTTCAGGCAAACAAATTAGGTCTTACAACAAAAAAGGTAAATAACAACTATGCTTTTTCACATTTCTCAGCATGTGAATATAGCCTTTGGGGATCTCATTTATTACCTTCTATTTATATAGTGATTCTTATAAGAATTTTAAGTGGAAGTAGCTCTAAAGCCTTACATTATTGAAGATGTACGACACTTATGACTTCTCTTTACCCTGAAACCCTATTGCCCTATTAGATAAAGAAAAAAAAAAAAGATTGCCTAATTTGCCCCACTTTATTTCATATTTAAAACTTATTAAAAATCTTTTAGTGGTTAGTTTTGGACTTCATTTGTACCATATCTTTTATTTGAACCAATTTTTTCACATGAAAGATGTGGAGCTGCTAGAATGGGTCAAAAGGAGGGTCATGAAGATAATGAGAGCATCCCTCCTACAAAGACAGGCTGAGAGAGTCAGGGTTGTCCAGCCTGCAAAAGATAAGGATTTGGGGAGGACTTACAGAACCTTACAGTGCCTAAAGGGAATTTAAAAAAAAAGGGAGGTGAGCTTTCTACAAGGGCAGACAGTGATAGGATAAGGGGGAGTGGTTTCAAACTTTGAGAGGAGAGATTTAGGTTAAATGTTAGGAAGGAATTCTTTACTGTGAGGCTGATGAGATTCCAGAACATGTTGTCAGTCCTTGAGTGGCCTATCCTTGGCAGTGTTCAAGGCCAGGTTGGATGGAGCCCTGGCCAATATCCCTGCCTATGGTGGTTGAGGTTGGAATGAGGTGGTCTTTAAGGTCCCTCCCAATGCAAGTTATTCTGTGATTCTATGTAAAGTGAAAAAAGAGATGAAAAACACAGATGAAAGAAAGATCTGGGATGATAAAAACATTGTCAAACTGAAAAACAATACAATCACAATAGTCAAAATGCATTGGAAGACATATTAAGAGGATTATGATAGGTAAGGCATGGGATACAGTTTTAGCTGGGGCCTGTTGGTTAAATTATATAATTACAAGCACTAACAGTGACAATAAGATAATAGAACATGACCAATGAATAAAAATTCAAGGAACTAAAATAATTTCCTTTTGGGGGAAGAAAAAAACCCAACCAAAAAACAAAGTTCCAAATGGAAAGGTCTACAGGGGACTTACTATGAATTTTCAATTGGTTTATTGACCTCCTTCTGATTTTGCCTTTTTCTGTTGTTCTTCTTCTCTTTCAATTAACACTTTACGAAACTGTACAGCATATGACAAAACACAAGTCAATATTTACTGATTCCAAATAGTTCGATTTTTCATATGACAAAATTAAAAACAGGAGTTTTTTCATTATATCAATTAAGACAAACTTAATCAGCTTAATTTCAAGATTAAAAGATTCAGTTTAGGCATTAACAAAAACATACTTTCTTACTATAAAATAAGTACTGCCAGTAGAATTAAAAAAAATATAAAATCTCCATTTGCTTAGAAAGACTTCATAAAACTTTCACAAATCAGAACATTTATTTTTCAAGTAAATATTTGAGTCATGTCATGTGTCAGTTTGATACCTGAACTATGACTTCTACCTATATCTTGAGTTCTTATTCTACTGGAGTCAGCCAGCTATATAATATACAAACAAACATTTGCTTCTGGGCTCTGCAGTAGATTTTCTCTGAATTACTCTGAGGTTACAAGAGGAAGAGAAACTACCTTTACCTTGTTGGCAGATCCTGTCCATCCCTTACTCCCAAGAGGGGAATTAAGAGCTTTGGGCAGGGGACAGAGCATCAGGAGGATGGCTGGAGTTCAGCACTAGCTGGTGTCATAAAAAGATGTAGAACTAGGGCACAGTGGCTGAACTGGCTTGGGGTGAAAGTGGGGCAACCTTTCATGAAATTACTGAGATACTTTCAGCAGAAAGCATCTTGTATTCTTTTGTTTTTCTCCCGTATGAAATGAGAAAAATATTGGGAAATATATCAAGTGTCAGTTCTGCAGTGCAAAAAAAATAGCATGCATGATAATCATTTTACTTTGTGATGCTATTTTAGAAATATTCAAATAATATTAATCATTAGTGAATTGATTTGCAACGAAGACAGTCAAATAATTTATTGTAGCTTTGCAAATAAACAACGACAATCTTTGCTATATAAATCACGTTCAGTAGTACTCTGCCTAATACTATGTTGTTCCTAATTCTCTCCCTGCTCCTGAGATGACCCTTGCCACAGAAATGTGAAGAATGTTGTGAAGTTTGCCTTCAGTGCACACACATTCATGGAAAAGAAACAAGGACAAGAAAGCTGGAACAGTGTTTCAGGAATCAGCAAAGTCTGGAAGAATAGGGAAGCTGACACACAGTAACCATAACTTGAGTTCTATCTGTGAATGGATGTGGTACCAAGCTCCTACGGCAGTACTCCTTTGGATTTGGGTGCAGTGTCCTGTATTACTGCAGTGCTTCTCTAGCAGCTAACGTTTATAGTTTCTCAGCATGTTTAATTAGCTGAGGTATGATCCCACAAGTTTATAGTTTCCAGTTGCAGAAACATTCACCTGGAAATAGCTTGGGTACCTCTGAATAGTATGACACTCTAGCACAAAGCTACATCTCAAGAGCTTTACCACTGTCAGACTTACTTGGACATATATGAACTATGGCTACCATCAAAATCAAATCCAGATTTTTTCAGTCATGTAATTTAATGATTATACTGCAGTGAATAAAGACATACAAAATTAGATTTCAATTACAGCTCCTGACATTTTCTGCACAAAGCCTATACATTTATTTCCCTCAATCCAGACTGTAAAATAACATAATTCATCAAATAAGCATGGTTTCATCATTACTTATCAATTTGGTTTTAATATTCCAGCAGATTAATAAAATGTTCTTTTATATCTTACAGTATGTAAAGGTCAATTAGTGTATGTTTCTGGTACTCTGAAATTATGAAGAGACATATTAAAACCTCCTGCACTCAAGAAAGAATCAGATCAACATCATTGGTATTCAGGTTATTGTCTGATAACTTGCCAAGTGTTTTAGCAATAGATTGCACAAATACTTTGAAGTGCTGGAAATCTACAGTAGTATATACACATGTGCAATACAGAATTCAAAATAACTGATTGGGTACCTCCTTAGATTAGATTTAAGGGTCTCTCCACTGATGCAGAAAGAAGGCATAGCAGGTGTAGTATAACAACATTAAGGAGCAGTCTTATTGTTATGAGAAACGTGAAGTTTCTGAATTCTTCATTATATTGCAGGGAGATGAGTTTTATCCTAAGAGGGTTGGCAACTGCAGAAAAGAATCTACGTGTGCAGCATTTCAAGTCTACATGAGAGTAAATTTCAGTGTCTGCTTTGTTTAGCTGCAGCTTGCAGTGTAAGGCTTGGTTTCCAAAAACAATTCTGCACACACCTAACACAGCTGTGGATGCACAAGTGAAATGCAGTCACCTCTGTCCGTGAGGTTCCTTTCTGTTGCATATGTACTGCAAGATACAGGGGGGAAGAGCACATGTCACATCACTAGAATGGGATTGCCTGTGCTTATAACAGTTATTTCCACCTCGTGGGCTTATGAGGTGCTCCTTTAGTTCATATATTAAATTCTGTCACTGAGGGAAGCAAGCATAAATTCTTTTACATTCAGTAAGAATTTAATACATTTAACCGGAGAATATGTAATAATACTTCATGCTGTGTATAAAAAAGCCCTTTCAGTGACTGTGGAAATGCAGCCACCTCTAGGATTCAGTATAAAAACTGTCCAACAAGTTTGCATTGTATTTCTCTTGTATTACAAGAGAAATTGAAGAGATTGTTACAATTTGCTAGAAACCTCAGAATAAACCTCTAGGTTTACAAATTATAATAATTATGCTTTTTTGCCTAAATTTCAGTTTATAGAATATATGGAATATCCACTGACTACTGATTTTCCAAAAGCACCTGGATCATTGCATTTTAAGTTTTCCTCAAAGAAAAAAAAGGGTCTTAAACATTATAAAATGCGTTATGCATTTTATTGTATGAATTGTAGAATTGTATGTATTGTAGAATGAATTGTGATTTAGGTAATATTCAAACATTAAAAAATATATCATTCTTTAAAGTTGCTTTAATACATACAATATGTTCTTCTGAATACAATAATATATTTTTTCTGAAATTAGAAAAGTAAGGCTTGTTAAACCATGATGTGGCAAAATTGTTCCAAAATCTTCTATTGCAAATACTACCAAAGGAAAGATAGCATACTTTTTTGTTCAGCAGACCTTACTTTCCCTGGATTCAAAATGTTATCTCCTTTCTCAATAACATCTATTTTTGTTACCTCACTTCTAAGTTGCAAATGGAAATAAAAAAAAAAAAAAAGGGAAAGAAATTAGATTCAGGTGTGAATACTATCAGTGCAATCCTTAATGAAGCCTTAACAGCAGCACCTAAAATTATTTCTGCTAAAATTTTTCAGTATAGATAGTTTCTTTTGCACATACACAGAGAGAGAACTTGTTACTCATATGAAAAGAAATGTGCTAAAGATTTGCTTTTAAACGCTAAGATGAATGAGTTCAGAAATTCCCTCAAAACAAACCTCTTTTTTCATTCCTGGGATGTAAGTGCAAGTTCAATTTTTACAACATAGGAATTTGTTTTGAAAACCCTGAGACATTGGCCACGAAATCTCACAATAGTATTTTCATATGGCTATTATTCAGAAGAACCTCTAGAAGGTTGTGACTAATGGTTTCTACTGCATCTTGAGAAAGAGGCAGCTAATTTGCAAAGCATGTCTGGTACAGAATCAACCACAGTGTCCACTTAGGGCACGTGAAACCTCTTAATGCATTATGACTTTGGGAAAAGACAACAGAAAACTGAAGAAAAGCACTCCAGCCACAGTATATTACAAGGGCTACATTAAACATTTGTGCTTTATGTGTGTGCTTCTATTACAAAAGCTGGACTCCAGTGCATTCATTTTTACGAAAATCTTACACTGAAAGGTGGTAGCAGAGTTTCCTAACCAAATGTTGTGCTGGCAACTAAAATGGCTGAAGGATGGGTCCATGCTGCAGAACAAAGTTTCTCTAGAGTGGGAAGCAGCTAATGATTAATTTTCTGATGAGCTTGTGAGTTGCTCCTCTGGTATTCATTTCTGTAGGATTTATTAACTGTTTTGGAAAACCCAGACTGAAGGTCTTTTCTTACTTCTTTCCAATCCACAAGCCAAACTCAAAAGAACGCAAAGTTTGATATTCATTAGTAAATTGTGGTTTGACTAAAGAAGTTACAAAGGCCATAGAGGTTTAAATCTCTTGCTTTGTGAGTTTAACTGAGTCATGCACCAAAATTGTGGTTTTTATTTGACACTTTTGGAATGATGAATGACTCACATTGATATTAAACTCATTAAGTATGTCTTTTGGGAGAAAAACAACTACAAAACAGGTTTCATTTTAATTTCCCCATTATTCTAGGTGCTTATTAAAATAGAATATAATCTGAGTCTCTAAGAAAATGGTAATAAAATGTCCTAATTGAAAGCTGTATTCCTTATCTTTAATAAACAATATTTCTCTGCTAGTAGACAAGACTATTTACCTATAATGTAGGAAAAGGTTACTTATATTTCTTCTGTTTCTATATTTTTGACACCAGTGTGTATTTTTTCATTGTTTGGACTATTTACTTTGCACTTCTCTGAAACAAACTCCTTTGTCATTTACTGAGCCCTTTTCCCTGTAGTCTGGAGTTCTCTTCCTTTTTAATTAGATTGACCTTTTGGTTCACTTGGTTGCCCTCAAAATGACTGAGAATGACTACTCTTTTGGAAGACAAGTTGAAATCAGCACAGAGAGACTGAAAACAGTCATGCGAAATAAAAATATTTTATGCAGCAGTCCAGCTCTATAACTGCATAATCGTTATGTTCATAGCCTCTAACACAAAGAAATACTGGCCTCTGCAAATTTTGTGACATTTTAATGATGACAGGTTCTTTCTCATCTCCTTGAATGAATGCTTTTATACTGCACTGTGTGACTAATATTTTCAGAGTATATTTTTACTGTCCTATAATGATTTGCCTTTTTACCCTTCCAAGCTACAAAGGGTGAACTTTAATTACAAATTATAAGTTCATTTGCTACTGTTTATTGCATAAAGTATATTTATCCTCTTTCTGCCATGATCACAGAAAGAAATTACTGTTTAAATTACGTTTTCTAGGTTAAATCTGAAATAAATGGACTTTTTTTTTTATTCTGGGTGGTTAGACATCATTCAAGTAGGGTGATTAGACACATTTGAGTAGTTTAGAAAGAAATAAAAAGAGATACCTTTACATGCTTATATAATTGCCCTAAAAGTTTAATAGGTGAAGCACAAACGCTTTTTCATTTTTCACTAGGAAGACGATAATCAGGCAAATTCACATTTTCATTTACAGCAGTTACAGCAATGTCCCTGAAGCTAGGGATTGAAAAACATCTTCTTTCATGGTCTTTTGTGTGGTGAGAAGGAATTTACATCTCATCTCTCTACTCAGTTGAAGGTTCTCTAATTTATAAATTAATATTGGGTCAGGAAAGGTTCATTCCCAGTCAGGAAAGGCTGCACAGAGTTCCCAATAATAATTGAAAAGCATTTGAAAAATTAAGTATGAGATACTCAACCAATATTAACTTAATATAAAAGGGCTTTAGACTTTCTGAAAAAATCTGTGAGAAAAACCTGTCTTTTTGGTACTTCTGCACTGAACAAGAAACATTTCTCTTTCTGCATCTGAGTTGCATTTTCTTATTTTCAAGGGCTTGGTTGGTTTTCCAGACAAGTGACTAGAGTGGCTGATCTACCTAATCAGTGAATACTGTCACAGCATGGTCCACTGTGTTACAGCCTGTGTCTCTCCTGCCTGTATATGAGCTTCAAACCAGGCCAGCTCTGTGCCTTGGAACAAGGTGTCCAGCTACTATTGCTGAAATGCCACGAGCAGTTGCTGGAGGTTCCACTTTTTCCTCTTGGTGCTGACCTTTAGAACCAGTAGTTCAGTGAGAAACATTGCTATTTTTGGAATAGTAGTATCACCATCTGTACTTCTTGTTGCTTTGTTTCTGCTTCTGTAAAGCAACACCTTGCTCTTATATTCATTGACCAGCCTCTACCCAATGGAAATTTCTTGGATCCACTTAGTAGCACTTCAGTTAATATCCCACTCCTATTATAACCTTTCAGAATGTCTACTTCATCCATTTTAAAGGATGATAAGCTCTGTTATTTTCAGGATTACACCAAGATATTTTGGTTCTTGTATATAATAATCTAGAAGTACTACCATCAAGCATGATCTTTTTTGTCTTATGAGGAAGCAGAAACATTTCTCCTAATTTTTTCCCTTCTTTTTGCTCTAATCCTGAATATTTTTCTGTGTAAAACAAGGTCACAAAATCTTAGCTATTTGATACAAAGAATTTGTCATAAAATACATTTTTACATCTCTTTGAGCAGACAATTCATGTGCTGTTACAGTTGGGTTTTTATCCCAGTTGTTTCTGACCAGTAACTCAGCTTCAGCTGAAGAAACAACTGTGCTATCATTAGGGCATTTTTTAAAGCAGTGTAGGATTTATACTTCCACCATGGTTTTTATGGAATTGCATGTAATGAGGAGTTTGTTGTTGAAGAATTTTTAGAGTGCATGTTCTTTTTGTTAGTCTAGTGAAATTCAGATTGTTGTGGGAAATGTTAATCTAAATATTTTTGTAAATGAATACAGTGAATTTTATTCTTTTCAGAGGAAAAAAAAAGCCCTTCATCTTCTCAATGATTGGATAGGTGTAGCTTAAATAGACAAAAGCGAGTTGTAAGCAGATCATGTTGTCCTACACTTTCAGGGATGGCAAGTCAAAAAAAAAAAAAAACAACCAATATTAATATCTCTTCACACAAATTGTGTTCTGAAGAGGTTTTGTGTCATTTCAAAGAATAAATAAAGATTTTCTGTTCTAAAGTGCCACAAAGTTTAAGGAAGATAATCTATTCAATCTTAAGGCACTAATTAAGTAAAATATTAATAAAACTTTTCACATAACTGAAAGTAATCACTGCTTCACTCCTCAAGGAACCATACAAATTGTTAATTATCAGCCAAGTTTAATATTTACTCAATAGCTCTGAGACTTTTCATAGCAAAATAAAATTACATTTTCATCTATAATTTGTGCCATAACAATTTTTAAGTAAAACAACTCTATTTTTGAACGCTGTTATAAACTAAGAAGATTGTCTTATGTGTTGAAATTATTTTCTATGTGTGTATTTTCATGTTACATGAGGAACTGGACCTACTTTTCTAATAATTCCTGAAATCCATACTAAGACATACCTTAAACTCATTAAGAAAAATCTTACTTCGTCAACCTCCACAGAGTGCAGGTTAAACCACAAGGTGCAACGCAGCAGAATTCAAATGTAAGGTATGGCTTCTCATGAATTTAAAACTTATTACTTCTATTACCTGTAGAACTGACTGTTTTCTGCTTCCCCTATACAGTGACTTAGTTGAAAATAAATGTTTCTCAATGTACATTTTGAAATTTCCTTAGTAATTTCCTTAGTAATTTGAAGAAGGAATTCTTAGTACACAACTGAATTCTTTTAAAGCCTTTCAGCATATTGTAATATGTTTATGTATTTTATATTGGTTAATCCTGATAGATACAGAAAAATGTGAATTTATTTGACAGAACTTTATCTAAAGTTATGACTTCACAATTTCCCAACACTTTGCTTAAAAATGTGATAAGTTATTTATGTTTTGATAGATGCACATATAAATACTACAACCCCACTCCTGTGTGACTGAGTAAGTCCCTAGTGGCAGAATGAGACTCACTGAATAAACTTCTTTAATGGAGGAAATCTCAGATGAGATGGACAAGTATCACTGTGAAACTCAGGGAAGAATGCAGGATGTCTGATCACAGAGGTTGCAAAAAAAAAAAAAAACAAAGGCTTTATTTCCCCACAAAGGAGACTGGAACATGGCCTTAATTTCAACATCTATCAACAGGTGAGCAGATAATGTGGTGGTATAAGTGTTTCTCTCTGAGTTCATTAAAATAGTGTGAAGACACCAATGGGCTTGAGCTGGCTTCCACCCACATATGCCTTCCCAGCCAGTGAGGGGACAGTCCAAGTTTATACCAACATTGCCAGCCATTACGAAATCAATCTTTTACATAAGTGTACATGCTCAACATCATGTCTGAGTACTTTTAGTTCTCATACACCCAAAATCTTACCTTTATAAGTGGGGATTTCTTGGCAGCAACAGAGGATTTGCAGGAGGGAATTCCAACTGGACTTATTGAGACCACTGTTTGACCTTTAGTTTAGTTAATTCCCTTATATATTGTTTTGTAGTTTTCTAGGATTTTTTTCCACTGAAAAGTTTCAATTTTTTTCAAACATAAATATACTAGTTACAAAATTTGCCACATATATATAAAGGTATATAAAGATAGATGACTAAAAGCAGAAGACGACATTTAGGATAAGTTTAAACACAATGCTGTTAAGCGTGCACCAATACAATACTTTACAATCACAACTGAATTATTTAATAATAATATTAGAATGAGCATGACTCCTAATCCTAAAAGTAATAAAGAAAGATGGACGATTCAGTGGCATGGATGTTTTCAGAAGAGCCTTATTGTTACTATCTTCAGGAGTTAGTGTGCATGGAGTTCTTTGTTGTTTGTCACCTTAAATATAGAGGTATTGTGCTCATCTTCATGATTAGCATACAGCTGGTATTCTGGAAGCTTCTGAAATTCCAGAGCACTTGTAAAAACACATTTCCATTCAATAAAGATGGAAATGTCATTGGCAAAGAGAAATAATCTTTAGCTTAATTTTTTAAAATCTCTTTAATTCTGGAAATTTCTATATTTAAAAAATACCTGGTATTGAATATTGACAGAATTATGGTATATAAATACATTGCAAGATGAGCAAGAAGTGCTTAATCTATTGGATCTTGTGCAGCATTTACCAGTACACTCACTGTAATTCTACAATCTCATCATCTTCCAGGATACAGAAATGCAATGAAATCATTGGGGTTTTGGGTTTAGTTTCAAATTTTCCTTCATTCCATTGCAATGGCATTTAAAAATATACTGTATGGAAAACATAATGGGGTTTCTCAGAAATGTTATTTCCTTGGGCATCAAATGGATAATGAAAGGTTTGGTGATCTGGCTGTTCATATGAATGATCACACACACACTATAATTGTATTCTTTCATCCCAGAGATAAAAATTTTGCATTCTGGCATAATGAAGAATATTATGACCTATATCATTAAAGTACCAAAAAGAATTCAGGGAATTCCCATTGTTGGTATGTCCAGCCATCTTTGGGAATGATTCATAGCAAACTTATATTTTGTGAAATTTGTCTTTCATCAGTCTCACTAAAATCAAGGTGTCCCACAGGTTTATGAAACTGAACTGGATATACTCAAAATATAAAATGCAAAGCTATGACAAAAACATGTTTCTACATATTATCAATCCAAGACAGCATGAAACAATAATCATGGCGTTCTGAAAATATTAATAATGAAGGAAATTTACCTCTTAAGCTCCTTTTGTTGTAAATGAATACAGAATAAATGAATACAGAATGAAAGATTTCCCGGACCATATTTTTTTTCCTTTGTGAAGGGATAGAAGAGAAAGTGCTTGGTTTGTGCAACTCTATCAAAGAATCTCTTTTAGTACTGTCTTTATAGTTGGTTAAGCAAATACTAATAGAATTCAAGACAATGATGAAATTTAAGTACCTTAAAATTTAATTCTGGATTTTTGATTTTTTTAAAACAAATGCTTTTTAGAATGCATTTTTTAAAAAAAACAATACTGACTGAATTTTTTTAAAAAAACAATACTGACTGAATTTGGAAAATAAATTGTCATTGGTGTAACTATATCCATTCATTGCTACTAATGGGTTGGCTTTTTACTAATGTTTTAGGGTATTAAGAATAACATACCGCTACATCATTTTGTTACAGAGATGTAGAAAAGCTCAATTTACAATTATGCCCAGGTAGAATTACTCTCAAAATGGGGGTATAGCAGGGAGGGATCCAAGAAACTGTTGTAGTGACTTTATCAGGGCTTTCTAAAAGGGTTATGCACAGAAAAAGGACAGTGAGTTGTAGAATTAATATCTAAATAGGTATTATTTTTAAGTGTTTTATACAGGCAATCTGTACAAATTTTAGGAGAATAAAAAATGGGGCTTGTAATTTTATAGTGCAATCACCTTCCAGGTTATCACTTGAGTATAAACTTGACATGTTCTTATTACAGCTAAAACAAAGTTTAACAGGAAATGCATAGATTTGTTAATATATCTGTGGAAAACATCCTAGTTTTTGTTATCCTGTTCACAGTTTTGCAAGACTGATGCCATATTGTGGGGGAAACTAACTGGAAAAACATATTTTCATTTATAATACCTTCACAGGTCACACTTTAGTGAGATTTTAGCAAGATCTTGTTACAATACTTTGCTTCTTTAATATTAGACAATAGAACAGAAATTCATTTAGGAGCAAATCTATTTTTTGAAGTCTTACTCAATTAAGTCTCTTTGCTATCACTCTTTGAAATGTTATACTCAAATTTTCCGATATGTTCCTGCTTCATCAAAACAGTGATGCAGAAAAAAGGGTTGGGTCATAAAAAGAGCTAAGGCAATGCCTCCACTGAAGTATCAACCCCACTATGACTGAAGCCTCAGCGCCAGCATTTCATTCAGCATTTGGCACTCAACTAAACCCAAAGGTAATCCTCAAAAGATAGGAAAAAGGAGCAATTTATGCACTGAAGCACTGAATTATCTCCTTTGATTTGATAGCTCTTTCAGTAGACTGTATGGAGAGCTGACATAACTTTTCTTCTCATGTTTTGTCTGGAATTATGTGGGGAATCATATGAAGCATTAACAATGGCAGTAGTGGAGGGGAATGGTCTAGTGCAGTTCTGCTCTGCCCAGTCATAGGACTTGTGTCTGACTGGGTTGTTCTGACTACAAGGGGTAACAGCTCAGTTCAGGGACCAATCTTTGTTTTTGTAAGTGGGGAAATGTCCATAGCAATTCAGCTTACCGATCAAGAAATTTAAATTATTCTCTGCATCAGGAAATTAAATATTTTCTTGCATTTGTTATCTTCTTGAAAAAAAAATATTTGTAGAGATGTTTTGATATTTCATTGGAAGTATACAGCTTTACAGAGCATGCTTACAAAACTCACAGGAACACAAACTGTGCAGATGAAACTCTGATGAAGTGCTATTGAATTTCATTGATTTATCATGCAAAGGCCAGGAGTATATGATGGGAGAAACTGTAGGCTTTAATAAGCTTCCTGGAAGCTTGATAAGGATATGTTCAAAAAGGAGACAGAATACTATTTAGATAAGGCTATATTCTATGAGACTAGAATGTGATTATTTGTCTGATATTCAGAGGCATTATAAAATTATGCAGAACTGGCAGCCAGGATGACCCGATTAAGTAAAAATGGGAGCTTTAGTAAGGCAATCTTTCTGTCTACAGATTTTTATTTTCAATTTCAATTTAAATTCAGTGCATAAGAAAGAAGCAATACAAAATGCAGACAAAAATTTTCACTTCAGATTTCAGCCTATTCTGCTACAGGAAAAGAAAATTGGAAAAGGACAGAACTAAATAAACAGTGCCCTCAAGACCAGCAAAAATTATTAATAATGATATAAAGAATATTCCCCATGTATTTGATCCATTTCATGCCAGTTATTTATCAGTATTGAATTCAGTTTCAGATACGCAAGATTCTGTGACCAAATTTCTCAGTGATTCATAATAAAGTAAGAAAAACTGCTCTCGGGGAACCCTTAAGGGGTTCATGCTTTACAAAGTTACCTTAGTTATATAATATGCATGGCTTTTTGTGTGTTTGATGTTGCTCTGAACACTGAGCATGGGATGAAATGGGAATGCAGGTCTTGGCACAGTATTTTGTAAGCGGAGGATTTGAAGTAAATGCCTCTGTGTAGTTGTGTATCACACTTCACAGAAAGGCAACAGCTGCACTGCATCATCACTGCAGTTCCAGATGTTCAGCAATGACAGAGTTTTCTTTTTTCATTACATATCAATGATGTAATGCTTCATAATACGTCTTACAGACAGGAAAAGAGAACACATTAATTTGATGAATGTTTCAGATAGATAACAGCTGCATGTTTTGAAAGGTCATCCTCAGATATCATTCAGATCCCAGAAAAGAAAAGAAAACAAATCTTTCTCTCTCATTTACGCTATTTTAAACCAAATAATCTTTCCTAAATCATGACTTAATTTTTTAAGTCTGTCTTCATCAGGAAAGATTTTGAAGCTACAAATGACAAATAACAGATAACTCCATAGCAGTAAATGTTAAAAGACAATAGGTATGACTTTGACTGAGTTGTGTCAGAAATATGTGAACAACTAATGTCTTTATCCTAGGGTGACTGTCTTGTAAAGAATAACATAAAACTAAGATCTTCATTTCAATCTTTTAGCACTGTTTACACTGAGCTAAAAGTAGCTCAGTAACTGACAGACCCTGTTTTATTTGTAAGAAGTCATAATTTGCATCATCATGTAAGGCATCATTTAGTCTTCCCTGCAGAAATAAAAGTAACATTTTTATATTAAAAATAAAAATATGCTCATTAATCTTTGGCTCAAATTCCTCAGAATTCCTTAAGGAACCCTTCTTTGCATTTCAGTAGCAAATCTTTCAAACATACGTCTGCTCAAAATGTAAAGTAACATGATAATTTTTCAACATAAACCTGACATTTATGGAGTTGCTAAAAGAACACCAACACGCAAATTTATAATAATAGCTGTTATTTTATCCTTAGGTAGTCTAATTATTCAGGCACCTATCTTGTATGCAGGAGTCACCATGAAACACCTCTGTTTTTAGGAGGAAGCAGTAGTACTAGTGTCAGTCATGGAAAAGGATGCAAAGGATGCTTAGGCAGGGTTTGTATACATATATTTTTAATAATAGATAGATTGAATAATGTAGATTTTAAAAATTATTTTGGTGCATGTAATTTCTTCTTCAGGTGTGAAACAGAGCTTGCTAACATTGGATTTAGAATAGAACAATAGATCTGAGTATTACCCAGTTATGACCATCATTTAAGCTGCTGTGGTACTTGGGGAACACAGGGGAGATAATGTCACTATCCATGACACAAAAGAGAGACAAATGTCACATTTGGGACACTGAGAAATGAGGTAGGAGGAAATGAATATCTAATGAAGTCACTACTTTTCTGAGATAATAATTTCCATAGCCATTTCTGCTACAAATTTTATCTTTCGGGCGCACCACTGTGAAATATCCCTTAGGCTGAGGACTGAAGTCAGAGGTGGAAAGATTCCACCAAGATATACTCTATTGGTAAGCAGATGTTCCTGTTTTATATTGATCAAATGTGGTCATTATAGGAGATATCAATTGTGCCAGTTAGAAATAAAGGTATACCAAATGAAGTCTAAATTAAATTGTGACTGTTAAATGAAAAAATTGAAGAATTGAGACAATTAATTTTGTTCTAAGCTCACCCTGAAGTGATTCACTTATTCAAAATGTGCTTCATTTTCTCAGGAGAATAAAACATTAGTAGGAAAATAAAATAACCTAGTAATAATAATAAAAAAAACCAACCAAACAAACAAACCAACAATAATAGCAACACCAACAAAAAACTAAAACCTGAAAAACAAACCCCCCAAGCCAGTTACAAGAAAAATAGAGAAATAAACTGTTGCAGATGTTACTTAGTAACCATTACTGCTACAAACAAAATAGAAGAGTAGAAGATGAATCTGAGACAACTGGAAGTACGCTATTAAAAATATATTTTGTCTTGTACTTGAATAGTTCTCAGGACATGCAGCAAAGACAGGATCATATTATAATATATTGTGCTTCTGTTTCTACTATTATTGCATTTTCTCAGTTGGAGAAATCTTCGCTATCTTGCTAAAAGCTCAACAAAATATTTAAGACTGTTCCTAACTTTAAGTATAGTAGGAGCTCAATCAAAGCATAATCCTTGAAGTATCTTACTGAATCTAGACATAAAAACTTGCTCCAGACAATAGTAAATGCAGTGGTAAAATTTTAAAAATATTTTTATAGGGCTTGGGCTGAAATAAAAAGGCTTTGGCCTTGCTTAAAAAGATATCCTACTGAGGATACTTTTTCATATGACTATTTATCTACATTTTGGCTTTCATGTTTGCTTTCATTAAAAAAGTAGGTCTTTCATTTAAAGTAAAAAAGTGAAATTTATGCTATTCAAAACAAAATCCAATGTGAATATGAACAGTGACATCACAGCTATAAAAAAGCTTTATACAATATTAATCAGATACATATGTGTGTGTGTGTGCAATTCCATCAGACAGCATATAAAAAGCCAGATTATGTAACTAGACAACCCAAAAACTTTTTTTAAAAAAAAAAATTGTTCATAAAAAAGCATCAGGAGAAATATTAACATTAATTTCAAGATGTGTTTTATAATGTAGCTGAGTGTGAAGACACTGTGGGTTTTTTGTAACTGCAAATTAATGAATTGCTGGAAGCATAATTATTTCTCAATACAAAAGTACATAGTCCTTTTTGTTGACCTAAATGAAACATGCAGAAACTCCAACTAATTTGTCATGAAAAAAATTCATATTTCCTTTTCTATGTGTTGCAGTACAGTTATCAAACTGAGATGTCCACCATGAATTTGACAAATTCTTCTCCAAAATTATTATAATAAATATATCATAAATTAATCTTTTTATGCTTGAATTTGAGTTTAAAATATTAATAAATAAAATCCTGTCATGAATCAAAAAATTCTCTTTATATTTAACACAGTCAGATAATATCATATTTAAATTATGTAACAAAAAAAACCTATTGGAAGAATCCTGTACGATGTATGGATATTACTGTTAACTAGATTTATACTTTTATTTATGCCATCTCAATGCCCTAAATATGAAACAGAGACATTATTACACCAGTGTTTCAGTGTTGCCCTCAACAAAGTATAATTTCCCTGACAAGTTTACCTTAATAAGACCATGCTTGCAATCAAGGGCACAATGTAATGCCATAATAACATCAAGATGCAATCTGTGATACAGTTTCAAAAAATGTCTTCTGGATGATTTTGGTGTTTTGGACTGCTTATCAGTAAGTACAGCAATTCTTGTTAGAAGACATCAAGTCAGAAAATGAGCATATATTTGGGTCGTAGGGTTTATGTTTAGGAACCAACTTCAACTGGCCTTTGCAAGTCATCGCTCATCATTTTATGTTGCCAGTAATTTCAGCTGCTTACATGTAACTTTCAAGACAGTGGTATATAGAAATGGTCTGTGAAGTTGGTCACGAGCAAATGTAGAAATTTGAAGCATTTCACTATTTATGAACAGATATTGAGCAAGAGTAACTTGGCTTGGGTTTTTTTTTGGAAATCATACGTGCATCTTGGTGCACAGATGTCTTTCAAAAACTATTTTAATATGTAAATCCAATAATCTTTAAGATGTTCAAGCACGTCACAACCACTTATGGGCTCCATAAAGAGTCTGAATTTATCTACAATAGAATATTCCCAAATAATTTTTGAAAATGAGATTTGAGTTTCTGTCTTTTTCCTGAAACACTGTCAAAAATGATGCCTCTTCACATATTAACAGCTGAGAGTTCTAATGAAAAGCAAGTTCATATATGAAACAATAGAAAACATTGTTAATAGCTTGCTGGTGAGTTTGTCTAGAAAGAATTAAAATTGTATTTGACTCACTGAAATACTGACATTCTAATACTTATTGTACTTAATGTAAATGCTACCACTCCTTTTAACTGATTATTTAGGATTCACACAAAATATGTATATTTCTAATCTCATCCTGTAGATAAAACTTACTGAAAAAGCCCACAATTAGCCAACCAGCTGAACAACCAAAAAAGATAATAATTGAAAAGTTTTCAAATTATTTTGAAAGACCATTCTATATGCCATTTCTATATACCACTGTCTTGAAAGTTACTTAAGCAGCTGAAATATAATTCCTTTACTGATATGACCCATAATAATTCCTTTCATAACACTTTAAAAAGGAAGGGAGATATAAAGAAAATGCTATTCCATGTATAAAATCTCAGAATCACGGAATCAATGGGCTTTGAAACGGTCTCTAAGATCAAGTCCAATACTTAAGCTAACACTTCCAAGTCCACCAGTAAGCTATGTTCCTAAATGCCACATTCATATATTTTTTGACTGCTTCCAGGAATGCTGATTCCACTACTCCCTTGGTCAGCCTGTTCCAGTGCTTGATAATTCTTGTAGTGAAGGCATTTTTTCCTAACTTTCAAGATACACATCTCTTGGAACAAGTTGAAGCTGTTATCTTTTTCCTGTCACCAGTAGAATGGGAGAAGTTACTGACTTCTATCTTCTACAACCACTTCCAGCTACTTGTAGAGACCAATAAGGCTTTCTCTGAGCCTCTTTTTCTCCAGGCTAATCATCTCCAGCTCCCTCAGCTGCTCCTCATAAGACTTGTGCTCCAGACCCTTCCCCAGCTCTGCTGCCCTTCTCTGGATGGACGTGCTCCAGCACTGCAATGACTTTTTTTGCAGCAAGGAGCCCAGAACTGAACAGGATTTGAGGTGTGGTCTCACCAGTGCTCAGCACAGGGGACAATCACTGCCCTGGTACTGCTGGCCACATGATTGCTGATACAGGCCAGGATGCCAGTGGCATTCTTCGCCACCTGGGCACACACTGGCTTGTGTTTAGCCACACGTCAAACAACACCCCCAGGTCCTTTTGCACTGGCCATCTTTCCAGCCACTCTGTCCAGTTGGTGGAGCTGCCTGAGGTTGGTGTGGCCCAGGGGTAGGACCCAGCACTGGGCCTTATTGAACCTCACACCATTGGCCTCAGCCCATGATCCAGCCTGTCCAGATCCCTCTGTAGAGCCTTCTTACCTCCCAACAGATCAACACTCCCACCCAACCTGGTGTCATCTGCAAACTGACTGAGCATGCACTGAGTACCCTCATCCAGATCACTGATAAAAATGTACAAGTCTGGCCGCAGTACTGAGCCCTGGGGAACTGCATTTGTGACCAATTTCCTGCTGGATATTCACCAAAACTCTCTGGGCCTGGCCATTCAGTTTTTATGAAGCAAATACTGGACTAACTCAAGCCATGACCAGCCAGTTTCTCCAGCAGAAACATAATTTGTTTTGTAATAATGTAGGACACCATGAGGATATTATTTATTTAATTGTTATTATTTATTTATTAGGACATTTTTTATAATACATTATTGCCTGATTTAGTTTTTTTAAACTACATTCTGAAAAGTTTTTGATGAAAAGATATTGATGACTTCTTCCTAATGACATGTTATGGCACTTACACTATTTTAATGCTACTTGACTTTTCTGCAGCATTTGATAATGGGAACTGTAGGATGTATTTTTGAGACCTACAATAGCTCTGGTTTTTTTGACTTTTTCACTTTCTGTCACCCTCCACTTATTTCTGTCACCCTACTTATTTGAGTTTGACAATATGGTCTTTCATGTCTCCCATTTTGAAACAATTTAACTGAAATTCTGTACTTGGATTAAGGTTTCTTATAAAATACTGCACTCAATTTTGTCGCTTTTTCATTCTTATCAGCATATATGCACAGTAAAAATTGGTTATTGTGAAGTTCATTCAACTGACTTTTAACCCTCTAAACAAGGTTCAGAAACATTCAGGAAAAAAGAATATCATCAAATTAAGACTAGAAAAATTATGCAGTCTATAAAATCATGAAGATGACATATTTGGTTCTGTTTTACTCAATAAAATGAAACTGAAATGCAATAAGTGATGATATATGTAAAGGGTGAAATTTGCCCACGTGCAACAGCCCCTTTTGTCCTATTGTCACAGTGAGTTGGTCCTATGCATTAAAGTAAATTTTGTCACATAAGGGAAACTCAGATGTTCAGCAAGAGAACATGGAATAATGAATAGCATTTATTCCCCACCTTACAAGATAAGCTAATATGGTGCAATATATGCCTGCTTCTCTTCCAAATATTAAAAATTTATTTCAGCCTATTGAGAACAAGATTTTCATCTGTGTATGTGTTTCTATAAATTTGGGGTAATTGACAAAAGTTGATTTGTAAAGAGGCTCTAACAATGGCAATAATTTGAATGACAGATGAGACAGAAATAAGAGAAGCTGATGGGACTTGAGGATTGAATACTGAGATAGGTTATGTATTGACATCTAGGAAGCGTTGATATTTAAAAGAAGGGTATTGTTTTGCTTTTCACAAGCAAAAACTGAAAAAAACATAACCTGAGAAGTCAGCTGTTCACAAGGAGCAAAAAAACCTATTGATAACCAAATTTCCCCTGACAATCCTTTCCTTTTTTTTTTTTTTTTTTTTTTTTTTTTTTTTTTTTTTTTTTTTTTTAATTTGGAGTGTATCTTAAACTCTTCAGAAGACACTGGATTAGAAACCAGCTTACATCAAGTTTGTTTATGTTTACTGAAAGCCAGGATGGTGTAGCTTTTCCAGACCACCCACAGAGGAAATAAAAAGTTTTCTTGGCTAGAGACAAGCTGATGCTTGTCTAGATGTTCTAATGTAATAGGTGAGAGATATTTTAGTCAAATTTCTCTTTTATGGTTCTTGTGGGTTAACTCTGGTAGGCAGCTAAGTCACACACAGCTGCTCACTCTCTCTTCCCTACAAGAGATGGGAAAGTAAATCAAAAGTGTGAAAAATTTCATGGGTTGAAATCTAGACAGTTTAATAGGGAAAGCAAAAGCTGCACATGCAGGCAAAGCAAAAAGTGGAATCAATTCAGTACTTCCCATTAGTAGGCAGATGTTTAGTCCCTTTCCTGGAGAGCAGGGCTTTGTCATGATTAGCAGATCTTGGAAGACAAACACCATAAATCCAAACATCCCCACATCCTCCCTCTTTGGCCGATTTTTATTGCTGAGCAGAAGGTACTGTGACATGGGATATCCCTTTTTTTAGTTAGGGTCAATGTGTTCCCTTCCAATTTCTTGTGTACTTCCAGACATTTAGCTGGTAGAGCAACATAAGAGGCAGAAAAGGCCTTGAAACTGTGTAAATGCTGGTGAGCAAACTCCAAAATATAGCACTAAATACCTTGTCTTTCTTATGAGATGGCTATGGCAATAAAGACATTGAACTCTTTTGATGATATTACAATCCTAAATTGACAAAGCTTGGCAGAAGACAATGTATGGGAGTGAGTGGAACACAGAAACCTCTTACTTATAAGACAGAGCATTCTTGTGAATATTGGATAGAACAGACAGAAAACAGCCTGACTGTTTCTAAAGCCTTTAAAAATTACTTCAGCTTAGTGTATTTTGTTTAGAGCTTTGTTTATGCAATGGAGATATGCCAACATAATGTGGCCTTTAGATGTTTATAATATTTAAAAGATTATCTCAGCCAAAACCAGCACACTTCTCTTACAGAATATATATCTTACAGTGCAGTGAATAAAATTATATACTTATGATAGCACAGCTGTACATGGGGGCAATATGCCTTGCAGTTACTCATTGAGTCTCATTTGTTATGCATTGGTAATAATGCCAGTCTCATTCCTGCAATATTAATGGAAAGAACATGCTGGCATTTTAAATAGAGCCTCTGATTTGTGGCATTATTCAGCTGAATAACTATTTAAAGCTTGCACACAGAAATATTTGCTGTATAGCACAATTACTGAAGTGCATTATCAGCATGAGAACATTATAAGATCTGTCGATTCTGAACTTTAAAGACAGGAAATGTAAAATTCCTCTTGAAGTGAAAATGTTACCAGGCAATGTGCAATGACAACAACGGTGACACATAGATAACTGCACCAAAGAAATTTAAAGGTTTTTAAAAAAATTATTAGTAGTTTTTGCTGTAAAGTATACCTTGAAACTGTTGAAAATACTCTTTAGCAAAAGGAGGCAATTCTAGAAAGTATTTCACAAGTTGATGGTAAGAAACATGCTGCAAATTTGCATGAGCCATGAAAAATTCCTGACTTAAACGTGGAGAAAAATTATTATAATAAAAACATCTGTCAAAAATTATCTTTTAATTGTGTGACAAATATAATAGGAACATGTGAAGAGATAATCAATATACACTTTAGAATTACCTTTACTATGCCTTGTCCTATTACTTGTGACTTTTGAAAGATGATAAAGTTCACATAATTTGCCATTAGAACTTTTAATGAAAAATAAACATGCAAATGTACTTCAGGGTTTTAATTTTACTAGTCTTTTATATCCCTAAAATATATGCTTCATGTTAAATAGATTATATAACATGTATAGGAGTTGTCAGAGTAAATTAATCAAATATCTTGCAACCATAAATTATGAACACATTAAGAAATTTACCTATTACAGTAGGAATCAGCTATTTCAGTTTTTCAGTACTGTAGATCTCAAGAGTTTCTGTGTATAAAATATACTGTTTTCTCTAGAATTTTCAGTTAATTTCTATGCTAGAATTCTAAATATTTGTTAGTTTAAATATGGTTACTATATTATAAAAATATATTTTTGTTAGTATTTATTATATAAATATAAGTACATGACTATTATAAGAAATAGATTACAATAGGAGCTAATTTCTTCTGGTTTCATTTGGTCTCCAGGAAGTATTCTGCAATCCTCCCTCATTTTGACAAAATGACATAAAGTAATATAGTTGAAATATTAAGATATTTTAATACTAACTTCTTCTCTGGATTGATATATACACTGAAAACCACAAATTCTTTAGCAATGTTTGTCAATAATCACTTTATTCACTTGAGTTCCTGTCTCCTAGTTTCAAATTCAGAGTAAGGCTCTTTATTCTCTTAGAGCTTGTCCTTCTTTATGTAACTCCTACTTCGGTCAGTCATTCAGCACAGATCCATCTGACTTATATTACTGTAATTTTTGACCAAATCTCCTAATGTCAGCTACTTACTGGCCATAATGTCTACTTGTGGCCACTAAATCAGAATGACAAAAGGAAATTAGTCTTGCTTCATATGTATTTATACACATTTATCACTTTTTAACTTAAAAGAAAAATGTTCTGTTCTTAGATTTAGAGATGGCTGACTTAAGTAATAAGGTGCATTAATTAACAGTTTGCAACTAGTGTCTCTTTCTTCCATGAATCCAGGGACTGAAAAAGTAATATGTGTAAACAGTAATGTGGCATAACTGTTCTGGTCAAAATGGCAGCCTTAGAATGTAAAGAATATTATCCCAATTTACTTTGTGTTGCTAATTCTGCAAGGGTGATTTGCAAGGGGAAGCTTCCAGAGAGAAAGTCAGACTTCCAGACCTCCCTGATCATTTTACCAGTTGCAGAGGGACTGAAAATAAATTTCCTTTAGTCATCTGAGTAATTTATCACATTATCAAAGATGTATGTCTTGTTCCCACTTTTCCACCTACTGTGTCCACGTTGTCTTTGCTGTTTTTCCTAATCCAAAACTAAAAATATTTTCAAACAGAACATGCAACATTAGCACATTTTGGACTGAAAATGTAATTCAGAAAAGTTGCTCTAATTGATATTTTTGTTGAAAATTTGATTAGAGAGATCCGAGGAGGAAACAGCAAAAATGGAGATCAGATGAGCAACCTCCTCAGTTTAGAGCTAAAATAAACTAAAAGGCATAAAACAGAGCTGAATGGCTAGTCTAGAGTGGAGACAGCCAGACCTGAGATACCAGCAGTCTGACAATACTCCCTGCAGTGCATATATTCCATCAGTCTGGCAGCAATGAATTTATTTAAGGAGGGGCTCGTGATATGTGCCTGATTTCTGTAGCATGCATATGTAATTTGTTTGCTCTTGGCTAACAACTCTTTTTTTTTTTTTCCCCGTTTCTTGTTTTTTGTTCTTTCCACCTTATCTCAATCTTTCTTGAAACAGATGACTCTTAAAAAAATAAACAAAAAATACTGGCAGCTTTCAGGCTACCTTTCCATCTTGAACTTAACAGACAAATGGTATGAAACTTGTAAGCACAGTAGTCAAAGCTGCCTTTGCAATCTGTTGTTTGGCAATTTTCAGTTAGGGGGTGGAAAGATTTAAATATTTTAAGAGATGTAATTTTCTTATCACAGCTCAGCACTTCAGCTATGATCTTCAAAGAAAGGAGTGGGAGAAGCCAAAGAGGAGTAGAGTTTTGGAACTGGCCAAATGATCTTAACACTTCTTTTAAATTTTGGCAGCCTTCATGCCCTGACTCTTGCAGACAGACCTCTCAGCCCAGTTCAGGATTCCTGAGTGCAATATGTGGAAGGATCTTCTGGCAGGAATCATAGCAAAATCAATATCTTAGTTACAAAGGAATTACACATCAGGTCTTGGCTCTGTAGAAATTTCACAGCACCTCTCTCTTACAACCTTAATTCTACAAGATGCTAGAGTATTGGATGATGGCATGAAAACAGCACAAACCAGATCTCTGCATTTAAATCTGGGAAAATGTTGAGACTGAAGCCATATTTGGGTATATCCTGTATTGAAAGCTATTTAAGTTATATTCAGCATAAATAAATCAAACAAAGATTGTCAAAAAATATATCTCCAGATGGTCTTGTTAGGTCCTGCAGTTCTCATGCCCAGAGTGCCAGCTACTAGGAGACGCAGCATGACTGGATTTAGTGCCAACAGCTGGAGTCAGAGGCGGGGCATGGAGAACTTTGGCCGATGGTGATGGTGACTGGAAACCAGCTATTAGGGGCACTGCTGTGAGTGAAGCTAGTGAGGAGGTCAGTGCTGGTGGCCAGAGCAGATCTGCAAGTTGCAACAACTGTGTCCTAGTGCCCCTCCACCTGCTGCTGGAGCAGGTCATGTCTGTACCTGACCCAAAATGATGCATGATGGGGTTTGTGTGCTTCATCCTCTAGCAAGCTTCAAGTTTGATGAGCCAGTAGGTAAATGGCCCTTGGTGCAGCAATGAGTTTCAGAGCAAAGGGTCTGTGCTGGTATTCAGGGGGACCTGTGAGCATGGGATGACCATGAGACAAGTAGAAATTCAGTGTTGTTTCACTCTAATCTTCCCCAAGCAATCTCTTAAAAGCTCAGTTACCCTGCCCCAGGGATGGGTTGTAACACTTGCCCCTACAAGGAGATTGTAGACTGTAGCGAGGTCTCCCCTCAGTCTCCTCTTCTCCAGACTGGACAAACCAAGTGATGTCAGTCATTCCTTGTAGGGCTTCCCCTCAATATCTTTTACCAACCTCATTGCCCTCCTTTGGATGCTTTCTAATAGCTTAATGCCTTTTTTATATTTTGGTGACCAAAACTGCACAATATTTCAGTTGAAGCCTCCCCAGTGCAGAGCAGAGCGGGACAATCCCCTCCCATGCCCAGCTGGCCATGCTTTGCCTGAGGCACCCCAGGACAGGGTTGGCCCTCCTGGCTGCCAGGGCACTGCTGGCTCAGATTCAACTTGCCATCAACCAAGATTCCCAGGGCCCCTTCCACAGTGCTGCTCTCCAGCCTCCCATTCCTCAAACACAGCCTGGGTTGCTCTGTGCCACGTCCAGAATCCAGGTGTTTTCCTTGTTGGACTTCATACAGATGGGATTGCCCATCTCTCTGCAGGAGGTCTCCCTGCAGGAAGGAGACAACTTGTGTATGTTTGCACTTCTGTTGTATATGAATCTTGTATATAGGTGCTGTTGAGGGCAGCACCTCGGCTGTGGTGGTTCATGCAGCTGGCCATGCATGGGACACATGCTGAGCTTTGCTACTGGGTGAACCTGCAGTTTGACACCTCCATGTCCCCAGGTGTCCAGGACTAGGCTCCTACAGCAGGACAGGAGCAATTCCTGTGTAATTCCTGAGTGTTGAGCTGCTGAAACCAATGGCACTCCTAACATGCCTTAACAACTGGAATGTATTTTCATTCAATCCGTGGAATACATAATAAATAATAATACTTTCTGAGTACTTAAAAACTAAACCAGTTACAAATTTTAACAATTCAGAGAACAAAGCAACTGTTTCTTCCTTTGTCTCATAGAAGCAAGTGACAAAAGCTGTAGAAAAAGCCCTGAAAATAAGGAAGCAATTACTGTCAATTTTGAACAGTAATTCTGTTCCAAATATTAGAAAAAACTAGATTTTTTTGATCTAAAATATGAAATCCAATAGAATCATCCAAAATGTTCAGTCAATATAATTGTCCAGAATAAAGGTTGTTAGGATATGGGATTTTAGAAGATTTATCACATTTAATTTGTTTCTGTGTGGGTTAATGACTTTAAAATACTAAAAATAAAAATCTTATTTGCATTTCAAAGTGGACCTCGAATCCAAGAAAATTCAATGTATATGCATGGTATATACAGTATTATAAACAGATTTTAATGCCCTTTTAATTTAAGAATTTTTCTTATTTTTATTCTTCTGTGATGTCTTTCTTTGGGAAACTAGTGAGTTTCATATATCAGAGTGAATGCCTTTGGTCATAACTGAGACAATGTTTAAGGTAGTGGCTTATTGTTCTCAGCATATACGAAGTCATGGAATGTGAGAATTCACTTAAAATTTTTCTTCAAAGCTCCAACCTCAAAATAGCACCATGAGCAGGGAAGGGCCAGAGTCAGCCCTTGGTAAGCAGAAAGACACACAGAATAGATGTGGCTGCAGCTGATAATAAATCTGCTGGAAATCTCACACGGAATAAAGCAGAAGCCAAGAAAACATTTTAAACTTTTTAAAAGTTTATTTTGTGCTTCCTCTTTGGCCAGTCTTGTGTGCAGAATCCTATCCTTAGAGGCAATAAGATCCTATGAGGAGAAGCTGAGAGGACTGGAGTTGCTCACCCTTGAGATGACAAGGCTATGGGCTGACCTTACTATGCCCTTAGCACAGGAAGGGAGACTACAAGGAAGGTGAAGGACTTACAAGGAGAGCATGTACTAACAGGACAAAGAAGAAAGTCTTTAAACTGAAAGATAAGAGGCTAAGATTAAGTACTGGAGAGAAATTCTCTACTGTGAAGGTGGCCAGGCACAGGTACAGGTTGACCGGAGAAGCTGAGGATGCCCCATTCCTGAAAGTGTTCAAGGGCAGGTTGAATGTGACTTTGAGTAACCTGGTCCTGTGGAAGGCAGCCCTGTGTGGTGGTTGGAGATGGACAATCTTTGACATCCCATCTGACCCCAACCATTCTATGATTCTATGGTTCTATTTCATAATAGAACAGGATCTAGAATGAGAAAAATACAAAATTAAGGTTATTCATCTTATAGCTGATATGCATGTATAATCTGGCTTCAGTAATGTAGTTAACACTAAAGATTTTCTCTGGTTTCCCATTAGTAATTGAGTTATATAAAGTTATCTCCTAAATATAAATGCCAAGAAATACAGACAGAAAAAAGCATTATTTGCAATTATAAAGTTCAGTTCCATTTTTCTCTTTAGTGATAACATTATCCAGATTACTCATTAGCAAAAAAACTGTTTAGATCCCTGTACTTGAATCCAGACATATAATTTATTTAAAAACTTAGCCAAACATAATTTATTCTTTCATAGTTTAATCACCATTTTTTCTGTAACAGTTACAATGGCTAATAATTTCAGCTCTGTCTTACCAACATTTTTCAAAAAACAGAAAAAATACTGATGTAAGAGTATAAAACAGTAAATTACTTGCAAAAAAATATTGTGCCTTTCATATAATTCTGCATTTTTATGTTAAAACCTCTGAACTCACTAGCTGCAAATAGTAAGTAGATGTCTTTGAACTACTGCGCTCTGAGTACTTGATATTAGGTTGATATGGTCTGATCTGCAGTAAAAACAGGTGATTGATTTCTTTACAAAAGTTTTTTCAAGGATTTCACTATTTGTTGAAGCCCCTTGAACTGCTTTTTTATTGCATCAGTATGTCCTAAAATAAGCATTTTTTTAAGAAAAGGGTATTTCACATTACAGAAATATTCATATATGGAAAATTATATGCTATTTTTCCCATGTCTGGGAAGTTCAGCCAAATTTACTTTCATATCAAGGTTTCAGAATAGCAGAAATATTTTCTCCATTTTATTCCTCAGCTAATTTTTTTTCCCAACTGGCCATGGGGCATTCTGTCCATGGAATATATAATGCAAAGCCTATTAAACAAAAAAGAAAAAGGTAAAAAAAAAAAAAGGAAAAAAAAAAAAGGAAAAATGCTTTACTTTCATTCCAGTGTCACTAGCCACTTCAATCTGATTACTGAGTAGAATGCTTGTTTAGCAGACATGCCTTTCTTCTGGGGTATTGCACATGCCCTTAAGTATAGTACAGGAGAACAAGATCTGTCTGCGCTTGCTTGAAGCTGCAGGTAACAGTATATTGCTCTTTGATCCTTATATTTCTCTGTGTATTTCATGCTCATAATTTATATATGCAATAAATCAATACCTTGAGCGTTCCATTTTGATAATGTCAAACTGATTTTCTGTAATGCTTTTTTTAAAATAACTTTTCACCTAATTAGACCTGTCCAGTTCAGTTGTCGCCATGAATTTGCAACATTTCTGCACTTTCTCTCTGTTTCTAAAACAATGGGACAAAAAATCCCTCTTAGCCACATGAATAAATATGTTACTGGAATATTTATCCAGAAAAAGTTGAAAGTGTTGCATCCAGAGACTAATATTGTATAATACTAGGCAATGTTGCAAACAGTTGATAAGTATTTAACCTGTCTTATAATGAGAACAATGTAATGTATCATCCTTGGCCGACAATTGTGATCTTTGGATAGTCACATTTTTTTATTAAAAGTGTTTAGTCGTTTTTGTGGGTTTTTGTCGTGGTTTTGGGGGGGGGGGAGTTGTATTTGTTTGTTTGTTTGTTTGTTTGTAGAGTTTTTTAGTTTTTGTTGTATTTTTTTTTTTTTTCAGGGAAAGGCTGTGTCAGGGTTGGCTTACTTTCAGTTATCAAGATTGTATGCTTCCCTACTTGTTGTGCTCCTTCAAAATCAAGCTAATCTTTTAGGGTTAGAAGAACACCCAGAAGTCCAGACAACTGTTGCATCATAACACTTTGTGTTAGTCTCTTTGCGCCCTTACCATGCTTACTATTTTCTTGTAACTTTTTTCTTTTAATTATTCCACTTTGCCTCATATAACATTTGCATTCCACTTCTGCATGGAGAATGTGTTTCACTGGGTTTAGAACTCTAAAGACCCCTAATACCCCTACCAGCCGCCAGTGTAAATGGGAACATGATCACACCCTACCTGGGCGTTCACATGAAAATGCAAGAAAGAAGAATTAACAGAAACAGACCCTTCCTGAGATTCATTGCTAAAAGAAACAAATCAGCTTGTTGTGTCTCACTTCAAATCCTGAATGCTATTACCATTTAAACTGTAAGTTACTGCTAAAGCCAAGTTTAGGCATTGCAACAGTTGCTTCTGTCTGCTCTATATGAGAATGTTCCATTTGACTTTTCACCATGATCTAGAAATAATGAGAAAAACTCTTGACATCAAAAGAATCACCAGTTTTAAAAAGAAAGAACTAGGATTTGTGAAATGTTATAATAAATATAGCCCAAACATAGAAAGGGTAAGTGATTCTTTTAGGTACCACAGTATATCTCCTCCTGTGAAGAAAATAGAAATCCTGAAGAATACAATTTGTTGCCCCAAGAAAGCTATGCACCATTAAAATTTGTTTCCTCCTGCAGAATTAAAATAGGATAAAATCCTTAAAACTAAGTAACAAAAGCATTGCCAAGAAGCTGCAGTTGGATTATGTTTATTATTTTTGTATTTTTTTAACCATAAAAACTTTTTGTATAATTCTCTTTTGAAACCTGTGTAAAACCCCAAATAAATTAAATGAATAATGCCTCCCCAATAATTGCATGACGAAGTACACTTTCATGACTGTGAAATTTGTTTTGGAAAAATTAATCTTTCTATGTGATTGAAAATTTAAAGCCATCGTGTGGTAATATGTATATATTTTTCAGAGTGACATTGAGTTTAAGTATTTGACCTTTATCGCTGTTTTATCAATCTTGTCTTCTTCTTCCATTTTATACTAGTTCATCCATATAAGAAAAAGGCTGAACTGCCCACGATGCACATAATTCTGGCCCCAGAAAGCGAACAGACGCAGCTCTGAACAGTGAAGAATTTTATGATCACTGTGCATGGTTAGTCAGCATGTTACTACTTCATGAAAGAAGACTAATTACTGGGAATAAACCTGTAATACAAATCACAGACAAAACTATGAAAATGCAGGTATATACAAATTAGTAACAAGTCAAAATGAAAATTTCTTCAGCAAAGTAAAAAAAAAAAAAAATTAAGTATCAAATATTTTAAAGTATCAATATCTAAACCTTTCCATTTTAAACCAGAATTTTCTGAATTAAGGTTTTGGCAGGAAATGTCCACTTAACAGTATGGGACAGAACTTTTTTTTGGCATGACAGCTAAAAATGAAATGCATGCATTTTCTGCAAGATTTTTTTTATACATTAAAATTTTGTATATGACAAAATGTTTCATTGTTAATGTGAAGATAGAGTCTTGCATAATTTAAAAAAAGGATGTGTATATATCTGCAGTCTGTGACCTAAAATTAACCAGTTTTTAGTTTAAATCCTTTTGACTTGCAGGGTGTTCCCACAAATAATACTTTAACATTCCTAAAGTGTTATAAAATTTCCAACATTTGCTGGTTGCCTTGGTTGCAGGCAGTAACAGATGTTTCAAAACATAAGCCAGGTCATGAGCTACAGGACTGAATAAACAGCTTTAAAAAAAATAAATATATGAAATGCTATATTAATTATTCTAGCTAAGTTGCAAAATTTCCACTGGCTTGACTCTTTACTTTCTTCTGCTGTAAACAGAGCCAGAAACTTAGTCTGAGTCAGACAAGCCCCAGCTTACATTGTTCTGCCAAGTTGCAGATGTCATTTATTCTCTGCCATTAAATTATAAACAGACTTTTAATTTACTTAATATCTAGAAGGGAAGAAGTGTGGTCCAAAACATTTACTTTGGAGACACAGGTTCTACAAAAGTTTGGGATTTCTAGTAACCTTTGATCTCTAGAGGAGAGGGTGTTTTCCTCTCAAATGTTCAAAAGTGTGTTTTCCTCTCAAATGTTCATAGCATCATTTTTAAAATAAAAATAACCCATTTTCATGTGCTGCATCTTGGGTCATTCTTTTTTGGTTGGTTCTTTCTCTCACTTGCATATATGTATTTGTAAGTGCCAATGGAAATATTTGAATAACACCTGCACTATGTTTTATTTTTCTCCGCTTTTTCAGGTACCTTCTTGGTTCACAATAAAAGCTGCAATTTCTTTGAGTCTTACTAGAGATGAAAGTGTTTATTATTGATATTATATTTTAAACTCACAGTGTTTCTATTGGGGAAGCAGAAATGTTTATGAGGTGCAGTGCTGAATTCAAAGTATTGTAAGTTACTATAATGTTTTTCATCAAGTGATTTTGATATTAATCCTTCTTTGGAATTTATGTCAGGCAGAGGATAAGGTCAACAGAAAATTATTTCATATATTCTCCCTTTACATCTGTCTAAATTTGACAGAGAGTGGTGTTGCAGGGAATGACCCAGGGGTCAAAACTTTTAGAGTGCTTCCCTTCTAATAACTTCTTTTTTTGTATTGATTTTGTTGAAATTTGGAGGAGAGTAGTGGATGCTACAGGTCTGTAGACTTTGGAATGGAACCTAAAGGTGTGTGAAAGAGATTCTTTGAATCCAGTTGAAACAATTTTATCTGACCATTCACCAATTTGTCTTCACTGGTCATGAGCTGCCTGTGACAAAGTGTTTCCTCTTGGGATTGTGAAGATAACTCTCCACAATGCTTCTTCCAACAGTGTGAATATTGACTTGCACTTATAAAGGTCAGGCAGCTCCTACAATTATTGGAAGGGAGAACACTCACTCCAGCGATGTTCTCTGAGAAGAATTTAACCTTCAAATGACAAAAAAATGCTCACAAGAGCCAGGACTTCAGCCAGCTTGAAAGTTAACCTTCTCTCTAAACAGATATGTGAACTTGATTGTTGCCCCAACAAAAGAAAAATAAATAAATCAAACAATTAAGTGTATAAAGAATCCAAGAGTTGTGTACTTCTCAGGCATTTTATTTTTCATTTTAAAAGGTTGGTAGATGGTATGGAAAGAGTAATTTTTGGACTTCTTATCTTCCAAAACAAATAATGTCTTCAACTTTTAAGGGCATTGTGCAGAAAGATAAAGCATCCCATACATTTCTTTTCTCTATTGTTCTGATGTCAGATCAAAGGAGCTGATTCCCAGTGAAGCACAGCAACCTAGTTAGCTCACCTTTGAAAATTCTTCTTTATTTGCTATCATGCAGAGTCAAGCTCGGAGCACAGCTGAGGTAATTTAAGGTCTGTAGGAATCAGGCTGCTACTGATCAGGTCGTGTGGTACAAGGCAAGAAGGATGACAGTGTGATAGCAGAACTGCAAATGAGAATGAAGGCTCACTTTTCATCTTGATGGAGTGTAAAAAATAATATTTTTAATTTTTAATGCAACACATTTATATTGTGTCAGTTGTGGCAGTAGGCTCATATTGCATATAAATGAAGATGATTATTTGGTTTGTAGGAGAGTAAAGAAGACATTATGATGAAGAGTATACCAGGGATGCAATAAAAAGGAAGAAATGTGTGTAAGTCTTGGCTGTTTAGAAAATGCATTGCTTTCTGAGTTTGGGCACTTTTATTTTAGTGCATTATAAGTTTCACAGTTTTAAGTTTGATATCTGGCAGATTCAAGACTCTGTAAAAATCATCCTTAATGGCCTTTCTGCCTCATCAGTAGGGCCACCATTCAAGTAACAAAGTGCCAATCAGTTGCTCTTGTTTTCCTTTAGCTTCAAGATATTGCTGGAGAGCTTTTTGCAGAGATCATGATCTCTCTGCTTGATATACCATTTATTACAACTATAGTTAAAGATCTTCAGGCTTATCCCTTTTAACCCCCTAATTTCTTGACTGATTTTTTTTTCCAGAATAAGGCATAACTTGCTGTGTTTCATTTCCCCTTGACCATCTTCACCTTCCCTCACAGAGCAGGTTTTATTATATCTGAAAGACAAAGATAATAAAAAATAATAAAAAAGATAACTGTGTAGTTTTATTCAAAATATGAAAATAAAACATGAATAAACTGTTTATTTTAAGGTGTTTCATTGTACTGCTACAGACCTAATTAAATTGAATTTTTAAAATGAAAATGAAATTTCATGGTCAATTAGTAAGTGAAATAAATCACTTTATATGAAAAAAAGAATACAGTGTGAAATCAGAGAAAATATGTGAATTATACACAGTTCTCATGCTGAGTGAAGAAAATAACCAAGTTTGTTCCTCTTCTCTGGATGCTTTTTAAATCAATCTGTCTCAGTTATTACTTATTTTTGGCTTATCAAGTTAATTCTGCTTAGTATAGTCTTACAGTGCACTGGATAATACAAGTATTTCTTTTCAAGACTTGCCAAATGGTTTCATGCGCTTCTGAAAATTAACCAAAAAAAATACAATATTCTCTTGGTATAAAATTGAGCAAATACTGGTCTGATTTGCAGCCAATGCAACATGGCAGCCATTGCCATAATAGAGCAAGATAGTGCAGTTCACTGACACTTGAATTAAATGTAATAATCTTTATGATTTTTCATCATATTTGATAACACCTAATTCCTACAAAAATATAGTATTTAAGCATTTGATTAAAATTAAGTTCCAGACAGCTTTTTGTATTTTATTTTAAAACTTGCCTTATGGTTTACTGAATGGAAAGATGTGCTTTTATATACTGTTGTGAATAAAAATATCCTACTCAAATATTTATTTACTTGAGTGTGTACCAAAGAGAAACTAAACCAAACTCTCAGAATAAACAATGATAATAACTCTGAGTTATTCTATAAAGAAAAGAAAAAAAATCTGCAATGTAGGACATTTCAATTTCAAAATTAAAAATAACAGAAAAAAATTACCTGCTTTCTTCTCTTATTTTAAGGCCTAGACTGTTAATTTCTAAATATTTTCATGTTTAGGAGATTACACTGGAAGTGAATATAATAACATTTTATTGTTCCACACAAAAACTATTTATCTGAACCACCTGCCATTTATATTCCTCATCTTGACACCCAAGTTGAATCCAGGCTTCTTCACCTAAACTGTGACTTGATTTGTACTAGGACATACACCAAGAATAGATTATGTGAAGCACAGGAACTAAATTTCTTAATTAGTAAAGAGTTCTGATGCTAAAGAGTCAGCTCAGGATTCCATGAACCTTAAACTGCAAAATCCAGCTGAGAAAAGAGTTGCATCTTCCGTTGAATCCTAATTTCAGCAGCTTCGGTAGTTGATTAACACACCACCCTCTGCCCTGCCCCCTTTAATTATTACCTCACAATTGTCAAGAAGAATGGTAAAGGACAAAGTTATAAACTTTCCAAGAAAAAGGTATAAAACCTTTTTCCAAGAAAAAGGTACAAGCAGGTCTTCCTTGCTTGAATGTCATTAAAAAAAATTCACATAGTGTTTTACCCATTCCTCAACAAACTGGTCTGATATTTCTTTGATTAACCTGATGGCTTGAAGTGGTGGTGCATAAAACTTTGCAGTCTACTGTATCAAATGTACCTGAATTGATCAGGTAAACCATAGTGACTGGAGGAATTACCATCTTCTGTCAAGTGATGCAGAAAAGGTTTCAGAATTGCCATTACCCTGTTAGACAGAAACAGCTCAGAAATTTCGTTTGTAGGACTGCATTTCCTGTTATATTATAGCTTTAAAGTACTCTTTAATTTTAGTTATATTCTTACATCATTAGTTAATAGTACATTAAATGCATATGATTTAGGAAAGATATATCTTAAAGTGTCATTGAAAACTTGTGGCTTCCCTCGCTTTGTAATTAATTCTTAACTGATGAAAAAAAAGAACTGTGATCTTGTAGCAACAATTGAATTGATATACAGGGATATGTCATACTGCTGTTTAATAGATACTCTTGAAATTATTTAGGAAGGATTAAATTGCAACAAAGTCACTTAAGATGTGGCTTTTAGATTCTCTAATAATGTTAGAAAATTAATAATATTATTAGAAAATAAATAATTACTAGCTATTATAAATAATTTTCTTTAAGCATTTTCTAAAGGATAAATCAGTAGGCTTTGGTTCAAATTCTAAACCTGGGGGCTGCTGTTTAAATAGAACATGTGAGGAAGAGGATTATAAGGACATCCTTAATAGCGGAGACCAAAAGTCCATCATGTTCATTGGCTTCAGTCTGGCAGAGACCAGGAGCACATACTTATAGAAAGAATATGAGAACAGGTAAACATATGATAATAATGCTTCAGAGGAAAACTCGACAGTTTTATTAGTTTGCATTTGAGGTACTTTCTGCATGCATGACTGTAGCTGTGTGCTAACTCGTACTGGCTGGATTATTTTTTCTTCAATTGATGTAATTCCTTGAACTTCTAGTTTTCACAATAGGTTACAGTATTTTGCTCCAGTTTAGATATTTAATGAAAATAATAAAAAAATAATGTCAAGGCAATCCTTGATTGTACCATGGGACATTATTTTAATTTGATGTTTCTCAGGATGTTTTATTATTAGAAATAAATAGAACCATAGAATATGCTGAGTTGAAAGGGACCCACAAAGATCATCAAGTCCAACTTGTGGCTCTGCACACCATGGGTCTGAGTGTTATCTAAATGCTTCTTGAACTGTGTCAGTGTTGATGCTGTGACCACTTCCCTGGGGAGGCTGTTCCCGTGCCCAGAGAAGAATATTTTCCTATTCATCTCTCTGCCTCAAAACTTTGTAGATCTCTACCATAAAGTTGACTTATTGCAGTTGCACATCTGTATACTTTTTGGGTTCCTACAATTGTATAATTTCAGTTACTGGAATATCTGGCCAATGTCAATACCTGGAACAGTTTATGCTATCTTTAATGAAAATAGTGCTCTTCAATTTTTCTAAAGAATCTTTTTTTACCCATCAAAAAAGTCCTTTACTATGACACTGAGAGTGTTTTTGAATGCAGATACAAAGTAAAAAACTTCAAGCATTTTGCAGACAAAATGTGTCTCATTTCTATAACAAAACTATGTTTTCATATATAGAAACCAGTCATTCACAACATCTGGATATGAAAAATACTGGTGATTCATTTCATGTGTATTTGATATTTTCATTTTCTTCTTGTATTTGTTAAAGCTGTATTTAAAATAAGAAGCTTCTGATATAAAATACTCTCACTCTGTTTTTTTTTTTTTTTTACCTTTTGCTATTAACAATACAAGATTATTAAGAAAAGTAACTTTAAGTATGAAAAAAAATGGCATTTGAGATAGTACAGCCTTACTGGTGCAAATATGTTTTCATTTCCTTTGGTTATTTTTCCCAAGTGGTAGTTACTAAGTGACTCACTAATAGCTACATTACACCTTTCAACAGTACATCGATTTATTTCATTTGCAATGACAAGTTTATTCTTCATGTTTTTTGGAGTAGTCTACCCAACTTTCAGGTTCTGCCAGTTCAGCAAAACTTAATTTTTCTGTCAGCTACCCCAGAGGTTTTATTTTTTACAACAAATGCGTGGTTTTGTTGCACTAATAAAACAAGTTTATATAGAACTCATTTCAAAAACTACCCAGCATAAAATGCACATCTTTTAACTGACCTGAACATAAGATCTTAATATATTCATTATGTTTCCTTTATATAAATTTTCTGTCTGCCCAAATGGCTGGAGACATTGTAGCTTAAATGTTTAATTGCCCCTGTTCTCATTTATGGACCAGGTGCTTTTCTATGGCCAGGATCCCTTCCCTTGCTAAGCTATGATTTGATATTATGGGAATCCCTTCATATAGGATTGTAGTTCACGTGGGAAACTGGTCTACATAGGCTGTGAACACTAAGACATAAAGACTGCAATCTTTACAAAGGTATTATTTTTCAATATGTAATCTATTATTCTCAGACGTACTTTATCACAAAAACAAGTATTTTCATAAGAAACTTAATTTTATTGAAAAGCTGTTGTAATTTAAACTGAAACCCAGTATAAATAGAAGTTTTCCAACTATGTTTCTTAATCTTAGAGATCCAGGCTTAGCCTGTTAAAGCCTTCGTGCAACCTCATAGTGCACGTTTTGCAAAACAACTCCTTTTTCCTTTGATTTTTTTAAACATCTGTAAACACATAATTTGAAAAGATCTCAGAATACTGTACATATTTTAAATCTTTGTTTTTGTGTGTTCTATTTCTCAGTACACATGTGATTGCACTAAATATTATACCACCTCTATGATGACATTCTATAAGCGTTTGTCTATTCATCAGTGAACTTCTAAAATAACAGTAGATCACCAGTTATTTGGTCTTTTTTTTTTTTTTTTTTTCAAAAAGACAAATTGTTTCTTCCAATTGGAAGAAAATTTATGGGGGCAGGGGACAAGGGGGACAGAGAGAATAGGGAACAGAAATGAACACACCTTCTCTTAGATTTCTTTTTACATTGTTTAGTAGGAGGGTAATAGCTTGAAATCCTTCATTAGTTTTGTGTCTTGCAGATCCCGTGCTCAGAGGAGAGAGTGACGATCATTTTGACATTGAAGCAGTATCATGTACAGGGTGTAAGCAGCTATCTAACACCCCAGGTTCTGAGCTGGAGGAGAGATTTTTATCTGTAGGAATTCTCAAAGAACACTGTTACTAAATGTTCAAACCCTCTCTGTGTTCCCTTAGGCCCATCTCTAATACAGACCCAGCTGCTGAAGTGGAGAGAAAGGAAAGCACAAGGAAGATGTAGAACAGTAGAACTTCTACTGGCAGGAGTAGAACAGTACTCTGCAGCAGTGAGGAGGTGCTGTGGGGTTATTAGAGCTAGACTACAACATGTGCCAACATCAGATGGAGCAATCTGCCTCCTGCAGCATCCTAGAAATATGTATAAACATAGATGCTTTTCTGAGGACTAAAAAATACCAACTTGGCTTAGTGAAAGCAATCACATTACATCAGAAAAAAACATGTTACATTTATAAGATTGTTACACTCTATGCAAGATTGTACATGACTGCTGATTCTGCAAAAAGTAATAATAATAGATTTGCAGGATGTTTGGCCTTTTTGCTGAACAATGTCCAATGACTAGAGGACATTCACCATTGCTAAATACTTTCTGCTTCCTGTGAATACTGGCTTCTTGGTAGGCACAGTTCTGTTCAAATGCAAACAATACAACTTTTCCTCTCATGTCACTCATTGTCTCAGAGGAATCTTAAATATGTTTCTCAGGTGAACTCGATATTTTTTCTCTGCTTTGCACTATGCACTGCTTTGCTCCATAGATCTGCAGTCCAACAATTATTAGCATTAATCTGGCACCCTCACATAGAATATGTCTTTTCAGTAACCACTGGTTGTTGTATTTTTACTTTTATTCTGTTTATAAGTTGGTATTAACATTCCTACTTTCCTCGTCTGGAGAAGGACAACCAGAGAAGGTCCCAGAGGACATGGGACTGAACAGTGCATTTGTTCCTCTGCTGTGAGTAATCGAGGTGTGACCACGTGCAACTCAGCCAGCCACGTTCTGCTGCACTCATCAGCACTCGTGAAGCAAAGACCGTAAGAACATTGTTGGATGAGAAACCATGTATCTCTGATAAAATGCTCTCACTACTGCCTTTGTTTTACACTGAGAACTCAACTGCATCTTGAATAATGTAGATTTACATACAGGTAAAACCCAGGCCTTGTAGCCTCCCTAATGACTGATTCAGCTGATTATTCTGATGCCAGGTATTACTAACTGGCCAGTGGATCCCTCACAAGCTCTGTAAGTCCCTCTGAGAAAGATTTCTCGGCTGTCTTCAGAAATCTCAGTCCTGTGAGTGTTTCATTGTACAATTTGAACATGCACTTACAAATAAATATTTTCAGAAATACATGGCTTGTTTTTCTATTTGTTTTCTATGTGGAACTTCCATTTTAAGGTAACAACATAAAAGAGCTCTATTACAGAATTTACTACAAATTATTAGAGTAGTCTGAATACCAGTGTCACTGTGTCCAGAAAACGACTTGTTCCAAATAAATCTAAGATTCTCTTAGGTCAGTAGAAGAGGCAAAAGCTCTGCCAGACAGCTCCTCAGTGGATATAAGACCCTTGTTCACTACCATAGAGAGGATATTTGCACCACACCAGGTGCAGGCTGCAGGAAGGAGGAAACAATGCTCCCTTGTGAGGTTAAAGAAAGAAATAGTCTACTATCTCCTACGACACTTGTTCTTTGCCAAGAAGACACACTTGTACTGGGACCAAAGTGCTAAAACCAGAGGCACAGAGGGTAGAAGTATAATAGAGAAATCCTTTCAAAAAGGGTTGTTTCTTTCTTGCATTAAAAAAGCCTAGAAGTGTGGAATTGGCTTTTCTACTGATAAAGACCCATCCAGAAACATAATTTACAATGTTATTATGAGGCATAATTCAGGAAGAGATAAGAGAAAGACTTGCAGGGCCTGCCACTAGAATGGAAATCACACAGAGATTGATAATTTTGAGATCAAGTTACCAAATCCTCACAGAAAGAAAAGTTGTAAGAAGTTACACTAATTTCCATTGCAGCAACATTGCAGAATTTATGGTTAGATCTTCTCTTTGGCAGCCACTAGAGGACAACCTGATCACATACTTTTAAGCTAGTCTGACGTTTATACCCACAGCGGCACATAGGCACCAGAAGCCTTTAATCTGCTGCCCCTTCCCTCTGACAAAGCTGATTTCTAAATGCTATGAAAACCCCAAATTTTTAAACATATGAAAAAACAAGTGTCTCACAGGTCTGTGTGAGAATCTGTATGAACCTGACCCATAATTTTTGATCTTTAAAGAAATGTAGAGTTTTGCACATCTGTCAGGAAACAAAGCAAAGAAATTTTCATGAAAGTAAATAAACAGGAAGTATGGAATAATGTGACCTCTGATTTGTTTGGCCTGAACTGATTCAGGTATTTTGAAGTACATTCATCTTATGTTTTTTAATAGCATTTTAAAACTACCATAACTACCATTTTATAACTACCATAAGTAGTCTACTGGAACATATATATTACAGTATTGCCAAAAGGCCTCAATTTACCAGATGCAGCAAAAATGTACAGTGAGAGTTTCTTCTCTAGAAGCCCTACAGTCTGGGCAGTCAAGGCAGAAAAGGTGATAAAAGGAAAAGGATGTGTGGGCAGGGGAGTGAAAGGGTTCAGTGCCATGCACCAGCAGAAACAAGGGGATGAAAAGAGAGACAGTAATAGGAGATGTCCATGTACCTGGTACCTCAGAGGTGTCAGTGCAAGGAATAGCAAACACTTTCTCCCTGTAGAAATTTCTCTTAACTTTAAGGTATTTAGGATATTTATACTTTAGGATATTTATATATTCTGATTTTGAGAACTCATCTATATAGTTTTTAAATATGCCTGGGCTTTTAGTGTCATGCTCATTAGAGAGACTGGCAGAAGGAAAACCACCTGTTCTTCTAGCACCTTGAAACCTTCCAGTTTTCTCCCGTGTACTGTGTCTAAAAGTGAATTTTTCTCTGACTGCAGGTATCTACAAACTGTTATAAGCTAGGACAGTCTTACTTCCATATATTTACCCATATAAACCATATAGTGAAGTCTGGAACTTCCCTATCTCAAATATATTTCCTCCTTCTTCCCATTTTTGTCAGACTTTCCCTTGGAGTAACTTTCATTACATCCAATTTTCATCTGTCTACACTTTGCACACTGGGATCTAAAAAGGGCTTGTGTTTTACCTCATTTTACGTTGAATCAGATTTTTCTACAAAAATCAGGGCTTCTAGCCCTTAAAGGGTTAGTAACTAAATGTGCACTGAAAGCTCACTGGGGTGGGAGCAGCAAAGGCACAAAGCATTAAGTCAGAACAGCAACAGGGAAACAATGTCAGCACAAGGACAATAAACACTGTTATTCTTAGTGCTCCAGGAATAACAGTGATTATTGTTCTGGTTTAAACATCGTGTTGTTTTCATAATTTTTCTGGACAACAGCATAGTGTAACAGGAAGCACTGAGGTGACCTATAAGGAGATTTTAAAATTATAAAACAAAGAGGAAGATAAATGTCTTCTTGCTCATGTTAATTTTGCATTGATGGGACTTTAAGAATGCTGAAACCATAACACCTAGACAGATGTGCATACATATTTATTTATTTCTTCTTGACAATAACAGCTTCTGAATTACCACAGCACACAAACAGCCGTGCGTATGGCCCCATAAAGGATCCCTTTCCTCTCCCTCATCTGCCTCCTTGGTGAAATATCACTCCCTTACACTTTGCCTTTCAATGAGATTGTGAGAATTTGAAAGGAAGATCCTATACATAAATGATGCACCAAGCTAGTTGAAAGCTGTTGAATAAAGCAGCATATTGATAGTGTATCACTATTCCCCACATGAACACCAGTATTGAACAGGTACCAGGGAGGTATCTGCCTTTTATGTGTACCTCTATATTTACATTCACTGCCACTGAATGGGTGCTGTGAATCACTATAAATTTGTCTACACTGATACTAGCACACATTGTAAAATACTTGCAATACCTTCATAGTTAGACCACATCCAATGATGCCTCCCTGCTGCTCAAAGTCCGCCTCACCATTCTAAGGGAGTTTGCAAATTTCAGTACCTTGTTTGAGGTGTCCATTGTGCCCCACTGCATTGCCACTGGAGATGTAACAACACAGTATATAGTGTATAGCAACTGAAAAGTAACAGCTCACTTTTCCCAGTGCTATTCCAGAATGTTCTAATTCACATTTCAGCAACAGTTTGGACAGCTGGGAGCCAAGTGCCAGCTGCAGAAAACACCAGTTTCAGGCCTGAAAGCATAGGTCAGCACAGCCTGGGCTTCTAATTTTCCTTAATATCTTTTTGAAACACTTTTGTTAATGCCTGGTTCTATCAAATAACCTTCCACAGGTTTAATTCCTGAAATACTAAGACATATCTCCAGAGAAACCTATCAAAATAGGTTTTTTTTATAAAATGAATACATATAATATTTTTTTCATGTTTTTCTTGAATTTTGCAAAGTCACTTGATGAAACCAACCCCACAAGATAGGGCAATTAGCTCAATTTATTATCATATTGGGATGCCTGTTTCCCTTAGTCTCTCAAAAAATAGGCATAGGTATGAAGTAAGTCATTACGCATTCCAGCCAAAGGCTACTCTGCTTCTTGTTTCTTTCCAGAAAGTCCAAATTACTCCTACTATCTCATAGTGTTCTACAAATGCTTTGTCTTTGTCCCTTTTTATTGCTGCAGACTTAAAGAAAAGACATAGTGTGGACTGAATTATATTGAGGGAACTTTCACCTCCAGAAATATTCTAGCTTCAGAGCACAGTCCCTTCCATTTCAAGTCCCTGTCAGTAATCATATGAAGGAAAAGTATAACAGCTAAGGCCATGAACAGGGAACAGAAAGAAGCATCAAGGAGAGAAAAACACAAACAGTATAGACTCCACAGGCTTGACCAGAAAGAGCAAAAAGAGATGACTTACAAAAATAATTCAAACAAAAATCAAGCTACCTTTTTTTTTTTTTTCTTTTCACATGAAGCACTTAGACAATCTGAAAGTGGGATGGTTACACAACCCTGCCCTAAGCAGTATGGTCACTGCCATTCACAAGGCATGAAAAAGTCTTTGTGCAGGCCATACTGTTTCAAATTATGGAATAGAGGAAATGGTTACAGACGCAACACGAGATTTCATAAAGAAGGCACTTTATGCTTTTGCTGGAAAGCAAAACCAGCCATTGCAGGGGAAACATGAATCTGAAAGGACACATAACCTACAGCAGATCAGGACTCTATGCACTGGTGTTAAGCTGGACTGTGCACAAGAGGCAAATAACTTGCTAGCTGATAGAACTGCCTTCTCCAATACTCAACTGTTTATAGGTGAATCACCTACAAAAAGAGAGTAGGAAAAAATATTGAGGCTGACTTGCAATAAGTTTTGCCATACAAGAGTTTACTTCAAAATCTTGAGAACTGAGCTCAATCACATAATGTTTGTGAATACAGGACTCAAAAAACACCTGTCATAAAAAACTTTGGAGCACAAGTTCCTGTCTCCTTCAAGGCTACTGTATGGTTGTGGATATAATTGCCTGAGTGAGACAGATGTTTGCAGACAGTGGTCAAGCACATAGGTGTTTCTAACCTTTCATGACTGGAAGATACCCAGCAGACTGTATTGCCAGAAAGAGTACAACTTTGCAGCTCATATAAAGCTATCTGAGCTGGCACTAGACTGTTAGATTTCAATACCACTTTAATCATTACAGATAGTGGATCCAGCAACACGTATTTACCCCAGGGTCTGATGCTACTATTTCAGCTGTCCTTGCAGTTTTAAACTCAGATACAATCACATAATCACACCCTGACAACCCTCAAAACCTAGCAGCAATATCTGTGTAGGCTTCAAAAAAGTTCTTGCTTCCCAATTCATTCAAATTCAAGCATTTCAAAAACAGTTCCCCAGTTTGTACAGTAAATAACCTTGATATTATTTCTGGAGACTGGCAGAAACTAACAAAGGCTGACTTTTCATTTAGCATTTCCATTAGGTTGTGCCCATCTCTTATGATTAACTTTGGTAAGGCTGGCCAGACCATGCCAGCAATCACATGAATAATTATAGACACAAAGGGATTTTACAGTGTTAAATTAGCTAAATTAGCTGTTGGTGGTGAGAGCTGCAAGACATCTGTTATTCTTTCACTTCCTAAAAGCAATTTGTCAAAACCAGTGGTGTTTATGGCTATAAAATGAAACACTGGAATAAATTCTTGATTGCGAACAGTCCAGGAATATTAAATTATTCTGTGTCTACTTAACATTATCTCTGGAGAAATGAGGAAATGGCAATAAAAAACTATTTCTATTAATACAAGCCACTTAATGTTTCTGGCAAAGAAAATACAAAAGTAACTATTTTAGTCATGTGCCTGAAAGTGAATGGAGAAAAACAGAATGGAGGTAGAAAAGTAGACAAAGAGAAAAGAAAGTAAGAGCAATATTACAAGAAAAAGCAATAGTAATTGATTTTAAAATCAAATAAACCCTGGAAAGCTTCCAAATGAAACTGCTTCACAGAAACACAAAAGAGTGTGGAAAAAGAATGCAAATGTTTCAGAAATGACTGCAATAACCCCACTGGATTTTATGTTCCATATATCATGAAGCCATCTGAATAAATAGCATTATTTCTCATTTTTTCAATTGCTTGTTTGCTTTGCTGCTCCTTTTCATGCCAATCTTAGAACTGTGACTTTGGACAACTACCAGAATAGGACTTGAGTAGTATCAGCTAAAATTTTAACTTTAAATCATTATAGAATGTATCAGCAGGAGCTCCAATTCTAAGTATTTTTTTCTGAATCCTGTACTTTTCAATAGTTTTTCTCCTGAAGTGTGGGTGCAGAGGTCAGAGTGTCCTTTTTGGGTTGCTTTTACTCTGTTAACTGTAACAGAAAATGCACCAGCGCTTTCATATGTAGATAGATTTCAACCAGATTTTTTTTTGGTGGGAAATAATTACTGTTCTTTACATCACTTTCTTTCACTTTGATACAGTAAGAAAAAGGTCACATCTGACTTTGAACAATTCTGCAGATGACCCTTGGAACATTTTTTGTCAGACTCACTTAGCATTTCCTACCAAGGGCTGAGCTACACGCTGAGTTTGATGGGCTTTTATTACTAGTGCTATCCCTGTTGGATATCAAGTTCGTGTATCTAACTTCCTTCCCTATGGCAGTTTTTCCCTTAACTAAGTGTGACCCTGTTTGTCCCTACAGACTCCTTTTGGACATATAATGCTTCCTTGGTTTCACATAGAATGAAAAACTAGGCCTTGGAGGCATCCTAATTCATATGCTTATCTGAAAGAGTCCCTCCAGCAGAAATCACTCTCATGGTAAAAATGATACCATGGCATCGCATACCATATAAACATACTCCCAACATAATTTTTCCATCCCAATATTCATTTACTCATCAAAACAATTTTTATCTCGTTTCTTCTTAGTTCATATTCCAGTTCTAGTATGGCAAAGATAAATTCAACATGCATCTGATTTATTTTAGTAATGTGCTAAGTCCTTTTAAGTGACTTTGATACCAACTGAAAAATTGTTTCCCAGTTGCACATAGAGTGGTGTTTATACTTTGGTACCTCAAGGGTTTGTTGCTCTGCAGTGAGTTTCATTTGATTGTGCCAGATTTAGATTTCCTCAAGGCATAACAGGGTTTTTTAAAGACTTAATAAATGTTCACAGTTTTAAAGTTCAAAAATATTTAGATTAGGTATGAAGAATTAGCAAATACTTCTAAACATAAAACACCTGTGCAGGGCAGGAAATTTCATTGTCCCCTGTCCCTTAAATCCCATGTTCATCCAGACAGAGGGAAAATAGGGAACCCTTCATGTCATGCATTCTGTGTGTCTGTTGGCCCTATCAGTACTGTCTCAGGGAATGTAGGGTGGGATTTCAGTAGGCAGCTCTCTCATTCTCCCTTATATTCATCAATCTACTGATCCCCTGAAGCTCTGTCCCTAAGCAAAGTGGTTCTTCTACCTGGACACCACTAGTGCAACCTAATAATACCCTGTACAATCAGATATGATTAGATCAATTTTAACTCATGGAGGTTTTTGTTTTGCTAGAGATGAGTAATGAACTTTCCCCTAAGTTTGATTTTTAAATTTTCTGATAAAAGGTACAAGTACTGAACACTTTCAGAAACTAATGTGGAGTTCAAAGTGTAAATCTACCATATAAAATCTAAAGTATTTTAAACTGAGAAATTTACATAACTGATTATCTCACAACAAGAGTGGTACTTACTAAAAGTACTAGAAAGTAACACAATGAATGAAAGATTATGTGATTTACAGTTGTATTTACTTGCCTTATTCTTTTTTAAGAAGAAAACTGATCACAGAACACAATGTAAAAATTCAAAATAAAGAAAGTATATATCTAGAGCTTATTTCCTTAGGCTGAAAAATACCTAAGGCATATATCTGTGCAGTTTCAAATTCTAATTAGAGATAATAGGTGTGAAATGAAAATCCAGATTCAAACAACATTAACTAGCACAGAATATGAATTTTTATCAGACATTAAGTTTTCTGCAGGTACAAATTTAAATCTGTTCCACTGATAATATTTGAAGCCTTGAAATGTTTGTTTTTTTGGTTTTTTTTCTCAGCCTTTACTTCTACCATGGAGTGCCCTACACTTTTTTGTATTTCAGCATACCCTTGAGAGTTACAAGTCAAATCTCTTCACCACCAGCTCTTTTCCACCAGCTGTGTGTAGAATTTTAAAAGAACTTTTCAGCATTTGCTGATTTTTCTACTTGTTTTGCAGAAGAGTTTAAATACTAAACTACATATCTTAACTCTCATTTGTTATTTGATTTGGTTCCACAAATTTTTTCCTTCTGTCTCACTCCTTTTCATACGAATTCAAAGGATTATCTGGATCAAATGAAGAAATTAATAAATAAGAATAAAAAGTCTGCCAAAAACTCCTGCTGTGCTTTCACAAGCAGATGTCATTTCCACAAGAAATTCTTCTACAAAAGTACTCTTTTTTTTTTTTCTTTTTCTCCATTAGTATTTTTAAATACTTGAAAGTACATGCAGACCACACCATTCTAATACACCTACTGGCTGCAGTAGCTCTCACTGGCAATGAAATATCATCCAAGCTGTGTTTGGAAAAATGCAGCCTCACCCTGAACTTCAAGGCAAAATGGTGTTGAACCATGAAGTAGCTAATCCAGTGATTGCCAAAGCCCTCTCGTTTGCTCATCTCTAGTGGGTTGACCTTGGCTGGATGCCACCAAGCCAATGCATCACTCCCCAGTGGGACAGGGCAGAGAAAATAAGATGGAAAACAACTAGTAGATTGAGATAAAACAAAGAAAGAAAAGAAAAGAAAAAAGTTTGCAAGCAGTTGCTCCAGAGGGGAAACAACATAAAATAACAAATAGCCCTCCCCCCTTAGCTTTTTTATATCTGAGCTGACATCATGTGGTTTGGATTATTCCCTTGGTTAATTTGGGTCAGCTGGCCTGGTTGTGTGCTTTCTCAAGATCTTGCCCACTCCCCGCCCCTTGATGGGAGGGCTGTTGAGATATAATGCTCTGCCAGCCCTGCCCAGACGTAGCCAAGATACTGGTGTGTTATCAACACCTTTCTAGCTACCAGTACAAAGCACAGCACTGTGATTGCTGCTGTGGGGAATGAGCTCCATCTCAGCCAGATCCAATACGGCATTATAGCAGTAAAATGTGTTTTGGGACCTTCCAGAAACCCAGTACCCACATTTTGTTTTCAGCATATTTAACGTCAATGATGCTCTGGCTCATGTGTGTCATGGGCAGAAAAATGTATTGCTAATTTCCTGGAAACTGGAAAGGGATAATTCGAACAACTCCCTACACTTAAAAGGTTTTGGTTTGTGTCACAGCTAAGAGAGGAAGATTCACCAAGGGTGTGGACTATGGAGTCTAGATGAGTGTTTTGTCTATTTTTTTCCTTGTAGTAAGTTAATTCAGAGAGCAATACATACACTGTGAACACTTTTTTCCTATTGAATGGATAATATAATATGATAGATCCAAACATTCATTTGGCCTGCTTTATTTTTTATATTTAGTAAAATGATGAAAATGATTACTCTAGAAATAACAGCTACTTACAAAAATAAATAAATAGTCATCTTTGTGTCCAAATAATTATTTATCAGCATGAATTTGCTCCCAAAGCTAATGTAAATGAAAATAGATTGAACATTCTGTGTTGATCAGAGAGAGACCATGATGTACTTCTAACAAACCATAGACAAATACAGATGGGAAAGGGTCAGTGCATTTATATTCCTAGATGTTATTTAGGCAGATGGCCAGTCACTGCAGCTGAAATTTTTCCTCCTAATTTAAAATTAATGAAGTACACGAGATCCACTAAATTGTTTTATTTTTTAAAATATTTCCAGCAGAAATAAATTTATTGCTGTCTTTTGCCTCCTTTCTCCTACAAGCAGCATTTCTGTCAAACTTTGAAGCTGCTGATTGGAAAATTAGCAATTGCAGCTCTCGTGTATATGAAACTCATGATTCTAAGAAAAACACAGAATGCAAAATTTTGCCATCATTTTTACAGTGAAAAAAAATCTCTGTACTTTGGTGGGGTTTTAGGTGGTGGGTTGTTTTTTTTGTTTATTTGTAGGTTTTTGGTATTGTATGCATGCATGTTGTTTAGACTTGATTTTGACAGAGTGCCTTTGGCCTAAAACTGGGAAGAAACTGTAAAACTGAGAAGAAACTTCCAGATTTTTAAATGAAATTATAGTTTTCTGAATCTATTATTCTCTGAGAAAAGAGTTACATTTTAAAAATTCTATACTTCTTTATGTAGTCTTCTAGCCAGAACTGTTACCTCAGAAAGTCTATTCCCAGAACTATGTGAACATCATTGATGATGTAATCACAGATGCTTTTGACAAATAAAATTACAGTCATAACAAATAAGTCACATTGGCTGGAAACCAGGAAGAAACAGGGGAAAACCAATGTTTATTGGAATGAAAATAACCAAAGTGGACAAGAAAGGAATGTTTCAAAGATGGTTAAAAAGAGTGAAAAGAACAAATATCAAAAGTTCAAACAAGATCCCCGGATCTCATAACTTCAGAACTTAAGAATAATCTGAATTTGAATATTAACATATCAGACCTGTCTCAAGCCACATTTTATCTAAGTTCTATTAATAACTCTTAAACACTTGGTCCTTATCAGTCAGCATTTTTTTGCATATGATAGACTGATGTTATTTTATTGGCTACAGGTGAAAGTCATTTCGCTCAAAATCAAAAACTTTTTTCTCTGGCAATTCCTCTTTTGGCTTGCCTTCCATCTGAGTTCCACTTAAACTGAGCAGAGCCATCATCTTTAATAAACAGTAGCAGTATGGTTTCAATATTCATGTTAGATGGCTCCATGGTAGGTGTGCAGTGGAACATTTCTGATGCTGGATAGGCAACTTCAAGTGAACATGTGCTAGATTCATTTAAGGGGAGACAGATGTGTAGCAGCACCTTCTCTGAGTGGATTAAAGAAAACACTGATATTGTGGAAATAACAGTGTGCTAATGTTTTTTCAGGATAAAACTAATTGCATTTCTTCTTTACCTGGCTTAAAAGTAAACAAAAAAATTAAAAGAAAAACTTTTTTTTTTGAGATTTTTTAAAAACATCTCTGCCTATTAATGCACTGAAGTGAATGAAACAACTGTTCTCAGGTTGAGCTGTTTGATGCTCAAGGGAAAGTCCCAGCTATGTAATCAGAGTAGCTTAATATTTTAGACTAAATATGATAACAGATGAAGAACATGGATCAACAGTTAGCCTAGAAGGTGTGCCTCTGCCCATAAAACCACAGCAGGAACAAAAAAAGTCCCTACTAGGTTGGTAGAGAAACAGTTAATACAAGACAGCAAGCTCAGTTTCAGCTTAGTGTGTTGACACAGCTGCAGAGTATGACAATAAAATCAAGCCAAAGGAGGGGTGGCATTTTGCCATGATAACTTTGGGGTGGAAGCAGACTTTCTGAGGTACCTCTGTGTGTCACTGTTAGATGAGTGAAATCACTGGCAGATATTTTCAGCAAGCACTATTTCATGCAGTACAGTAAGCAAAGAACTTCTGTCTTGTGTTCTTACCCAGAAATGAGTGCATGTGATGGACACTGAGAGTAGTAGGACATTCAAAGATTTGTTTGGGACCTCGTGTAGGTTGATATGAAGGTGACTGACAATCAAGAAGTGCTCAGTAGCTATTACTGGGATGGAAGTTTGCATTATGAGAGACAACATTTTGCAAGGACCAGAGCAGTAGCAAAGAGTGAAAGTAGTGATATTTTCTTCTCTAAATAAGAGAGCCATTACAGGTTGTGGAGTACTTTCTCACAGGTAGCAGTACATCTGCCACAAGTAGTATGAGAGATACTATATCAACATAGTGTTGAGAACCAGAAAACATGTAAATACCTTCTTTTTTAATTGCTGAGATATATGGACTTTTTGGTCCATATTTGAAAAGTGTAAAGAAATTAAAAGCTCTGAGCACAGTTTAATAACTAATGAAGTATATTTATAAAAATTGTACCAACAGGGCTTTGTTTTTCATTTTCTTCGCCACATACTGAAAAAGAATGAACAAGTTGCATTTATTTCTGTCTAGTGTCAAGGGAAATTGCAAGTACAACATTAGCTACATTCTCCAAATAATAAATCCAAGTTTTTGTAGTTTGTAACTAGCCCTGTTTATCCATCATTTTCACCAGGTTTGAAATTGCAATGTTGAGCCTCAGATTAAAAATTGACTGTGTGCATGAGTTTTATGATGTTATGTTGATTTCAATGATCGTGGATAGAATCTCTGCTTCTCAACTGATGCATTTTTTTCCAAACACTGCTCTGAAAGCCACATTATTTTCAGCAGGATAGAAAGCTGAGTGGTACAACTTATTCCTTCCAACTGCTGGTGAATAGAACCTGGAGGCAGTTACTTCTTTTGTGAAATCTCCATATTAAAAAAGTTCTAGTCTAAACTCCATTTCAAGTCATCCTTCAGTGGGATATATAGAAGACAGTAGATTCCACAATGTTATTATAGTAATTATTGTTATTATTAGGACTATAATATTTGCTTTGTAGGGAAGAAACTGGAAATGGAGAACTTCAGTCTGTGTTACAACGATTCATCCTCTTGCAGAGCTACCTTCTACAACAAAGTAGCTCTCCCATGCCAGCAAATAATTCTGTTCCTCTCTAATTTCATCTTTCCAATTAATAAAGTATAGGCATCTGTCAGGATGAAAACTAATTTATTCAGAGTTAAAATGCAGCATTAAGATATTTTTTTTCTTTTTCCCTTATTAATCTGAAGCTTTGAGTATGCACATGGAAATTTACACACATGCAAACAGTAGTTAGTTACACATCCCATAAGATACACAAGTTCCTACCCAGTCAGAGGAATATGAAAAATAACTAAATTATCTGTACTTTATTTTACGGTCCAGTTAAGCATGTGCAGAAAACTAGGATTTTACCTGTTTATTTATCCTTTCTCATTATATTTTTTTTTTTACATTCACATTCTTAACAAAACAAACCAACAAAAATGCTTTTTATAAAATACGTCTTTACAAGATACTGAAGTGCAACTCTATTTAATGCAGGTTTTAAACCTCTAGTTAATGAGGTAGAATACATTTTCAAAAGGCAAAGAAAAATCCTGCAAGTTTTCTTCAAATAAAATGACAAACAAGCTTTTGAGAGAAATCTCATCACCTCCAAATTTTTTTAAATGGAGAAGCAGAAACATAGATGACTTTTCCCATTATCATGCACATTTACAGTAATTCTTTGGAAACCATGAACAAAAATTACAATATTGAAGTTATGATTTCATGAAGAAACTTTCCAAAGCCCTTTCCACAATGCTTCTCTAATCAAAGCAACACACTGCTGCTCAAATTGGAGTAAAGGATACATACAGAAAACACTTAGGACTGAGGCTGGATCTATACTGTTCTCTTAAATGCCTCTATTACAGAGTGATTTATTTAGGAGCATTTTTTTTTTTTAATTTGATTTGCTCCTGAAGGATCCTTGAAGCTTTAACTACAGAAGACAACCCTCATGAAAAGATCCTCCAGGACTGTTCAGCCTTACACATTTCTGAGGCCCTTTGGTTATGACTAATATTCAAGGATATCCCTCCTGAAAGAGAAAGCAGATTTCCAGTTGGTGGCCAAGGTGGAAAACATATCACATTAGGTACCACTATTTTTCTTCAAAAGTTCCAATCCTGTAATTTACTGACCTTCCTTTCCTGAAGTGATAGAAACATAACAGGGTTGCAAGAAAGATGCCCTCTGCATCACAACGGACTGATACATTACCTCTCCTGGGGTTTAGTTCCCAGCTGTCCCAGCCCACGTCTTTCATCATCTCTGTAATTTATCCCTATCTTTTCATAGTCCTAAGAAACAATGTTAGCAGCAAAGCAAAAGGTATTTGACCTTTGCAATGGATAAAAATATAAAAGGTCTTCAGCTTATCTAGCCTTGCTTTTATTTATCTATTTATTTATTTATTTATTTCAGAAAGTCATCTCCTTTAAAACTGTGTCCCTAGTGCCCAGAAATGTGTTCAGCAATCCTTTCCAGGGTAACCTTGGACAGCACAGACCAATTGCAATATAATTTTTTTGGCCACTGGTGTCCACCTGAGCATCCTTGAAATTACTTCAATAGCTGTCGAATAGAGAGACTGTCAATGCTCTGGATGTCTTTCCCTTCTCTGATTTATGCTGACTTTTCCAACAATATTATTTTGAACAGAGAAATGAAAAGAGTGTTTGTGATTATAAGTAGCTATATAGACAAAAGTCCAAGAGGTCTGAGTTTTGACCTTTATTAGGAATAAAATTATCTCTGTGCTTTACAGATTTTGCTTTCTTTGCCTGTCAATTTCCTGCTCTCCTTCATCCCTATCACATGCAACAGAGGTAAGCACAGTGGATAATTGTCTCTGTTGAACAAAGTGACAAAACCAGCCTCAGGCTGCTGGGCTTTCCAGTAGAACTATCGCCTTTCCATTCATGCCACGTATTTTCATCTCTTGATGAAAAACAGCATAGAAAAGGTAACAGGCCATTGATTTGGAAAATAACACCAATACAGTAGTCAGTATGTAATGTTTCTACCATCCCCATTCCACTCGTGGCTGAAGTATAAACACAACCTTTCCATCACCACACCTCTTGAGCATTAGTAGTTTTGTATTGTTTAATTCATGTGATGGTGCTGTGCTCCTGGCAGAGAGCCATCCGCAGCTACTTACATAGTCTGTCACTTCATCTGTAAATCTGGAATCATCCATTGGTTTAGTTTTCTCTTCAGGCCTGGGAAGGTTGCATTTTGACAGACTGAGAGTATTCCTGCTGATTCTACTAAACAGTTTGACTGCTGTTGTTTCACTGAGTCCTATTGTATGGTTTTACCACCTACATGCTTACCCCCAGAAAAACTTCATTTTGTATAGAAGCTTTAAATATTTTTTTAGAAAATAGCTTTATTATGTGGTTTGGAATACGCTTTCACACAAGGAATATATAATTTCAAAGCATGCTTGGAATAGAAAAAAGTCAATGTGAAATCTTTAAAGACAGCCATCCTACACAGCCATAAAACTTTCTGAGTTCTTTCACAGCGCATCCCACCCCTCTGACTATCTTCCCGAAGGAGGTGATTGTCTTCTATACTGTGTGGTTTAACACTCCCTTACTGCATCTGACTGTAGGATCCTACCTCACTCTCCTCCAGCAATATGGGATCATAATTTGGAAATTAAAAAGTAATGTGCTTGCAATAAAGGGTGGAGTAAGAGCTTTTTGCCTTTTCACAGGAAATGAGACTTTTATTCTGATAAGCCTACATGCAGACTGAAAAAATATTCAGACTCTGCCCAACAGATATTGGATGGTGAAGAATCTGACTCCAAATGCCCAGTGAAGGCATATGATGTGAGAAAATCAGAATTACAGGAAAGCAATATTTTGCAATATAGTTTGAAGTACGTACCATTATTTTATATGTATTAATGAACTCTGAGCTATTTTATAATTCTAATATATAATATATATTTTTTACTAATTCCGTAATATAGAACAATATAAAGTATTAATTTATTGATGCAGGGCTCCCCCAGTCAGGGAATATTGTGCTCTGACTCCATGATTCAGAAGGCTGAACAAATGCTTTATTAAGTTATATTATATTACACTAATACTATACTAAATTACATACTGAAGAGATACTATACTACAAAGATGCTAAAGAATACCAAAGAAAAACCCATGACTGTCTGGAGATAGCCAGGACACAAACGGATCCAATTGGTCAAGGAATCAAAACAACCTTCACTGGTGTCCAATTAACAAATCATTTTGAGTAAAAAATCTCCATAACACATTCCATGTGTGCAAAACAACAGGAGCAGTGAATAGAGATAAGAATTGTTTTCTCTTTTTCTCTGAGCTTCTCACTGCCTTCCCCAGGAAAAGTCCTTGGAAAGTTGTGCCTGCTGCTCTCTGTGAAGGGAGCTGTGGCCAAATTAATTACTACTTTTTTTTTACGTTACACATTTACTATATTACTGTATATATACCTGTTTAATGTGTCTCTTCTTTGAGTCTTCTAAGTCTTCTGTCCATGTGTAATAGCCCCTGCTCATACTGAAACTCTACCATTTTTTTATTTTTTTTGTGTTCAAACAGTTCTTCCTGAGTAATTTACCTCTGTTAATATTCACTTCCACTGTACAAGTTTCATAAATAGGTTTAGACAGTACAGACAGAAGACTAAAAACAATACAAATCAAATAATAATGTCTGTTGCAGGTAAGTTCAAGAACTACAGATAGAAGTTTTGCTCCAGCAAAACATGTAAGAGTGTGCTGAATTTCTTTTTTTTTTTTTTTTTTTAGTATACGGTTCTGTTTCTGGTACACTTTCCCCAAGAATGTATGACTTTTTCTTCATCTATGTTTTAGTAAGGCTGGCATTACTTCTCTGACCTAATAAATCCATTGCATTTTTTTCAAACTCTAATTTAATTTTTGAATTTGGACTGCTTTGATCATTAATTCAACTCTGATGCAGTATCCATCTAGGCTTCCAACTAGTGTTAAATGTCTTCTTAGCTCATCTTTTCTATGTATCTTATATTCTTATTGAAGAATTGCAGGTGGTCTTGACATGCTTACAAAAAATCTCAGCAGTAGTGAGAGCTATATAGCAGAAAAGATTTATATATTCCAAATGTAGAGGAGAATAATATGTCAAACAAGCGAAGACTGACCCTGTGTATTATACCTTACATAGTCTGGACTATAAACTTCTTCAGCTTTAAAAGGTTTTCCTTATAAGAATAATTATATAATTCTTACAGTGCCCAGTCTTTTGTAGGTATGGCTTAAAACAAATAATAAATTATAAGCAAATATATATAACATATACTGACCCTACATTGAAATAGGAGAAGCAGAGAGTGAAAGTGCAGAGACTACATTCATATCTACAGACATGATTTAAAATTAGATACCCTTGCATTAGGAGTAGAAGACCTACAAATCTGAAAATCAAATCTGGAAATGTAGAGGGTGAAAGGAGATTAATGTAAATAGCAGAGAAGGTAGATGGTGTTAAACTGAAAAACATCAAGACAAAATATATCTCTGAGGCTTTGGATAAATACTCATCACTAAAGATTCCCTCATCTATTATTCTATCTATTGGTATCAGGTATTCACAGGCTGTTTCAGATAAAGCACTGTTTTAGCGTGTGTCTGTTGTAAAATGGTTGTGGCTTTAAAACCAGAGTGAAATCAGTGTTCTTTATAGCCTTGTTATTAGGTTTCAAAGTTTCTGCAACAATGAAAACTGCTCTTGAAAAGGAATTAAATTTAATAATCAGACTATTAACCAAGGATATTTGCTGCACATTACACAGAGACAAATTAAAAAGATTACTAAAGCTTCCAGAAAACATCTGTTAAACAACGCCAAATTGATGATAAAGAAAATTGAGTTGCCTTTGCAGTTAAGTTTAATTCATCTGTACCTAGCATAAAAGAGCTATCAAAGACAACTATTCATCTGTTATTACTTCAGAAATGTTATATCTGTGAATCCTTAAAACCTGAGACCTAACTTACTGCCAAGTTTTTCCCTATCTGAATTGATGGAAACAAGGATAGATGAGTTAAGCTCCTCTATCTAGAGGATAAAGTTATACCTTTATAGTCTGACACTATACAAAGATATGGAGCCAGGTTTCATTTTGATTTGACTAAAGAAAAAGAAGAAAAAAAAAGACAAAACAAGCAGCAGGGGAAAAAACCCAACCAAACAAACAGAACACTGCAGCCCCAAAGAAATCAAACCACAGATGTTTTATTTTACCTAACCTTTTAAAATATTGGTAATAAAAAAATGTAAGATTTCACACTGATGAGCTATTATCTGGTTTTCAATCTTCAATTTTTATTTTTCTTTTATAAGAGGTGTTGTAATTTCTGGAAGCAATTGGTATTTCCAAGTCAGCAAACAGTACAAACCAATGATAAGACATTGACAGAGTGAAAGTTGGTACTAAGATTTATGTTCCTGCTATATGCATTTCATAAAGTTTGACTTTGGATGGCTTCTAATTCAGACTTGTGGATTGAGTGCCCATTAGTAATTAAATGGAGGATTTTTATTTAGTTTGGTCCCAAAGAAGTAGAATTGGTAAGTTTGAAAAACAGTCTGCAATGTGTAACTAAATGAAGTGATGGGGAATGAACAGGAAACTGTCCTCAGACAATTAAAAAAACACTGACAGAAAAAGGAATCTAGTATAAGTACTTCATGAAAAATTAGATGCTATTAGCTCGTGCTGGTTCACACATTTCCCTACAAATAGAAACATTAATTTCACAGGTGCTGGGATGGAAAAATGAACCTCAATCTCCCCCCACTCCCCCTTCCTCCCTCCCCTTACTTTTTAGTTCTACACCTATAGTTCAATTTGAAGACTTTCTGATTACCTTTTGGCTCTTTTTCTTCACTGAATTATTGTAGAATTTCTTTAATGTGAACAACTGGTTTATGTATCCACTTATTCCAGCCTACTCATTTGAGTAACAGAGAACAACTGCCAAAAATTCTAGCAATTTTACATATTGGAATTGCATTTGGTTTAAGTTGTCCCTTGAAGAAAGTAGGTTTTAATAACAATCTCCTGCTTTTGCTTACCAGTAGCAAGAATTAATAAATTTTAGTTAACTTCTGAAGACATACCTTAGATCTTTAGATTAAACATCATTGCCTCTTTTTTGATCTTGAAAAGTATTTTTTCATTAGTCTTCCCCATTTTTTCTTCTCAAACTTAATATTGATAAATGAAATACTAACAAAAATTAAAATCTATAAACAGAAAAAATAAGAAAGAGTTAAAATAATGAAGAAATGACACGCTATAGAACTCTAGCACTATAAGACCAGTTCAGGCTGGAAGGGACTTGAGAAGGTCTGTCACAGGTGGGTCAGATGTGAGGTACTTCCAGGCTGCTCAGGGCTTTTGCCAGTGTGGTCTTGAAAACCTCTGAGAATAAAGATGTCACAACCTCACTTAGCAACCTCTTTCACTGCTTGATGCCTTCATGGTGGAAGAAAAAATTTCTGTTAGGCTCACTTTGGACCTCTCTCGTTTTAACCGGCTCTGTATTGATGATCCTCTTGAAAGCATTGGGAGGCTGCTATTAGCTGCTTTTCCGAGCTGAACAAGAAACTTCCTCAGATTTTTCTCACAGAACAAGAGCTCCAGGTCCCTGACCATCTTAGTAGTCCCCTACTGAGCAAATACCAGTTTATTAATACCTTTCTTAGATTGGAGAAGCCCCAAATCTGGATGCACTATTTTAGATTAGTCTAAAAAAGTGCAAAGTAGAGAACAAAGATTTGCATGACTGTAAGCACATTCTCTCTTCCAGGAGCTTAGTTTTCTGAGTCCCACTGCTAGCAGCCGCTGTGGAGAAAGGTGGAAGTGGGGATCTGTTCCTCCCTCCCTGGGAAGTTCCTTTTCAGCTAGAGGTCTCACAACTAAGCAACACTGCAATTGTGTAGCAGCCAGATCTATTCCTAAGCCATGCTGCCTTGATTGTACCTCAGCCACTGATTTGCTTCCCAGATTTACTTCGAACCTGCCTCACCACAGTGAGCCACAGAGCTTAGGCTGACTGTCTAAACACCATCTTCCCACCTAGCCTGATCCTGGCTTACTGACTGAACTTTATGACTCCTTGTCAGTGAGGTCAGTGCCCTTTCCTACTGCTCTGCAGCCCTCAGGTCCCAGCTTGCCCTTCCTTCACAGAGCAGTCCATCACTGCAACTCCTTGATAATCACTTCTACTGAGCAGCCGGCTTGGCTTCTGCCATGCCGGAGCTCACTGGGCTCAGCTCACTGCCTGACAAGATGCTTAGTGAATCCCCACATTCCGCTGCTGCAAAGGGATCTGCCTCTCCAGGTGCAGCACCTTTCATTCATCCTTTTTAAAACTTATTGGCTTATTTTAAAAACAGCACAAACTATTTGCATTATTTCTTAAGAAAACAAACACATATAAACTAAAAATTAAAGACTAATATTTTGCAAACAAGCAATTATTTTTTAAAAAAAGTGTTCATTAAAATGAAAAGCCTAAGACAACAACTATATTCATATATTACACAAAAGAGGCCCACTTTAATGGCATTCATTTCTGTGATACAAATTGCCTTATGGAAAGTAAACAGATCAAAATGGAAACAGCAGCTGTGGCTTAAAATTACCATCAAACACCAAAAAAATCACTGAAAATAGCAATTAAGAGTGAAAATCTATTGGTAGAGCTGACAAAGCTTCTTGCAATGTTAATATCATTATCAAATGCAAGAAGAATCATGACAAATACATCAGATTATCATGGCTACTATTTTATTTCCTGTTTTTAACTTTTCTCATTTTATTAAACAAAAACCTCTAAAATTTGCAGCCAGTGGCACTAAAATTTATGCGTTTTTTAAATATAGTCATATGACAGGAATGTTTTGAGTGTTACTACCAGGAGGGGTGGTAGGTACTAATTCAACACTAACTTCAGTGAAACTGAAGTTTTACAAGTATCCCACATTTAATGGGGTAGGGGTATTAACAAACTTACTGTTTAACCTTTTTGAAGTACTTTGCAGAGCCAAACCCTTAGTGATCTACACCCCTTAAGTATATAGCAAGATAATATTTTGCTATAAAAATATAGGAAAATGTTCTTCCAATACAAGAAGCCTATAAGCCACAACACCACTACTCAAAGGTCCTGGCTAACAAGACACAACAACCGCCCACATTCTCCCCTTCCCACAACAAAGTTCAGTATGGGTCAGAATAAGACAGACCCACTTTGCTTAGAGAGCAAGGGAAGAAAACAAGACAGAAAAGGGAGAGGACAAGGAATATTACTAGTCCTTAGATCTCACACTTGTCCTGCCACATGGATGGTCCAGAGCTGGGATACACAATGAGAACAAAAGAGAAAGAGAAGAAAAAGAGAGAGATGGGTCTGGTCCTCTTCCTTTCATAGTTCATCTGTTGCACGCCTCTCATGTAAACTAGATTTTTTGCATTGTTTTATTCACATTTGCGCAGCCAATTCTGGAGGAAATGTGTTAGAGAGGGATAGAACTAAGCAGGACTCTCAAATGGAGAGTCTCAGCTGGCTCAGAATAGTGCTGCCCCACTTCCATGGTACCCTCTCCTCTGATCATCCCTTTCCTGTAGCAATGCTCAGAATATTTGAGAGAAAACATGCTTAGATCTGGTTCTCTACACAAATGTATGCAAAAACACATGTGACAGATTCATTCCTATTGTCTTCATGGGAAGAATTTCCTTCCTTGGCTTTGTGATTATTGGACTGCAGACAATATCTCCGCTATCACTTATTGACATAAAAATAGAGTTTATGTTGATATAAGCAATCATTTTAAAATAAACTTTTTTTTTCTCAATTCCTCACTTCACTGACTCACAGGTATTAGGACCATAATGACAATTTCAAATTAAGTCATGGATACATGGGATTAATTTGATGTATGGAGAAGGGACAGAGACATTGTAGTGCTTAACTTTAATGCATTTGAGCCTAAACTCTGAGTGTAAGAATTATGCATTTCACAGACGAAATCCAAAGATTTATAGTCTGAATACAGAACTGCAAGCTTTCCAGCAATAAATGATAAGTAAAAAAATGGTATCTGATAAAAAAATCTGAGAGCTGTGAATAACGTTTTTGAGATGATACTTCTGTCAACAGAGGAAGGAGAACCAGGATTCTCACTTACAGTTAATTTCAAAATGCTGAGCATCACTTAGGTAGTCTTGATATTGAAATAAAATTAAATTCTTCTGAACCAACCCTTTTGAAGCAACTTGCAACCTAAACCATTCATCCAGAGAAAGGAAAACTTCAGTGACTTTTTTTCTTAACCACAATGATACAAATACAATTCTCAAACCATACAAACCAGAGCTAAATGCTCTATTCTTGCCTTTCTTGTAAAGTGTATTCACCTGCCCAGCTGCAAGATTCGTGGGGCACAAAGGAAAGTGACTCTGGAGCTTGGTGTTTACTGACAGTGTGAATTCTCATTTTTTTAGATCCCATTTCTACATCCAAGATAATTTTTATAATTTTCATCCAGTGTAGATGGATACAGTATAAAACACATAGAAAGCAGTAAGGTAGACAACTGGAGCATCCATCTCCTCAATCAGTGTTTCAAGATATCAAATGACCTAACAGTAATCTACAGCCACATCACTGGTGATATATCTTTCTTTATTAGCTTCCTCAGTCTTGAAGTCTTTCCAATAAAGACTTCCAGAGATGCAGCTGAGAAAATGGTTGCTTTTACTGTACTGTAAGAAAATATGGGCATTTATGACACTTCTTCAACTGCATTTCAAAAGTTACATTATTATCAATGCTCAGAAGACAGCTTCTGGCCCCAGAGTTTCCTCAACTGTCTTGCATTTCAAAACATGAGAGTCAAAGTGGTTTGTGTTGAAAGAAATCATGATACTACCACAACTAAAAATTATTAACTATTTAACACTTTTATTATCTAAAGCCTGAACTAGGAATGAACAGTATGACTAACACATCTGTTTTATCAGATCTGTTTCTGAACTCTTTTTTGCTACAATGGGCTGATCCACCAGCCATTTCAGCAATGGCTTTTATGAGATTTTCAAAAAACTTCAGAGAACTTAGTGACATTTTCTAGCTGCCTGACATAATACATTGAAGTCTACACCACTTGGAGCTGAGAGTTAAGTTAGCTCCATCAGTTGAACTGTGGCACAAATTTGGCTCTTCTACTAAGAAGGGTGACTTCAAAAGTAATTTTACCAGGAGAAGCCTGATTCCACATGCAAAAGAATGCAGAATTTTGACCCTTCATAAACACTTTAGCCTTTAGAGTACTGTCTTTAATTTGTGCTCATCAGAACACGAATTGATTCTTTTACATCAAAACTTAGGAAAACTTTCATTAGACTTCATCTTTTATAATCTATCCCTCCTTCTCATCAGTTCATTTACAAGCCCAATATTAGTGTAATATCCAAAAATAAAACTTGAACTCCAAACAGTCAACATAAAAGCCTACACAGCAAACACTGAGGTGAAATTTTGATGCACATAAATTAAGCTTTTCAAAGCTAGTTTTTATTTTTGTTTCTGTTTACTGTGTAGAGTGAAAAAGAAGGTTTGTTTCAGTTCAAGTCTTTTAGCTATAGAACACAGTTTTTTTCACTAAGTTAACAAAATCTGAAGAACAGATATTTTTATGGGTAGATGTATCTTGAAACAGCTGAACAGCTTTGTGTAATTTTAAATATATTTTTGTTCCTATCAGAGAAATATCAAAGCAGATGAGATTTGGTCACTAGGTGTCAGCAGCATGTGGAACTAAAAAAAAAGAATGACAAAAGTGGAACTTCCTGTTATAAAAAGACAAAGAAATTTCCAACATAATGAGATTTTCTTTTAATTACCTATTTAGAAAATTCTATAACCCTTATCATAATGATGATGTAGTTCATCAGTGTATACGAACGTCATCAACATGATAAATAAGACAGCCCTTAAGTTAGAACCATACATTTTTTAATGTAATTTCAATATACTATTAATTATTTAATTTTCAGTCTAGAATGTTGTCATTATACCCACTAATAGGTAGTTTCTGGCAAGAAAGTTCTGCCATCTCTAAAATAAATTCCTACTCTAGCTGCTGAATAAAGAAACTGTTTTCAAACTTTTTCATGGCTTCGAAAAGTGTTATGGGTTTACTTTACTTTATTTTTTATTGTTCAAAAGGGACACTTAAAAGATCTGTCCTTCTTATCATATGCTAGAGGTAGAACTGCAATATTCTTCAAAACTGGTATAAGAACAAGAAGTGTTTCTGCATCCAAGAAGGTCCCGTATTGTTCCTATTCTTCTTATTACACTGAAACCTATTTATTTATTATTACAATTACACACTGGTGTACTTTATTAACACTCCTTACTGTAGGCCATGTTCCTGTGACGTGCTTCTGCTTAATCTGCCTCTATTAATTTAGGATCTTGATCAAGATAAATCAAGATAAAGAAGGCTAGATCTTACAGAAAATGCTATTTCCAAATAGAAAAAACTCAGGAGGTTTTGTATCATTAAGGTGAGGCACAAATACAATGTTAGATTTTGTACTTCCTGTGCTTTGAGACTGATGCCTGGACTTATTTCTGCAACTTTTTTTTAGTTAGAGTTTAACCATTTAGGCCACACTTAGAGTGATTTTGGGCTCAGTGTGGATGTGACAAGAAGAATTCCAGGTTATATTTGTGTAGCAGCAACATCTAAAGGGGAAAACAACTTTCACTTAATATCCTGTTCAAAATAACAATGTCAAATCTTAAATTGTGATCATAAAGAAAAAATCCCCCATTGAAATGAATCTATTTTACTGTGTTCCCATAATAATAGCATGCAATATTATTTTGTTCAATTTCTGACATATCTTATGTATGCATATATCCAATTAAAAAAGAAATTACTTATCTTTCCTCTTCTTTTACATTTGCAAATACATGTGAAAATGTTCAGCCAAAGTGTCTATAATTGTGTCCAGTGAATAGAGGGTCAGATGGAAAATGAGTAGAGTCTTGCTACAAGTAGCATGGTACTCTTTCCACAAAAACAAGACTTTTATGTTTGTAATGAAATATTACCAGTAAAGGTGCAAATTAAACAGTATCAGCCTTCATCAGAATTTGTAAAGTGGGAAACAATGCATCATTTATGGCAATTTTTCAAAATGGGGATTTTGAATTTATATCTGGGCTAATCCTGGTACCAGAAAACATCTACCACCTTCTGACTGCTTGCCATGACATTTTTGAAATACGATTATTTTTGTAGAATTCAGCCAGTTTGAATAAAGACAATAAAAAAGCACTTCTATATAATGCAATTTTATCAAACATTTTATCAAACCTATCAAATATCTTGTCTAACACCTTGGACTTTTATTTCTCTGCTGTCACCACCTTTCTGTCATTTTTCATGCTTTGAAGCCAAGAGTCATACTGTACTTAAAACCAGACAGCATAGTATGCATAAAAAATGGTAATTCCATGGCCCATAGCAACATTCAGTGTTCTCTTATAGTCATGATGCAAAGAGAATGAAATAGTAAGCTCCTGACATATCACAAGAAAGTATTTTTTAACCTGTCTAGTTCATTTATATATTTATATTTTTTAAAAACACATTTGGGAAGGGTAAGAGTTTTGAACAGTTATTAAAACAGACATGAAAAAAACACGAAAAACTGGGGATCCTCTATAGGTATGAACCATGTTTCATGAAAAATCAGAGGCAGCTTCTGCTACCACCTAAGCTAGAAATAGTTTGGTTTTTGTGTTGGTGGATGCTGCATTAGAACCTGTGTGACCTTGTTAGATCTAATTTCTTGTCTAATACTGAATAAAACTTCTTCTTGGCCACCATTGATTTTAACTAAAAGAGCAAATTCATAAAATAATTGGAGGAAACAGGCACATATGAGCTAATGCTGTTACTGGCAGCTTTCCAATATGAAACTGAAATTATAATTCAGTGAAAAAGAAAAAAATGGAGAGAGATCCTGATTTCAGATACAGAGACAGGCAGATAAAGAAAGGCAAAAAAATTAAATAAGCTTTACTTGTGTCTGTTTCAAAGAGAGTTTTTCTAAAGTAAATGTGCTGGTGCAAAAGTATTATTAATGATAAAAATAAAAATTTTCTTGTAATTCTCTGTATTTTAGAGTAACACAATTATAACATACCTAGTAAATTAAAGTCCTTAATCATCTTCTATATTTTCCCATTTTATCTAAAGATTGCACTGTTGTTCATCTATAATATTCATCCCAGAAATAAAATCATTAATCACCTTGACATCCAGAAAAAAGGGTTACATATTATTTCTTATGCTATCTAGGGTACAAAACCTGAGGAAGACATTAGTTTTTAATAATTCTACTCCACTCGTTGGGATTTATCATGTTGAATAAGCAGGTAGTCTTCTTGCAATAAATTTCAATGTAACGCATAGAAGCAAGACACAATTCAATGTTGTTTAAATATCGTACATCATAGGGTGTTTTCCCTCAGCAGGGTTAATACTGAATGAAAAATGAAAGGTATTCATACTGACAAACTTTAAATTTTAATTACCTGTGTTATGAAATAGATTCCATGGGCTTCAGCAGTTTGTGGAGAAAGACAAAATTTTAAGAAAACAATTCAGTTCATATATGTTAGGTCTCTGACCTGAAACATTCTTGAAAAAAGGTAGCAATTGTACACATTAAAGGGATGTAGGGAGACTGACTTCTGTCCCTAATGTTTGGTATTATGAATAGCTCCCCAAATTTTTCTCTTACAGAACTCTCTTTCTGCTGCTCTATTCTTCAGCATATTAGGTCTTGTTGATTGTGGAAAATTCAGATGTGGGTAGGTCATATTCCAGAGCCTGTCTTCCCACAGAACTCTGGAAGATTCCTGTAAGACAGCTGGGGGAGAATTGAAGATAGGTTAATTTCAGCAGCTTTTATCTTGGTATTTCAGGAAGAAAAAAATCAGAGGCACACAAGTTTTTGCCAAGATACTTCTATTTCAGAAATTAGGATCCCAAAGTTTTCAGGCAAAGCTGAGAGTATGTAAGTAAAATACAAGACACCTTTGACTTTGGTTCTTTTCTAGATGAAGATACAGAGATTAGCAGAAAACTTTTAGTGGGAAACAAAAAGACAGACATATAACACCTTTCCTTCACTCTTCCCAGGTTCCAATTCAGTCCTCTATTCCAGTCTCTCCTACCAGAGCAGTGGGTTGTGGAGTGTTACAGTCAGTACACAACAGTTTCTCTCTGTTGCAACTTTCGCCTCACACTTTCAAGATGACAGCTCCTTAGTCCACAAGCTGCAGGGGACATCTGCTCCAGCATCATGGACCACTTACTCCTCCTATTATTACTTTAGTGTTTCTTCGTTCCTCTTCTTCTCACTCTTTTTGTTCTCTTCCCTTCTGTCCATCCAGTATTTTTGCTCTTTCTTAAATATGTTTCCATGTTGGGCCCATACTGGAGCTAGCTACAAACCACCTGAAGGCTCTCTCTCGCTCAAGCCCCTTTCCTAATTCTGCAGTTTATATGTAATGAAAAAAATCATTCCATATGGTCAGACTTCCCTACTGAATTGTTTGAGTTTTTAAAATTTATTTTTAATATTCAAAGTGTTAATTTTTACTTTAGTATCTGATGCATCTGTTGCCTCTGAGGTTTAAATAATTTTCTGCTTCTTGGAAAAGAAAATTGATTCAGATTTGTTGGTCTTCCAACAACTCCAGGGATAAGCACACTACAGAAAATATATGAGTAACTTTCAGAGTGTTTTATTATTCCTGTGCAGACACTCCTGATTTTTTTTTAAGTAAACTCAAGTAATTTTAAGAAATATGTTTGCCAAACTTCAGCAGCTACAGAAATCATTCTGCTCACTTTTGACACCACTGCTTACAATATAAAGTATTTGACATCATACTGCAATATGAAAATTATTGCCAGTGGAAATGGAAATACAAGAAATAACCATAACGAAAACACCCAAATCACAAACCATTAAAAAAATTGACCTCAAACATTGCAGACACAGTTTTCAGTAGTATTGTGATATCAAGCCTGTCTAAGTAAAGAGAAGACCTACCTCCTGAACAAAATGGAAGGATGCTCACTGTTCCAGGAAATTCAAAAGGCATGTTAACGTATTTTAGATTATGGACATTGGGAAAATGAATTCTTGTATACAGTCTCAGCTGCCTTTTTGTGATTTCTATCCTGCATGAGTAGATTAATCCTATGTTTTCTTTCAGCCTGTACCACATGGATACAGTGCAGTGTGTGCATGTACCTTTTCTGTGTGTGACAAACTTTTCCATGGCAACATTTTCTGTAAGAAATTACACTGTTCTCAATACTAGGTAGCACCCTGATTATATTGAAAAGAAGATTTATCCTTAAATAAGACATGGAAAATATTTTAGCAGTCTGGGGGTTGGTTCTTCCATTTTCTTGTGTTGCAGGTTATCACAAAATCATGGAGTCATAGATTAAGCTGACTTAGAAGGGACCCACGAGGATCATTGTGGCCAACTGGCCCTGCAGAGGACACCCCTGGAGTCACACCCTGTGCCTGAGAACATTGTTCAAAAGCTTCTTGGACTCTGTCAGGCCTGAGGCTGTGACCACTTCCCTGGGAAGCCTTTTCCAGTACTCAACTATCCTCTGGGTGAAGAACTTTTCCCTGATATCCAGCCTAAACCTCTCCTGACTCAGCTTGATGCCATTTCCTCCAGTCCTGTCATTTGCTAACACCTGTATGAAATGAGCACCAGGCACCACCATGTTGAACTAATGGCTTTCTGTGCTCCCTTTTGCAGGTGTAAATGACTGCAATATCTTTGGAATTCTAGTTTTCATCTCTGAACAAAAAAAAAAAAAAAAAAAAAAAAAAAAAAGAAAAAAAGTAAAAAAAAAGTCAGATTCCCATTATCTAGCAATTAGATCTCACTGCAACTGGTTGCCATAGCTACCAGTTACCTGCTTAGGACTGTTGTTTTTTTGCTAGGATTTCCTTGGAAACCTTGACACAAGCAGCAGCAGCCATAGCCTCAGTTCCTGCCCTCTGCTGAGGTCTGGCAACCCTATCTGGAATAAGGATCTCCCAGTCCCCTGGAGATTTACACCTTTTATTGGCTGCATCTGATAAGAAACCTGTCTTTTCCTGGAGAATCAAATTTGCCTGCCTGGTATCCTCCAGACTTCTCAAGCCCTAGTAACCTGGCTGGAAGTCATCACTTCTCAATTAATTGGATAAACTTCTCATAATAAATTGTATGCATTTGTTCAAATATAGTGACTTCATTTCTTTTTTTTTTTTTTTGCTCTTTTGTCATTTTACTATTCTTTGTGTCTTCACTACTTAATCAGAACAAAACCTTAGTTCCCACAGCTGAGCATACATGTGAATTTATATACGGGGGGGATGGTGTGTTTGTGTAGGTGTATATATATACACTTATATATATATATATAGAGAGAGAGAGAGATGATAGTACAAGTAAGCAGATATTATAGGTCAGATCTTTTTATTACACTTTGAATTGCTGACACCATCTCAGATAGGTAAACATCTTGACAGTTAACTGCTAAATGCATAAGACAACTAGTCTATTAAAGTGTTTATTAAAATAAAAAGCAAAACCCCAACAAAACCCACTACTCTCTTCCCCTAAAATACTACCAATAAAACAAACAATCAATCAAAAAAACTAACCCACCACCAACTTTAAAGACCATTGATGCAACTGTAGTAACAGTTGAAGCAAAAATAATAAAAAAAAAAAGAAATATAGAAATAGCCATTTCTAATAAGGGTAAGAATCATATAGAGGAAACATTTCAGATGCTGCAGAGAAGCAAGAAATTTTTTTGCTAGGAGGAGGCATCCTCAGTACATATAATTAATTATGTGTTAAAGATGAAAGACAATGCAGATAATAAGATATGGCACTTCTAACTAATCTAGTGAATCTAAATAAGTTTATAGCCAGGCTTTCACGTAGATTAAGAATATAACAGTTTCAATGCATAATACTTCAAAAAGAGCTTTTGCCTCCTCTTATTGTCCGAGTTGCTAAGAATTGTGGGAATTTGATGGTATTTTTATGGAGATATCTTGCTAGAATCCTGATTAAAAGACGGAGTTTGGAGAGTTCAGTGTCCAAATGAAGATGCTATCAGGAACATTAAGTTTGATAGAGAGAGTCAGTTCCTGTACTTAATTTTGGTGTTTAGATTGAACTATAAAAGTAGATTTTTTATTATAAAAATACTCTTTATCCATAATGGAGTATTCTCTGAAATCTGCAAAAGATTTGATGAAAGAATATGGATAAAATACTATAGTTTGCATCATGTTGTTGATGATTTGATATTCCTTTTTAATTCATAATATTCTGTCTAGAAATATTTTTTAAAATTCATATTTTTCTTACAATGACTGGGATGTGAAAATAGGCTTACAGAATTTCATATGCATAATTCTACCTTTTATACTGTTTCTTGGTTATCCATTGCATTTCATGAACCAGTTGATTATTTATAATTATTTCAGTTTTTTATTACTTGTACACTGGTTGCATCAAGAAATTGATGCTTATATTGTACTTAATTTTTTTTTTTAATCTTTCTTACAGATGACTGCTAAATATCTATTTTTGGAAAAATATATATGTTAGAAAAACTATACTAAACAAACAAAATAATTCTGATCTTGGTTTTTACAATAATGGAAAATCTTTAGCTTACCTCAGGTCACTGTTTATCTAACAAATATGAACAAGAAAAAAGAATTTCCTTTGATGACTGCTGATTCTTTCACCTCTCTATCCTTCTCTTTGTTTTGATATGTACACACACATATCAACCATAAAAAGCTGGGACTTTTAGATTTCCTGTTTGCTCTCCTCACTGCTGTCTTTGCATTTGATGGCTCTCAGGCACATGGTGTGACTGGGGGATGGTCCTGTGGGGCATGACTTGGACTTGATGATCCTTGTGGGTCCCTTCCAACTCAGCATAATTTGTGATTCTGTGATTGGGTGATTTATACTACATAGGCTCCATTCACGAAAATGGCTGCTCCAATGGTCAGGATCATTTTCTTTTACTATGTCTCCATGTCTCTGAAACTGGATAGTATTTTTAATAACAGAGGTGTTAGCCAGTAGTTTCAGTATGTACTGTGCAGAGTATCAAGTCATGACCACAGATAAACACCTTTTATGACATTCCTATTCATCTCAAAGTTGGGCAATGGCATGGATTGTGAGCTGACTCATCGTTGGGAAAGTAATACTTGGTTTCACTTGCACTGATTTTTCATTAAAGCCCACAAGATCACTGCACTACAACTTTCAAGAGCTAATAGAAGTTTCAACTGCTTCCATCTAAAAGTTATGTTCCCCATTTATTTCTGATATTGCGATACAAACAGTAATACTGACATTTGTGTCCTCTGTGTCCATTTGTGTCCAGTTCAGTTTCTGGTATTACAGATTTTCAATAGATTGATTGTTTCATTCCAATGTCTCAGAAATCAGTAAAGAAAAAAATTGGAAAGATAGAATTATTTTTCTAGTTTTATTTGCATTGCAAATCAAGTGGATTTTGAAGGTAATAAATTTAAGTGATGTTTCAATCAGTTACATGAACAGTAAAGGAGAGTAACTCACATGACAGAGTGACTTACTGCAGGCTTCAGTACATATGCGCTATGTAAATCAGATAAGTTGCACCTACATATATATCTAAAATTAATTTGACACAGAAGGTGGTAGGATACAGTTTCTCTTGATCAGCAAATATGTGTGGTGGAGACCTCAGGGTAATCATATATCTCCTTTCCCTCTTAGTGTAGCACCAACCAGACTGTGAGTTCTAGATTTGGATGAGTAATGCAACCTGAGTTCTTCCTGTTTAAAATGCATAACATACACTATGTCAGATATTTTGGATAGTAAAAGTATTTTGTTTCACCTACAAAAAGGAAATGAGTCTAAGAAATCCTATGAAACTACTAAAAATCAAAATTTTATAGAAAATAATTCCAGAATTAAAAATATTACTGAAATTTTTTTTATAGTTTTGGAAAACTATTATTTTATCTGTCCTATAAATTCTTGCATATTAGCAAAGTCTAGTAAGCTCTGCTTTCTGTCTTTTCTTTGCTCAATTTAGGCTTCATGAAATATTTCTTTTAGGTTTTGTATCATCTATTAATATTTACTGATTACAAACCTGTGAAGGACTGGACCCAGTTATTTTTGTGTTTTGTTTTATTTTGTTTTCAATTACCTCATGTAAAGCAAACGGCATTACTCACTAGAGGGAAGTGAAAATATTGTGGTATTTTCCACTGATATGCAGCTTAACTACAAAGCTAAACTGCACCAAAACATTATTATGTTAGTGTGCAATTATCTATACTGGTAAACTATTATTCTCCCCCCTGAAGGAGAGTTCTTCCTATAATAGCAGCACTCTTTCAAATAATTATCAGCAAAGACTTACAGATAATTTTAAATGGATTGTTTATTTTGCATGTAGGAGTACAGGAGAAGAGATGTTGGCCATACTGAAATAAAGATATGGTATAGCAACATCAAACAAATATGCAAATAAATATAACCAGTTCTCTATGACACCTCATTTAGCTACTGTAACTGAATCCCTTTTCTGATTTTTGTTTTCCTTTTATATATAGTTCTTAGATTATATTTTACAAAGTTGTGTCACACTGTATCTGTATAGCTTCCATAATGGATGGCAGCTTTCCTAACTACTGCATAATCCCTGTAATAAGAGGTTGCATTAGGAGGGTGGGGATTTTTGCGTCCATAACACCAGCAAGGTAATGGCTGTAGTAAATAATACAGTTCATATGGAAGTACAACTCTCTGGTTGAGTCGTGAGAGACTCAAAATGTTATTGCATTTTCTTTAATTGAACTCTTTGGTTTGCTTAATAAATCAGAAAAATTAAGCATGTGAGTTACATATCTCCACAAATGTTAATGCCAAATCTGTAACGAAGTTTACAATCAAGCAGGTTTAGTCTCAAGCCCTGTTGCAGACATGCTGTAATCTCATCCAAGGTGCTTAATCTCAATAAGTGAAATATATCCAGAATATCTGCTGTCCTTTACAAAGAACAGCAGATGAAATAATTCAACACCAATTTCAGTTCCAAATTCCAACAAGCAAGCCTATCTGAGGGAAGAGTTGCAATCATATGCAGTTCAGTTGTTTGGAAATATTGTCTTTTCCACAGGCCAGCTGATACTATAGAATAACATGTATCATTCAAGTGAGAAATTCATGACTAATGCATAAACCGAATTCTTAAAAGGAAAAAAAACACTGGGGGCCAAGAAACTGCAAAGAAAAATCAGAGAATATACTACACCTTTCTTCCTTACCCATGGGCCATTTTTACACCAGACTGTTTTAAGAATAACTTCTTAGTTATTTTAGCAATAACTTTAGCATAACTCCAGTCATTTTAGCAATAAGTACAACCCTCTATACCCTGACAGTCCCGTGAATCTGCTGTGGATGACAGCTGTTAGCTATTAAAGTGGTTGGATTGCAAGAAAATGCAGTGGTGATAAAGTGTGTATCTTTAACAGCTCAAGGTGGTTTTGTGTCCTCTCATGCACCAGTTGCAGCAGGACCTGTCCTGCACAAGGACATCTCCTGCCTAATTGAACATTGTTTATATTCTCAACCCCTGAAAAATTTATTGACAGTAAGTTCCACATGCTGATTGAGAAGTCCCAAAATTACCAGACTTCCTTGTTTTATATCTTCTAATTTCTTCATTTTCTCTTAGTTCCTTCAATGTAATAACATAATATGTAAATAATGAAAAAATTTTTACGATTCATCTTTTCCAGGCTTTACAAAATTCAGTCATGTCTCCCATCCCTTCCTTTTTTCAATACATGAAATTCACATTTATGTAACTTCTGTTTTTAAGAAGCCATTTCATTTTTTTTCATTTTTTCTGCCTTTCTCTGGACATCTATTATTAAATAACTCTGAAGGATGAGGACAAGAACTATACTTTCAAACTATCTTTACAATGAAAGTATTATTAAATAAAAATAGTGCTGTAGAGCTTTTCTCTGTGCTTTCCTAGGAATTACTGATATCCTATTTACTATTTAACAGCTACTGAATTTTGACTATTTTAAAATGTGTTGAATCCTAAAATTTTCTAAAAGCTATCCTCACTGATTCTGACATCTTGTGTGGTAATAGACAACTTAGAGTCTGTAATTTAATTCACCAGTCATTTTATCATCTAGCTAAACACAAGCTATCATGAGATGTTCTTGTATCTTACCTCTTTGCAATTAGCTCTGTATTTGATTTTTTTTAACAATTTCATGTCATTTACAAATTTTGTTGCTACAGTATATAGTCATTGTCCCTATCAACTCCTGTGAAGATTTTTCTCTAATCTGTTTTTTATCTTTGAAAGATTTCTCTTAAATCAGATTAACACAGTCCCTTGTGTGATTTTAGAGCTTTGTTTCCCTTAAGGAGGGTTTTCATGAGATTTTATTTTTTTAGGAAAAAAACTCTAAAGTCACAGAAACTTTAAAGTCACACATTTTCCTTGCTATGCACGTTTACTTGCATGTATTTCTATTGAAGAACTATAGCTTCTCCCCTACTTCATGACCCACAAGAGAGGCACAGGTATACGACTAGACCTATGACCACCTGAAAGTAATCCAGGGAGGAAACCATCACAAAGAATTCATTGTGTTCCAGCTGCTGAAATAAAAGTGGAAGACCTTCAGAGATCCCACCTTCTGCCTCTCCAAAGGCTCATTCCCAAGCAGCTGTGTAATTTGTTATGCTCTCTCCATGGTAACTGATGGATCAGAATTTACTGTAGCCACTGGCATCGTACAGAACAATACTCTGAACCCTTTGTATTTCTATTCAAAGCAACTGAGTCTTAAATATATGCACAGACAGTACATACCTCAAAATATGTACTATGTAACCATACTTCTTTTTATGTGGATTCCTTTATTCTGTCTCCATTAATTACTCAGAATACCTTTGTTATACAATCCCACTTCCATATGCCTATAAGATAACTTTCACAGCAAAATATGTATCTTGAATGGATAAAATATTTCCCTTCCACCTTGTACAAAACATAGTCTAGTACAGCATGACATAGGTTTCTGAATGTCACACACTGTCCTTGAATTTATCTTTGACTAGACCATTAATAATTATGAAGGAATCGTGAATAAAGAATGGTATTTATCTTTCTGCTATAATGTTATCTTGACCCTCAGTGCCACAGATAGTGTTGTCTCTGTCTCATTTTGGTCATTCCGTATTCACCTGTCTCAAGGTCAATGGGATGATAAAATAATGAGAAAGTAGAACAAACACTGTCTAATGGAAGAAGCATTTCATAAAAACCTGTGATGGCATCTCAACAAAGACAGCAAAGGAATGCAGCTTTTTAGCTGAGCACTACCTGACAGATTCAATAATCAGGGGAAAGACTTAATTGATGACATTTCATTAGCATAATGAGTTGAAGCTGGGAAAAGAGAGTCTCTTATTAATTAATCAAACAAAGCACGAACTGTTTCAGTCCCTTACTCTCTGCCATTTTCCATTAATCATAAGTCTGTGTATTAAACTCATTTGAATTCACTAGGTGTTGAGTATTTCTGTGGGGAAAGTACTGGCAGAGTGGCATGCTCAAGTGAACACACTTGCGTAGCTATGAAGCACATTAGAAATTCATGTTTGTGAACCTAAGCTCTCATCTGTGCAGGAAATGCTGACAATATTTCTTAAAAAAACACCAGACCTCAGTAGCCATAAGTATACAGATGAAAGTTACCCCCACTCCATCCACTGGTTACTTGGCTGCAAGTGTTGAATCCATCAGGGTGAGTTTTCAGTGCAAGAGGGAATGCAGGGACTATGGTGACCGCTGCCAGAGTAACTTTTTTACATATCTGCCTTCCATGGGAAAATTTTCCTTATTATTCCCGGTTGTATTTTCTTTGTATTTTCCTTTGCATTTATATAAATAAAGAAAACTAAGAGGTGTTCAGGAGTTCAAAAGGGCTAGATTTCTGCTTGCTGTTGTTGTTGTATTTATTTGGTGGAGAACATTTGTAGTCTGTGATGATGACTACTTCAACATATTTTTAGTAGCTTGGAAACAGGGAATAAATCAGGAGTCTTCTGTGATCTCAGCAGAAAGTTATTTTTGTTTTTCATCTTTAGTGTGCTTTTTCATTGGAAGCGAACAATATATCTGAATACAAGAGAGAAGCAGATTTTTGTCTCTTTTTGGTAGTGTTTATATTGGAGAAGACACATTTCAAAAGTCTGCATATTTAATTTCTACAACTTTATTATTAACTTTATTTTTAACTCTGTAAATGACAGAGGCTTTTCTCTTTATGCAGCTGGTAGTTGTAATCATAGGCTTGAGAATCCTGTTCTTTCCCTGCAAATCTTGAGTTCTTTCTTAAAACTGGCTTAACATCAGTAAAACAGTGAATAATTTTATGCAGAGAGCCCTTTGTAGCTCAGTCTCTCACAGAGGTTTCTTTGGATACTTACTGATGTGCAGGTGCTTGAGGTGATATCAGATAAAAGAGTACCTGCTAGCTATCAGATATTTTAGAGGAAAATGGCCATCATCCTTTTGAGAAAATATGTTTGTTAGCTGTGTTTTCAGTGGAGCTCTCCTCTCAACACACATTGATTTCAAGCTCAGATACAGGGTCAGACCTTTAAGGGACTGTAAGTAGGTTCTTACTATGATTTGGTAATTACTCAGTCCTTCCAAGGTGACTGCAGAACAGAAAAAATTTAGGCATACAAATGTTTTACTTATAAAAAAGTAGTTGCAGAAACTTTTAAGAGCTTGACAAAGTCATGCTTTTAGATTTAATCAGCCGCTTATTCAAATATGATTTAGCATCTAAATATCATTGGAAACTTTGACACAAATATTTCTCTACTTGATAGGTGACAAATTTCTCTTCCATTTGAAAATAGAATCAATAGATTAAGTAATTTCTCATAAACCTTAAATTTAATGGATGAAGACCACCGAAGGAAGGTGGTGGTGAGACTGCAGGCACTTGCTGGGACACTTGAATATTATTTCAGCAGATAATAAACTTTGACGACAAACTTACAAGAATTGTTTTTTCATAAGTTAGTATTAATTAATTTAATACTGACAGGATTAGTACAGTAGGTATATTCTGTAGTTAGCTAGGTTTGTTTTCAGCAGTAAGGCTGATGCACTTCAGTTTCATAGTTAATGCACTGCAGTATAGAACTAAATAAATATTGCAGTGCTGCAACCTTTTTTTGTGCTTTTCATTTTAGCATATACACTTTCATGATTATCTTTAGTGCCAGAAACAATACATTTTTATTAAGGTCTTCATAGTCATTGTAGAATTGTATTTTAAGCTTTGTTTCAAGACTTCTGTTTAAACTTTGAAATCTACTACACTACAATTTCAGACCACATGTCTGTTTCTCTATATTCACAGTCATAACATTCTGACAATTCACATGGAAATAAATGATATCCACACAGCTATTGTGTAACATCTTTTTCAGCTATACCATCAATGGATGTGAAGAAAGAATGTAGAACTGATCAACAGATATAACACTTTCAGCTAGAGGAAAAGAAAAAGTGAATCAAGCAAAAACGAATACATTATTCAAACTTTGTGCATATTTCCCATGGTCCTTAATCTAGTCAAGGTTCCTGAATGAGGCTTATGTATGATTTAAAACATGATTTTCTAAATATGAATCCAAAATATAGATATTAAAGAAGTGAAATTTTTTTTCCTAATAATAAGAGAGAACGTACTCCATTTTTCTTTATTTATTTGTTAATCATTTTATGCTCTGTAATAGTATATGTTAAAAAAAAAAAAAGCTCTGTTTTAAAAGTTCATTGTTGGGTGTTCTTTTGCAAGAAAAGACTGTATATGAATTTTTCTGAATATTTCTATTACAAGCTAATTAAGAAATCTATCAAATTCTGGTAGTTCAATATCCAGCTTATTCTAGTATTAAAATATTAAATATTCATACTTTGTAAATAGGGATTAGTACTATCAGTGAAAATATTAAAGCAATACTGACAGGAATGTGAATATTTTAAGACTTAAAATTACTTCCTGAAAATTTATTTTTTAAAAGTAATTCTAACCACTATGGAATCTGGGGAGAATTACAATGAGACAAAAATCACACAATCAAAGAAAAAAGGCTATGTTTATCTGAGCAGCGTATTTTCCTGAGGCTACGGGAAGGTTTTGTGGCCATCTCGTAACAGGGGGTTGCAGATATCCTCAATTTGGATGATTCGCACTAATGGCCATATTCCAGTACCAGCCTCAACATAGCTCATAAAAATAATGCTGATTTAAATTCAAAAGCAAATTAATGAGATCTTATTGAAGTAAAAATCTATGAGGAAAAAAAACATTGAGTGAAATTAGACATACAATAGTGGCAGATTTTATAGCATTCTTCCAGTTAAAGTTCTTGGTCGTACTCAGTTAGGTGGGTCTGAGGACTTAAGAGAATGCAGTTGAATGTCTCAGAACTCTGTCAGAGAGGGAAGTTCCCATAAGACAAGTCACCACAATGGAACAGGGGACAGCAACAGCAGTAAGATGGTAATTCCAGGCCTGGTAAAGCAGATTGGGGTAATGCATCTGGACAAAAATTCACACGGTAACAAACTGGGAAAGAACACACATGCTGGCCCAAGTTCTGGAAGTGGCATCTAGACCCCATGGATAGCCAGGACACAGAGTGTATAAAGGTAGTACCTGCAGAAGAATGACTCCAGGACTTCTACCACTGAAGTCCCGGGTGAAGAAGGACCAGTGGATGCCACAGGAATTCACATGGTGGTGACATCTTCTGCTTAATCTCTCTCTTTCATTCTCTTTCTCTCCCCACTGCTGTGGTTTCTGTTTCTCTACCTCACATTTACTGTTAAATAAAATCCGCACACTTGACTTCATTTATGGTCTTGTTTGCATCTTAATTTGGACAGAGACATCTCATAATTGGATCATGTCAGTGGGTTACATTTTCCTACTGGTAGATTATTATTAACACACGCAGCCACCAAAGTGTACAGAAAACAGACACCAAACTAGAAAAGGCCTTTCCCATATTTTATTCCCCATATTTAATTCTTAATTAAGAATTGGCAATTCCTAAGTAAAACACCTAATTTGTTGACTTTGTATAGGAATATCAGCACAATCCTCAGAAAACTTTTTTCAAAGACCTGATTTCACAGGCGTAGTGTGAGTATGGACATAAAAGTAAATAATTTGGGAAAAAAAATAGCTTGAATAAAATTTTTACAGAGACTTCTATTTGAAAAAGTTTTAGGGTTTTTGCATGTATCTACTGGCAGAATCAACGTTCTCATGAAGGTTTCCTAACTATGGATAGTGAATATCTACTGGAGGACTGAGCTTTTAGGCTAAATTCCTTTTGCAGCTTTAGCCCAGAGTGATTTGTTACATTTTAATTGTCCCTGTGAAGTACTGTACCACTCATTTGTTTGTAAGGCATGTAGTAAAAATAAATTCATAGTTCCAGATGTGACCCTACGTTTTGCTATTTCTCATAGGAACTTAATTGGAATTATTCTCTCACCCTTTCTCAATGGGCTTTTATGAAAATACCATCTGTACGTCTGTACAGTTAGTTTTGACATTAAATATAAATGCACATATTAAAGGAAAAATTTAAACATTTAAAAATATATTTTAAACAAAGTTTTGCCAAGAGGTCTAATTATGGAAAGAAGAAAATATTGAATACATATTAACCCCAAATCTGTACATGCTATAGTATGTTCTAACACAAACAATGCAGATGGCTAAAATCAGTGCAAGACATCAGAAATTAACATTTGGATATCAGAACGTATTTAGTTCAATGAATTCTGAGAAATGAGATATAGCCAAGAATCACTGAATTTGAAATACATGTAGCATCTCTTGTCACATGGAGTGTGAATATCTGGGTAGTAACAACATATGAATGAAGTTGAATTTCTTTACTTTTGCATTGTATTATATTTCAGGAACATGGATAACCTCAATATGTAGTAATAAAAAATTGCATATGGGTAGACCTGTTATTTCTGGAGCATCCCTCTACTGGAATAAATAACCACTGAATAATTTCATGGAGTATAGAAACAGTGAATTTGGCATATTAAGAATGACAAAATAAACATTAAACATTGCAAGCACACATTTTCAAGATGAAATATTTCAACTTCTCATAACAAAAACATTTCCAATAATTGAATTTGTAAGATTTTTTTCTATTCACAGAAAACCAGCTTCTTATAAAAAGTAATTTTAAATATGTCTGGATTTAATTTTTTTTCTGCATATACAGTATTATGTTATTTATTGCTGTTACAATTCTCATCATATATTTTCTGCAGAATGTACATATGATGAAGTCTTGATAATATGATTTATTTAAAGCAGCAACAGTTTTCAACAACTGCTTTGGAAGTAAAATTAAGTAAAAACAATTACCTTGCGTCTTAAAAAATACCTTACCATAGCAAGAAAATCTAATACTTCAAACACAAACATATTGAATTAAACAGTATTGCTGAAGAATATGAGAATAGCCTGTTGACAAAAAAAAAATACATTTATATGCAGGTTGTCCTTATACCTAAACTAAAGTTGGTAGAACTGAGAATACTCATCTATAAATATGGGCAAATAATCATACATTTTCTCATGAGAAATAGTTTATTAATTGGATGCAAGATAACATCTATTTACACTTGACAAAAAATACTGGGATATATTTAATACAACATAAACTCTTTCCTGGTTAGCAACTGATTATAATGTGACACAGAATGTATACAGTGTATTTCCATTAGCAAAAAAAAAGGAAAGACAATTTTATCCATAGAGAAAAGATGTGTATGACTTGTGCACTACATGTAGAGGTCTTAATAAAAATGACAAAGATATTTGAAATAGAAATTAATAAAAGTAATTATTTTATTTTATTTACACAGAGTGAAATGTTCTACATAAACGCCATTTGTAATCTGACCAGATTCTGTGCTTTTTTCTGACTTGTCAACATTTCTGTGTGACTTCAACATATAAGTTTGCAGCAGCTGTTGCCTGTTATCACTGTGCTTAGTAAGACAGGCAACTGAAGAAATGGCCTCATAAATATTTCTAATACAAATTTTTCAGTGTTTGCTTTTATTTTTGAATGTTATTATGATAACCACTTATGAGAATTATGTTAGCTTGATTTCACCCAGACTGTAACCTCCTAGAATTTTTTGGCACATGGTTAATTCTTTTTACCTGGTTATTTATCTAAGTTCCTGTAACTATAAAACCCAAAATTGCTTACACTTCTTAATGTTTCCTAAATATTTAATCACAATTTTCTCCATAGCTGAGCAGCATATACAAAAAGAACCTTTGTCTGAATCCATTTTCTATATCTAATTAGGTGTGAAGTTTTTATCTCAATTATGCTGTTAGTACCTAGATGTTTGGAAACAGAAAAGATGATGCCTCAAAGAGCGGTATGAGAAAAACACATAAGGACATTAAATTGACTAAACTTGCAAATGACTGAGAAGGGTTTTTTTTAGATCTCACATGTGCTGTGAAAGAAAAATGGAATAAAGCCAGAATCCTGACTATATAGAACATTAATCAAAGCATTCTGACTCTATATTCTAGTCTGATTTCTAACTTCATAAGAAAGTTCAGCAGAACTTTATGCCTGAAATCATGGCAGTGTATCAGCAAACAAATGAAGTAGAAAAAAACCTAGCCTTTGATGTCTGGAACTCAATACAGAGAAAATTATGCTAGCCAGAGTGAAAATCAGACAGAAGCCATATATTCCCTACTCACCAACACATCTATACCCTTCAAATAACAACAGCTGAAATGAGCATCTTATGAAAGGAAAGAAATTAAGTCCTTTCCATCTCTAAAATATGACAGTCCCTACTGTCCCAGACATTCTCAGCTTGGCATTACACCATGCTTGGCTTAGTAGATACATACTGGTTTACAGATCTTATAAATATAAGAATCATTAATTCTGTTCTGCTAATGGGTGCATGCACACACATTATTCACAATGTCAAATGTAGTAGCTGTTCTGTCAGTGACCACTAATGACAGAGCTGATGTTTTACCCTCACTCTGATGCATTTATCATTTAAATGAGGAATCTCAAACTTAGAAAAATAAATTTCTCTTAGAAGGAAACATAATTTTTAAATATCAACAAGAATATGTAACTGGCAATGAATTTCTTGAATAGCATTTTTTCTAATAATATCCTGTGGGTTGGAGGGCAAATCTTTAAAAGATTAGTGTCTTATTAACCATTATTCATCCTTTTCTTGAAGGATGTGTCTATCTGTACTCAGGAATTTTTTAACCATTTCAGATATGTTTATTCTGTCTCATTTCCTAGCTTTCACATGTGATCAAAGCAGAGATGTCTTCTATAAAATGCCTTTGGAATGTATTGTTTAATACATAATTGCTAAATCAGTACACTCAGAACTGAATAAACATGATCCCATTCACCATCTGTCACAATCCCTTCAGATGCCAGCTCCAACTGGCATATTGACTGATGGTCTGAGAATGTCCTCTTGGTTTGCAAAGGAACCTAGAAGTCAAGAAAATCATGCTATTCCCAGGTATCCCTAGTGTATTTTAATTTTAATTAGAATAAAATAGTAGTCTTTAAAGTCTTCAAAGACACATTTTAAGGTGATGTTTAGTTTTTAAATTAGTTTTTAAAAAGTGTTTTGAGATGTTGATATGAAATGTTTTCCAAGCTCAACACTTTTTAAATAAATGCAAAATGTTGTCTTTGAGCTCAGCTTATTTGCTCTGAAGTGAACCTGAAGTACTTCTTATTCTCTCACTGCATCTGTGATCTTTTTTCTGTGATTTTTAGGTTGATATGCAACTTTCTTCTATTTGTTCTCCATTACCCAAGTCCTGCTTGTGGATATTTAGGCTCATCTTTTCATGCTCTTATTTCCTTTCTTTTCAAATTAGTTTCCTAAACAAAGGAGTCATATGTATTTTCACTAAAGTTTGGATTCTGTGTTTTTTAGAGTATTGTGTCCAGGAGATATAAAATAATAGTTTTGTTTTTCTAGAAGTCAGGACTCCTGCATTTTAGTCAAGGCAGACAGATAATTAGGTATGAGGGAAGCTGCACCCAACTGTGCACCATCTATAAAGAAAAGACCTGTTCGTAATTACATTAAAAATGAGAACTGAAATCATGCAAAGATACAAAAAGGGGATCCTGTCTACAGTGCCATCAGTGTGTTAGAGGTACACCTAATGTAGTTTTAAACTAGTTAGATCAAGTAATAACCTAGCTGAAGCAGCACAAGGCTGCAACCTTTTCCTTTCTATGACTGTTATCAGCGTGTCAAGCTCTCAGACAGCAACTGTCCACTTCAATGCCATACTGAAGGTGTGTTTTGCCCTTCCTTTCTTCTTAGGAAACTTGGTTTGTGAATTGTTTCAATAGCTCCTTAGCAGCCTAATTGATACCAGGAAATTGTTGCAGGAAATGGCTGCTTTTCCCTGAGAATCTTCTCAAGAAGCAGATAATGTTATTTCAGCCTTATTGCATAAGAGGCTTCATATCACCTGCAGTGCAAGAAAAGTTTGAGATGACCATGTATCAGACCAGAATAACCCAAAGCAACTTCTCTGCCTTTCTTAATATGAAATAGTCTTTTATCTTCTCTGCCTTACTTAATATGAAACCTACACAATAAATATAATTATTTACCATAAAATTAATACAGAAACATTAATATTAGGAAGGCAGTTTTAAAGTAAATTTTGACAGAGCATCTACTGGCTTTTCTCCATTTATTTTTCGATATATTTGGACAACTATATGCTATCCCATTTTTTCTTTGATTTTCATTGAAATTTGATCTTTATTTTTCCTTCTATGCAAATATGAAACATTTCCATGTCTTTTTACTCCCTTTTTCTGCCCTTCCCTTTGCCTGATCTGTAGTCTGCATTTTGGTTCTTCTATATCTCATCATATCTGGCAGTAATCAAATTCCAGTACTCTTTCTGTGTGAAAATCACAACATTCCTAGTAGGGCTGAAACAATACTGATGTTATTATTAACTTCTCTTGGTAAACTTTGAACATGCTTGGTTTTAAATGCTTCCATGTTCATGGCTGATTTACCTGTAAAAATATTGTGAGGCCTTGCTTTAGAGTGACCATTGACATCCTTTTATATCCAAGCATGATGTAAATTGGAAGTCATTCCAACAGCAGAAAATGGTCCATCTGCATAGTTTAGTCATTAATTGGTTATTAATCCGTACTCTTTATGGTCTGGGTTTTTTTTTTATTTCACTATTAGGAAAAAGAAAACTGTTGGTTGGTATTGGCAATAGCAGTATGGTATTATAGATTTCCAACGTTATAATTCTACTTTCACAACAAAAAAAAGGATTCTTAGATTATGCAAATCTGCAATAGTTCCCTTGACAACCGTGGTGAACGTGAATTTGCACTGCATACATGTTTTAGCTACAGTATTCATTGATGCAGCAGTGACTCTGCATATAATTTTTTCACATAATTAATTTGCTTTTAATGGTATTTTTTAGCTGATCCTAAATGTAGTATTGATTCAAATATTTATATTCCTACACTTACATGTTCTTAGATCTTACTGTTAATGTTGTCCCGAAAAAAAATCTGGAAGAAACTGGTACCCATTTTAGAAAGAAAACAAAAAATTCAATTAGAATCTCATTTTGACAGCAACTTTCTTGCTATTGTGAGATCTTCAATATTATAATTTATAGATTTTCTTTGATTTGCTTAACTTTAACTTAATTTCTTGCTATGCAAGTGACGATCTATGTCAAATTTTGAATCAATCCAATCAGAGGGTTATATTTATTATTCTGACTCCACAGTCTTCGATGTCATATTATCTTAATGTGAGAAATTTAGATGAACTAAGTGTTTTCTTAATTTGCAAGCCTAACTTCTTTCACATACCAATCAGATTAACATAACTTGTTTGATCTTCCTGTGGAGAACATTTCTTTGTGCTATTCCTGTGTATTTCTGTGTGTCTGTCCATATGGTTAACAAATCTGGGTGAGTTCATATTTTGTTCACAACCATACTGTATTTTAACATTTACTATGCATATATGTTTGTACAAGGGGAACAATCTGCCTGAAAAAGACCTATTGAAGATACTGCTAGCAGTTGGTTTGGAATTCATGCTGGGAAAAGTATTGTTACACAAGATGCTGGAACAGAAACGGTGCCAGATAACAACCTGTCATTACGTACAGAGATTTCCAACTATTCCTAGTTAGAAAACAATGGTTTTACAACCGCCTGAAAGGAGTCAGCCTAAACAAGAAACAGTCAAAAGATATCAGTTTTTCTGATTAGAGGACAATTATTAAGCACATAAAACAATGATAGACGTGATCAGTTTTAGGGATTTTTGTACTACTTTCATACCTCTCTGCTTGATGAATAAGGATTTATGGCTTGACCTGGTGTTGCAATCCCGATGGAGCATTAATTTCATATTTATGGAACAAGAATACAAGTAATATTATTTACACTAGTTCTATCATTGTAGGATATAGATTAGATTAAGTTTGTACTTTTTTGCACTAGATATAGAGACAGTTTGATTCTGGCATAAAAATTTATTTGAACCTACAGTCAATGATAATTTTGCCTACATTCTCAAAAATCTATTAAATACTTAGGACAATTTTATAATAACTCCATGAGAAGCATGTCAGAAAGTGACTTTTCCATATTAAATATATTTCAACACAGACTGCCTTATTCTTTCCTGATAATCAGATATTCATGAGCAGATAATCATGAGCATTTCAGGGTTCACTTAGATTCAGAAACTCTATTTCAGCCATATATGTAGAAAACATCATCTAAAAACTGGGCTTTTTCAAAAGAGAACACTAATGTCCTTCCTGCTATTACTTATCTCTCACTGTAATCTCGTGTCCCTACAGGAGGCACCACTCCACCATTCTATATAATGACTGCTGTTGGCAAATGAAAGCAATGGAACAAATGCCAGCCCTTCCAAAGCCAAATCCTGTCAATGCCTGCTCCCTGGTTGGCAGAGAGCACCCTACTCAAATGCTAAGAGGTTTGTTGGCTTCACTGTCTGCTATAATTCACCTTGTTACGGAAGAAAACAGCTGTCCCACGATCATGTCCTGGAAATGTTCCATAACAGCTCACTGAGTTAAAATCCCAAGTTGACTGCTCGTACTAGGATTCGGTGTCATGACTGCTGGTGGATGAATTGTAGAGTAATCTCAAGGGGATAGAGCGTAATTGATCACTTTTTAATTCTATGTCTGGAAAATGGTCTGCACTTGAAAATATTTATTGCATGCACAATTAGCACAGCTCTGATCTTTTATGTGTTCAGAAAGCAGAGAAGTCAAATGAAACTTTTCATTACATGCACAATGTTATGCACACTGCTAGGATTTGCTATCCAGTTGTCAGATAGAGATACTGACTGATCTACCCATGAAACCCTGAGGGACACCAATACATAGCTGTAAAGTGAAATAAGCCACCTTTATCCCCAGGAGGCATCTTTCTACCTTCTTATCTAATACGGACATCAATTCAATATCACAATGTTCTGATAAAATGCTTTGCTAAAGAATTTCACTCTAGTATTACATAACCAAATGGATTCATGTTCTGAGTAGAGATATATTAATTACAAAAATATACTTTAAGATAGATTTGGGCCCCCCAGTGGCTTTAATCCTCTATCTTTTTCAGTTAATAATAGCCTTTAATTTTAGGAAAAAAAGAAAAAGAAATGTCATAAAGAACAACTCAGAATAAATCTGTTCCCAGTCTGAAGGTCACCTATGAACTTTTTAATTCCCTGCAAAATATTCCCAAACTATTTTCAAAGCACAAACTTTCACTGGAATACCTGACTTAGTTTTCACAGTAAAATAAAAATATGACAAAAAAAGGAAAACACAAGAATTTATAAAAGAAAGAAGACTGAAAAAATTACATAATGTCACATAAATGACTGTCAGTTTATACAGTTAATTTGAGGGGAATCTAGGTATACCTGCAGTCACATATGCAGATTGACAGAATATCATATTTCTTGCTTTGACAAATTCATTAAATATAAGAACCTGAATATGGAAAAGGAATACATTTTTACAGATATCTATTTTGTCTCTTAAATAATTTTTTCATTTCTTGATAGTAAATGTAGGTTCTGTTTTGTCTTTACAGGTGTGTAATTTTGTAATACAAATATTCTCTAAAGCTTCTTGGTATGAAAAAGTGACTTGTACTTTCTCAATAGAGAAAGGAAAAAATGTGAAAAGAAGTGAGAAATATTAGTTTGTTTCTGATGATTTTAGTAAAACCCACTGAAACTACTTGCATAGAACACTGCTACTTTATGTGTAAAAAGTAATGGAATTTGGACTTTAGCACAAATATTTCTTGCTCTCTGATTAGTTTTTTTTGATTTTACTCAAAAACGAAATCTGTATAGTATTATTACAGGTTCATATAAAACCCATAAGTGACACCACCCTGGATAGTATTCTCTGAAAGAATATCCAGACCACCAGATCCATTCAGTTCTGTCAGTCATGACAGCTGACCAGTGCTTTGATCATAATTTGTGACTCAAATGCTCCCTTGTCAGCTAGTTACAGGCTAGCAGGCTGGCACCTTGGAACCCAGAGCAAATGATTCCACTGATATGACAATTAAGAAGTCTGCTATTGTTCATAGCTATGTAGGACACACTGCATGTGATGAAGTCTGTGTCTTTATGCAGAGTTGAAAGTACTCTGAAGGTGTTGGGTGCCCAATACACCAATATGACGGCACCTGACAGGAATCTGAGGCAGAAGGTGCTGAACTGCTTTCCTTTGATCTGCCCAGCAGTGCTCAAGTTGAGTCCTTGTTCTGGTTCTGTAGTACATTTCCCTGTATTTTCTTTGAGTACTTGTGAAAATACTAAAATCTTCCTAATCAGTACTATTTTTAATTGTGACAGTGAAATTGCTAGCACACATATTCGTTGCTAATGAGCAAAACCAGTACTGGCATTTGCCAATGAAAGCAGATGTAAAGAATGTTAAAAAATTATTAATTTGAACATTTTAATATTATTTTTATACTAAATTTTCAATAGTACTTTGCAAAGGTATTAGTTAGAAGCTGACAGTGCGCAGACTATACAGGCAAACAAAACGCCTTAAATCTCAGCTGCAGCTCAAACACTGGTCAAAGACCAGATGCTACAGATGAGACTGGAATCTTTCACAGAATACTGAACTCCCTCCGCAGTGATGCTTAGGAGCCATAAAAACCACCTTTTCTGCAGTACTAAATACCAGCAAGAAATTGTACTCATGGATATTGTAATCTGCTTTATTGAACAGAGTTTTATCAATTGCTGTATAATTTTCTTCATGAGAGGCTGATATATTTTACTCGCATTTGATTTCTCAGGCCAAAACATATAGCACAGCTTCATTATAAATGAACAGTTTAGCAAACTTTTCCATAATTCCTGTTATTGTTCAGTACTCTTCTTCATAAAACTACAAGAAAACAAAACTACAACCCAAAACCTTCAAAAATTGTAGTATCATAAAACAGAGGCATTAAAATAGCTTTAGTCATAGCTCAATAATTTTCTAATTATGAATTGTCATCATCATATTTACAGTGTCATTTTTAATAATATATTTTTTTAATAGTGAAATAATGAAATTCAGTTTTACTAAAAAGAATATTTCACATTTGTCCATGGAAGTGGTGATACACAGTTTTTATGAACACTTTCATCTTTTATTTAATATTTTTAATGGGTGAACTTTCAAAGACTGGACATTCCCAAGCAAAGGGTGAGTAGATGGAGTTAATATGACCTTCAATCACCAAATGAAGATCTGCAAAAGTAAACCCTGATCATCCCCTCATTCCCTTACTAAACAAGAGTCTTCACTGATAATTTATAAGGTAAGTAAAGGTGGTTCATGACATAGAAGGGTCATCAACAATGAAGCGTCATACATGATTTACATTAAAATTTCAGGTTGGCAGTGTTGAAAATTATCAACACAAGATCAATTGACTAGAAGTTTGAGCTTTCTGCCCTGCAGACTCCTAAACTTGAAAATAACAGTAATTTAAAATCTTTAGCTACAGAGGTCTAAAATTGAACTATAGGCTAACCTAAACCTTCTACATTTGCTTCCAAGTTATATCACTTTACACAGCATTAATGAAGAACTACTTCAAAACAGATATTAACTAGGATGTCCGAATAAATGAAGACTTCACTGAATTCAGTCAGATCATGAGATCTTTCTTTACTTGTGAGAGCTCAAAAATCCCTCATAAGTCTTTTAGTTCTTTCTTTGCCATTGTAATCAGACTATTTCTTAGGGTAGGGAGTGAAAGTGATGTGGACTCTGAAAGACAGATTGAAGCAGCCAGGTAGTCTGCATTAAATAAACACCTAGTAATCTACATGCTAGCTAGCTCTGGATACGTGTAGATTTTGGTGTTTCTCTGACACTTGCACAGCACAGGCCACTCCTATTTGGAAGTTGTACATGGCTACAACACTCAAAAATCTCTGCAGTAGCTGATGCTGCCTGAAGACCAATTTCAGAACCTCCAATGAGAATATAAAACAAAGTCTGGCTATCAGTGTGGTCAGGCAACTAGACAATATTGTATTATGGGAGAGCATATCAATACACAAAGCCCTTTCTTCACTGTGAATATGATTTTCACACCTAAGTGAAAATGCATTAAGACTAGTATAGAAAAAGATAAAAATTCTGTATATCCTTGTTGTTTACAAGTGCCTGCTATTTCTTTCAAATTTTTTATCCTTTCCCTTTTGTTACTGTGAGAAGGAAGACATGCACAGCTTATTTTTTCCAATAACTGCATTCAATGATATTTTAAACACTGGATCTTATAATATGGTTCATACAACTGCAGACAGATCTCATGGGTCTATTTTGGCAAACTTACAATATAATAATAATACATCTTGTCTTCATCTTTTGTCTTTATTTTATCTTACAGTTTGGCTTTCCTACAAAAATGCAGTCTCTCTGACAGGGTGAGACTATTTTAGTTTTCCTTTAAAATCAGCAACCACAAGTGTTAAGTTGGAAAGGTAGGTCATATTTCAAATAATGACATAATCTTGGCTTTTGTGCCATGTTCAGGGATATCTTTTACATGTGATGAACCTATGGAAATACATATTAAACCTCCTTTATCCTTCTCCACTTTTTTTTCACATACTTGGATGTAGTCTGTGTTTACCTGAAAGCAATGCTCTGACAAATTTAAATGTATGTTACTCAGAAAAAAAATTGGTGATCATATGGCTGTTTTTCCTCCAGACTCTGGACCTATAGATTTGACCTTTGGTTTAAATGTTATGTTTTATTTGAGAGACTGATGCAAAATAAAGCCATAATTTTTTCATATTTTTTTGTTCCTGATATGACTTTCTCTCTTGAAACCATTAACACTATGCCATTTATTCATCTAGACTCCTCAGGTTATTTATTGGTAATAAGCATTAAATATTTCTCAGAAGATCTTTATTTGGTATAAATCTACTGCTGTATTAGTTTCATTGGTGCTCTGTCAGTGTACACCAGCAGAAGTTATAAAGCACAATATTTAATTATAAGAGCATGCTTGAGAAGTAATAAGCACCTCATCAAAAGCCCTCAAGGTCTTTCAGAAACATTAACTGAACAAAATTTATTTCACCAATGTGTGGTAGACAAGCATTATTAGATTCCCTGGTGTTTTCTTTATCAAAAATTTGAAGTTGTTATGTTTATAAACTGTTTCAAAGGAAGATAACTATATTTTAGGGAAACAGGATAATAAAATGTTGTGTCTTAAATAGCATTTCTAAAATAATTACTGAAGTTAACAGGAAAGTTCACTCTACTTCAACTCATCCCAACCAGCACAAACTTCTACCTGTAATCTAATTACAAAGGTAACATAAAAATATTTTTATGAAGAAAGTTCAGCTAAATTTAAAAATTTGCCAACTGCTTTTTAAATCCTTGATCAGATTCATTGCATTGACCCAGAGATGTGTGGGGGCTGCAAGGTACAAACCACTGCTTGAATGAGGGGCTATGTGGTGTATGTGTGTGTGTGTGTAAGGCTGGCAGGGTTTTTACAAGCATATTTTAAAAGAATGGTGCTTAGACCTCTACTTAAATTTAAGTTGGATAACTAAGAGAAGACTCTGATCTTTATGGCCCTTTCATGAACCAGGAGGGATGAAAAAGTCTTGCATCATGTCTAACAATATGTTACCTACTTAGAAGTACTTTCACTGTTTCCACAAGTCATCTTGATAATAAGATTGCAAGGTTGCAAGGCCAGTTTCTTTTATCATCAAATGTGCTTCTTTATCTACCTTTTCAGGTTGTCTTGAAAATCAATTTTCTATCTTTCTCACTATCTGTGTCTTCATATCAAACTACTAGTTTCTTATATTCAATATTTCTTCCTAAATAATCTCCATTATGTTATCTCTACATCTATACACACACACACAAACATGTATATATATATATATTTCATTTTCTCGCTCTAATACTTTATTGTGCCTAATTCAAAAACCACCCTTACAGTAATTCAAACCTCTATAAGAAAAAACTGTTAATTTACTAACTGACCTCCTCTTTGGTCAGTTCTCCCCTTTAATCCAATGTTTGCAAATGTACAGTCTTATTTCATATCTGTCTTGTTTTCAAATAAAGAATAAAGGCGGCATTTTTAATTTCTCTGTCTTGCCTATCTTGCTCTTATGGCATACTGAATGTCTGTATCTCTCACATACTCTAGTTTCCTCTAGCACTATTTTCCTCAAATACATCTCCATTCCTGTTCTCTCCTGCCCTCCTGGGGAAAAAAAAAAAAAAAAAAAAAAGGAAAAAAGAAAAAAAAAAAAAAGAGAAGTATTGTTTTACAATGTGCAACAGAGCAACAGAAGAGACTGTAAAACAACCTGTCTGGTTTTCTCCCTTAATGGCATAAAATGACTCTGCGCACTGAGATCCTTATCCCTTTTCCCTCACCAAACCATGGCTTTCTAATGGCTTAACTTTACAGATTCCATTCTGAACATATGACTATCACTCTTGGTAAAGAAAATCTACAATTTGGGGCAACAAGCTATTACATTTGCTCAGTGAAATAAACAAACTGAATATATTTTTAGGCATGGTTGGTTTATAACCTAATTTTCTCTGTTTACAAAGGTGACCTTGTTTTAAAGCTTTTACCACCTGACATTATAAAAGTGAAATTCTTTTCAAATCTCCTCTGTTAATGTGTTCCTGCTCTGAAACACATGCAAGGTAGCATTAATATTCTTCCCACAAAATACGTGCTAATTTGCTTGCAGTGAAGATAGAAAGCATTTCATTACATATCACAAACTTCATTTACGTGGAATGAGTCACCAGGCTTTCTGAAAAGCCAAATGAGTACCTAATCTCTAATGCTGCCTTCAGCTATAACATCAATCCTCCCTGGTTCCACTCATCTTTTATCAGCTATTCAGTTTCTAAAATTTCCATTCTGTTACAAAATTGTGTTGTTCATCTGTCAAAACAGCTTTATGGCTTTTCAATATTAAAGCATCAGAAAAAAAAAAAAAAGCCCACAGTAGTATACGATTTTTTTATTAGAGAAAATTGAATCAGTGTAACAAAAAATTATTAACTCAGTTTTACACAATTTTTGACATAATTAACTCAATAAAAGTCATACTACTGATAATAAACTCTGGGATACTAATCGTATGCATTATTTTCTGACTTGTCTTCTGCAGAGAACATATTATAAGAGGCATATGATGTATACAAATAAATCTACATATATGGTAAATTATTTACAAAAAATATAAGTGATCCATAAGCTCTATTTTTGCTTATAAATTAATAGAACCTACCATCTGTAAGTTGTCGTACAGGTGCCTGAGTCCATGCAAATGGAAAGCCTAAAATGTATGAGAAATTATTTTGGAACTGGTCAAATTGATCATTAACAGTATTTTGGCAAATAGGTTACTAAATGACCAAAGCAATTTATGGTGACTTCAAATTAATTGTGTATTTTGGTTCAAGTTCCCTGCATAACCTTAGCTGAGAAATAGTCAGCTGAAAGTGCGGAAAACAAATTTCATTCTGAAATCAAGAGCAACAAGCTAAAAGACTGGGTGGCTCATCCAAGATGTGCAAAACTCAGATTCTGTTCGTCAGTTTCCTGAAAGGACTTTAACTCATATTGCCAAATTTTTAAGTCTGTGACCTATCGAGTAATAATCTATAAAAGAAGTAAAAGAAAAAGGAAAAGGAAAGGAATTGGAACTCACATGTCCAGAACTACAATTCTCCTGAACAGAAGGATATAAAATCACAGAATCAAAGAAAAAAAAAAAAAAGGTTGAGATGGGAAGGGACCTTTCAAGATTATCTGGTCATTCTTTTTGGATTACTAACCAGGTTAAGTTTTGCAAGTTAAGTTTTTGGCTGTTAAGATTTTTGCAAGTTAAGTTTTTGGCTGTGAATATATTACGCTCCAATGTATTAGAAAATACACACAGGAGACCAAATTTGTTTTCCCTCAGGCAGAAAGGGGTCCCTGAATCTAATTCCCAGTCCACTGACCTAACCAGAGAAAGAACCATCATCTTCCACCTGATCCATAAGGGCTCTGTCTTCTAATTTTAGCTACATTAAAAATAAATAAATATTATTACCTTCCATGAGAACTAAATATTGCTATTTGATAATACATGGGTCACGTATTTATTTCAGTAAACAACACAAACATAACAACAAAATGCTTGTTTCTGTTAGATGTAAACTACTACAGCAAATTTTCAGTTGTTTTGCATATTAAAAAAAAATATCCTAGGGGTCTGCTGGCCTAGATGATTTTTTAAAAAAAGATTCAGTTTGTTACTGCAGAATCAAGAGAAAATACAATGAGAAATTGAGAGAAATAATGATCTTGCACAACCACAAATAAACCATCGAGGAAAAAACACTGAGAGAAATAGCAGCTTTAAAATTTGGAACCCTTTCCTTATTTTTTCTTCCATAATATCACACATACATGCAATATGCATCATAATTAATTTTATCATTGACAATGAGTGTTTAAAGAGTTATTAGGATGTATAGTCTTTTGACTCTCCTGTGACTTCTTATAAGAAAGGGCCAACGCACATCTGCTAAAAACCAAGGTGTTAGAATGAGCAGGTTGCCTTCTTTTAAGAAAGTCTTCTCTAGCAAAGGGCACTGCTAGTGTAAACTTGGATTTTAGACCATCCTTTTAGGTGGGCTAGTTGCCTTCATACCATGCACAGGGTGAGGAGATAAGTGTTAGGAAGGGGCAGGCTGAGGAGCTATCTCTCCTCTGCGCTCAGAGTATGAGGAGATCATGGGACACTGGTGACCTCTTAGTTACAGAAGTACAGACACCCTTGTGGTGCTCCTTTTTGCCAGACCCAGGGCATAGGTCTATCAAGACAACGAGAGTATATCTGGCATTCCTGTCAACTGTGTTGTCAAAGACAAAACAGATACCTGCCTAGGGCAACAAATGAGCAGCAGTAACATGTCCATGCTGCTTACTTTGCCTGTGTTTGAGTGTGTTGACAACAGAGTTGGGAATTAGCAGAGGTCACCAGCCACAATCTATTCTCTACTCCACAGTTCCTCTTCTGCTGTATTCCAGCTACACTCTTGTTTTCTCCCTCTTGGGACAGGACTCCAGAAATTGACTGGTTTTAAGAGTTCTTGTTCTGTTCAGTTGCCTAGTCTCCCTAGAAACAAGCACTTTTCTCCAAGTACATTTTTGGCTGAAGTTTCAGAAGGGACCATCATCCCTACACAGTATTTTGCCCAGCTACATGTAACTAAATACATGGAAATAATGCTTGATGGCTGACTTACAGCTTTACTAGACAGTGTGGAAATACCATGGAACCAGAGTGGCAAATCATGGCTTTCCTACTCTCATATTTTAGTGAGGTTCTCATCCTCTTGAGGAAACTATGACTGTATTACCAAAGTCTACAATACTAAGCAGTTTTACAATATTCTTTGAAAGTTCTGACATCATGTTTTGCTTACTGACTGGGAGTGTTTGCTGATGAACTTGCAGCAGTTCCATGGAGTCAAGACAAACTCCCTAATATGTATATGCAGTAGCAGAAGGATGAGGAATACACACTGTGTGTGCTTCACAGACTAATAACATATGTTAAACGAGCTCTTGCTAAAAGTTGCAGAAGAGTGAAAGGGTGTATTGACAAAGTTTAACTTTCTTAGCTTTCAAAGGAAATGCAGACATTTCCTCTTATTTCTGATTGGTAATAGCCTGTAAGAACACCTTGAGTGAGAAAATGCTTTTCTAAGAGCATTAGCAATTAAAAGGTCTTTATTGATGATCTGAAGAAGTGCAAGTGGTATATTACCCTCTAAAAGTCATGCTGCTGGTTGCTATTTTTAAACTAATGTATTGATAATCAAGAAGAAAAAGTGTGTTTTGATTTAAAGACTATAGTCTTTCTTTTGTGTCAGTCAGCTGCATTAAGATCATTTTGTTTTCAATTATCGTCTTTCATTGAGCACCATTATCACTCATCAGCCCCTGAACAAATATCACACTGACCATCTTCCCAAGCAAGAACTATAATTACTCAATAACTGCAATATTGATTCTGGATAAACCTGAGTCTTGCTGGCTGGCATACCAAGTTACTTACTAACTCAGAATTACAGCTGGGGAGAGGTTTTGCTAGTGCAGTTCTAAGCAAGAGGTCACTCCAATTAAATTTAAAGCTTTCTCTCCTTATTTTATGCCTAATGTTGTGTTCTTTAATCAGATTTAAAATCATATATGAACTGAAAGCCTACAGTTTTGTAAAGCTTTGTTGGAGGCCTGCAAAGCTTGACATAAGCAAAATCATGTCAGATGCTGCACAGCTTTTCAGAACACATCTGCAATGTACTACCAAGACATCATATTGTGAAACATCAAATCCATGAAGAGGCATGCCAGAGCAGAGCATCACACAGTCATGTCCAGTACGTAGGCTTTGCTTTCAGCTTCTCATTTACAAACCTGTTCTCTCACTCTTGCTTCACAGAACTTTATCCTCTTTGCAATGCTTCCAAAGGCAAGCTAACAGCACAAACCACGTCTAAAATGGAAAAAATTTATTCAGTACTTGCATGTGATAGGACGTGGAATCCATTTTTGAAAAGTCTCACTGAGGCACTCATACTTTGGCCAAATATTCTCGTGTAAATTAAAAGATCGCACCAAAGGGTGTCTGGGAATCTCACTTTGTAGATTTACTGCAACTGGGGAACTGTAATGCATGCCAGACAGGCTTGGAGACTGCTACATCTCCAGCAAATTCATGACAAAAGGTGTTTGTACCTGAACCATGCTATTTTAGAAGCTGCCTTTACTGGATGAATTCCTTTCTGATTTTAATTTCTCTGAGTGGGCCATTGAGCTGTTGATTGTTAACAGTAACACAATACAATATTTTTATGCAAAAACAAGAGTCATGCAGTGGGACCTACCTGAAATAATTTCTCTTAAAACCTGTGAGCTGCTGTCATGTAGTTTGGGTGTATGGGGAGGTAGAAAATGTTCATTCCGTTTTGCAGGAAAGCTTCAGCAGTCATTGATCTGGTTATCACTGATTTAAATGTCAGGTTGATTGTTTCAGAATCTTCAGTTTCTCTTTTTTCCTTGTGCCTAGCTCCCTACACACTGTCTCACCTCACAAACTGCCATTTACAATCAATATGCACTGAGAACACCTGACTCTCAGAACCATTTTATCTGTCCTTGCTGCCAGTATTTTTTAAGGCAATGACAATATATTTAGTATGACTACAGAAACTCTGAGAGTGCACAGTGTAAATGGACTGGCAAATGCACACTGGAGTGAACAAATCAGTACTGTAATCTCACTTCATTGTCTTTATACAGCAAATTCTGTAACACTGTGCCACAGCAAAACTGACCCACCACTGACAAGGTCAATCTTAAGACTCTCACCTGCTGTGGAGGATTTTGCATTTGGGAACCAACACAGAAGCCCCATAACTATGATACCTACTAGAAGTATGATGTAGTGTCAACTGGGACACGTTGAGAGATGGACCCCCTTTTGGCCACAGCTCTATACCTACATAATCATGCCTGTGACCTTTTCTGAGTAGTTATAGCTTATTGAAATAGAGTGGTAATAGTCTTATTTTACTCTGTATTTTTTTTTCTCCTCAATGTGCATTGCATAATAGATACCAACAAGGAGCTAGAATTCTACATGTACTCTTCTCCTGACTCACTTTGTTTGGATCCCACTGATGTTCTTCAAAGGTTTCTAGGGACTTATATAACTGTGTGCTCTGAAGATTTTGCTGCTTCTATAAATTATAAACAAGTGTATGTTTATGTCATGTCCCCAGTGCTTCCGACTGCGTCTTGGAAATTACCTAATATTTGTTAATGTTGCTGTTACCATGTCAGATTCATGTTACAAATTTAGATGTAGAAAGAAGGTAATTTTTATTGTTATTAAAAAGTACATACATACATGAAAAACAGATTCAAATTCAGCTCTTTAAAAAACTGACCATGTATGTATTAGCTCCTTCCACATTCTGCCAAAAATAATAGCCAAAAAGAAGATCTTTTCAAGAACTAATTTGAGCAATTATTATCACCACTGGTGCTTCAAAAGGCAAGTCTAATTCTTGCTTTTGTACTGATGAAATGCATACCTAAATATATTCTCATTTGGATGAAGTAGCAATACATGCACTTGGCCAAATCCCAAGGCTCTATTGTATAATATGGATGTAGGCAGAGATACAAACTCACCATTATTCATTATCAATTTCATTAAAATATTTTTATTTCTTCACTTAATTATTTTCATGTCCTGATGGCTTTTCTGTACCTTCAGTGTATAGTAATGCAGAGCGTGGTGGATGGTGTGTGACTCTTTAGAGTCAACATACCAACACTTCTGAGGTAGATTACTGAATATGCATATCAGCAGCAAGTCAGTAAAATATGTTACTCCAGCTGAATTTCTTCTGGACCTCTGAGGACAGTCTAGTTCCAAGCAGCAGGTAGCTTTTCTTCACAGCAGAAGCTAGACAGGATTGTGACTGATGAGAAGTAATGGTCATGACTTTTTCAGGAGCCAGCATGGTCTGACTGTGAAGAGCCTGAAAATCCTGAAACATGTTGGCATCCACCATTCAGGTGCAAATCTGCAAGCTCTAACTCATATGTTCCACTGCATGCCAAACTCATTGAGATGAAGATGTCCTCATCTCTCGCAAGTGAAATATCTCTAGAGCTCAGAAGCTTCAAAACTAGCAAGAGCTGGAATACGCTCTCTACCAGAGATGATAACTCCTAATTCCCAGCATATTCTAGTTCAGCAGGAGCTGCGAGGAAAGCAAAATACTTCCAATGAACCTGAGAACGAATGACTCTCATCTCCTGTTGAGCTCTTGCTGAGCTGAGAACCTTAATAAACATGATTTTCCCCCCTACCATTCAGGTAATATTAGAATTCTGTACTGTGCTGTTGGGTGACTCAAACTCCTGCTGAAATCAAGAGAAATCTTTTAAGCTGCTTCAAAACTCACTGTGTCAGGTCATACATCTGTGCTAAACCAGATTGTGCTTTAAAACCTCCCTAGCAGATAACGATTTCTTAATGTTGTTTTTTTTTTCATTTTTTATCTCAGGGTATCACTTTATAGGAGAAAGTGACAAGATTTATGAATTTATGAATGTGAAAAGCACCTTCTACTTCTGGGTAAAACTTCCTTACAAAAAAGGAATTGTCTTTTTAATGTTCCATCTGATGTCCAAAAACAACCACAGAGCTGAAAGGTTTTTTTTCCACTCAATATCATTTACATGAAAACTAAGGGCATCAGGCTAATGAGAGATGAGAAGACAATAAACCATTCAAATCATAATAGGACAGAAAACTAATCCAGTGCCATATAAAATTGTTTTGTTTCTGTTCTATCAGTCTATACTGTAATTCTACCTTGTACTCTTTATCATACAATTTAATTGCTTTTCTGGGTTTCCAGGGTATTTTTTTGTTTATTTGCTTGCTTTAATTTCTGTGTTCATTAACTGGCTGTGAATGTTGTTTTTGGCTAGCTGCCTCTTTCCTGCCTTAGGGAGTATTTCTTAGTGGCTAACAGTAGGTGCTGAGTCCTGAAGTGTCGATTCAGAGCAGCAGAGACAGGTGGGCCGTCAGCAGGAGTAGTAAAGTGATATGCCACCATAAATAGGAAACAGTGCCAGCCTGCAGAAACAATCTATTTTTCCTTTCAAACTTCAGGCGTAACAGCTTCTAAACTAAAAGCTAGATGCATGTAGGAAAAACTCCACCATAGTTTAGAAATCAATTTCTTACTTAAAGAAATTTTCCTCTGTTGTGATATGTAGGTATGTATGCAGGAACAGTTTAAAAGCAAGAGACTGTGGTAAGTTGCAACATGTGGAAATTCAAAGGGCTGCATTTGGCAAAAGCTTCTCCCCTCAGCCTTCCCCCACTTGGGGACAATTGCAAATGAGATAATGTTTCTCCTTGGGTAAACGACAGTGATTTAACACATACTAGATGATAGCCTAGATAGGAAAAAAGACTAACACAATATTATTTTCAGTATTACTAATATTATGCTATCATTTGAATTTTGTCATTTTTGAAGTCTGCAATTGTTCTAAATGAACTTTTCTTCCTCCTCCTTTCTCCTAATTCTCCCATAACTTGCATACATTACTTAACTGTCATCAGTGCTGAAGGAGAGGAAAAAGAAACTCCTCCACCCTGAAAAAAGTTTTGTTTTGCTTATTTTTTTAATGGAGTGTTTAAAGATATATTCAATATTTTCAGTATCTTTAAAAATATTGATTACTGCATTTCAAAATGCTAGTAAACCTTTGAATAGTTAGTAAACATTGGAATGCTAGTGAGATGAAGATGGAGGGGTCCCTACAGGCTTTGTTAGTAAAAGCAGGAAAATGCTGTTGTGCCACAAGCAAATATTCACTCCCTTAAGTATAAACATTCTGGTTTGCTTGCTAAAGCAGTAGAATGACAGCTTTTGCTATTCATTGAGAGCCCCTCTTCTATGTTTGAAGTGCACAATTGCGAAGAATATTACTTTTATTTAACATTTTCATAGCTCTCCTCATGTTCTTCTCCTGGCTGGGGTATCTGAGCAATTAAAGTTACCCGTAGATAAAGTGGCAGCAAACAGGTAGTGCTGTGGCACCACTTAAACAGGCAGTGCCACTCAGATGGAAAAGAGAAGACATAAGGGAATGGGGTCAGCCATGAAAGACCGTGGGGGAGATACCTGCATTTCACCAGCTTCGCTCCTTGAACCTGTTATGGTCATTTAGAAACACTAGAAAGAAACAATGTTATTTCTAACAGAAAGACTTGTGAAACTCCCTCTGAAAAAAGGCTATTCCATCAAGTAAAATAAAGAGCAAGGGATATATCAGCAATTTTCTTTCACAAACATAAAATGAAAAGCTTCATCAGAAAGAGTAGTAAAGTGTGACACTAAAAATCCATCATCTTTGAATATCTGTGAAAATTTGCATCTGAAGGTTTCTGACACTTGCGATGTTGTTCCCAAATAGTAACTCAGGAAGTTCTTTCGTATCTTATCTACTTGAACCTATACATCATATGAAGTCAGGATTCACTCTTAAAATGCATCAATAATTCCAAGAATGGACCATTATATATGAAGATATTTTCGTCACTTAGCAGGACCCAAAACAAGATAAAGATTATTTATAATAGAGATATTCCCCTTGTAAATTTAAAGTAATGCATGTAAAAATAAGTAGATATTCAGCTACAGAACATTAGAATCTTTTCAATTCTGTGCAAATAGAACCCTCAAGATAGACTGGACTTTATTAATTGAAGCCTGGTTTCTGCTATTCAGGTTTCTATTTTTTTTTTCTCCTACTTTTTTGGGTTTCTTTAAAATTAATACTCATTCCCCAATTTAGCTATAATAATAATGCTAAAAAACAAATCATTATGCGTGGTGCTTGAAATGTTAGAACCTTGGGATACTTAGATACAAGAGCTTAAATATTTCCTGCTCTGGTTGATGTTGAACTCAGCATTATTGCATAAGAGCACTTAATTCCATAACACAATATTTCATCTGTTCCTAGAAAATAACTGCAAAGGCAAAAAGAGCTGTAATATAATGTTGCTGTGTTCTGTTAAATCAGTACTCCATGCCATTCCAGACCTGGCAATTCACTGATGTGTTTAGTGATTCTGAAATACTGATCGAGTAGATACAGTTCTGAAAGAGTTTCTGAAACACCTTTAGGGTACTTTGTGAAACATTACCCATGAATATAAACTCATCTACTGCTATTAGTCTCAGAGAAAATGCTGTTATGTATAACTTCTGCAATTATACAGAGACTTTCAATTTTCAAGTTTCATAGATAATTTTGCTGCATGAAAGGTAATGAAAATTTGCAATAGTCATCAATGAATATCTAGAGTGCAGCAAAATATCTCACATATTGGCCATCAATCAGAAAGCATAATATAACAAATAATTCACTGAAATTAGTCAGACATCCTAGTACAAACAATAAATCCAATCTGATTGCAAAAATATCACACCATAAAGATGTCAAGGAGAATTTAGTCATGTAAGATTTACGCAAGTATTAAATTTACCCATGTACTACAAATTTCACTCTGTCATTTGCATATTCTAGTATTTGACTGCATTTATTATTGCAGCAAGTTTTCAAATAATAAGTTGTGATTAAACTGATTGGAATTGACTATTTGCATTTAAAATTTTTCTTTTAGCTAAAAATATGTGGTCTGATAAGTATTATTAAAAGATATAACTAAATAACAAATATACACATTTAAGCGCATGTATACAAATTCGCATTATGTAAACTTATTGTAAAAAATACATACATTTAGTATAGACTTGAAAGCATAGTTGGAAAATACACATTCATATATAGAAGTTCAGGATTTCCCTATTTCTCTCACAGCAAAGAGGACAAGTGGCAGAAGAATATGTGGGATTTCCCTCACCACCAAATAAATAGTTTTCTGAAAAACTTTAATCCAATCATTGTTCTCAGAAACCCAGATGATTTTGACCTTTTAATAGTCTGCCAGGAAGGCTCTTTGTCCCTGCAACCATAAGAATTGCCTGTGTCAATAACCTCTGACATGCTGATAAGGCAGGTTGGAAGCTGCTGCCTACATAGTAATAATGAAAAGAATCAAAAAAGCTGCCATTGTTCCCTTCTGCAAGAAATATATATATTTGTTTACTCTAATTTAAAAATTTTCTGCTTGAAATGTTGATTTTGGCCATTACTGTCTGAAAGATAGAAAATATCTGTCCAATTGGGTTGTATAAATCTTTGGTAAGTAGGTGTATTTTTGACAGTTTCAGAGAATTAATGACTACTGATACAAAGGTAACAAAATTAAGCCTAAAATTTGTATAAAATATTTGGGGAATCCTCCCAGGAATTTTGGTCTTCAAATTATCAAATGCTGGTAGCTGTATACCCAAACACTTCAGTAGTCAAAAGCACTAATGTAAGAGAAGAACTCTATTTTTTTTAAACTATCGTTATTAAGAAACTATGTGAAAAGTAGCCTGTACGTACATTGTTTGTAGTAATTGGGAGTGGGGCTGGGGCCAGCCTCATGCCCATGGGCACAGCTGTGAGCAGCAGGTGAGCAGCAACTATGATATATGCTGTGACAGGAGCCTGGTAGGGTAATTCTTTACCTTACATGAAGAAGAATGTGGAATGATTCATGTGTTCTCTAGTGGGAATTTTTTCCTTCTAAAAGGAAATTTCTACACTGTAAATATTCTCTTGACTTAGAGTATTTTTTTCTAGATTTTTTTTTTCTTTGTACTTATTTTTTGAGATCTTTTTGCTTGTTTCTTTTTGGTTTGGTTTTATAAATATTTTAGGGCTAGAGCTGAGCAGTTGCAAATAAAATATCTAATGCTACATTAACAGTCTAATGGCTCATCTGAAATGATCTCAGTAACTTCTGTGATCACACCATTTCGTGGCTGTAGGTGGCTGGCTAGAAAAGAAACAAATGCATCATGTTGACTGTGAGTTGCTTCAAGATACATCTTGGGAGGTCTTTATATCATGCCATGAAATCCAGCTTGGAAAAAAGGCTCAAGAATGTGATTCTAACCTAGGGTTCCCCAGGGGGTCACAAAATTGCATTTTCTAATGTCTACAGTTGGCTGAAAATTATTAGTTTTCATTCAAAAATGTTTTGGGTTTTCATTTCCTGCCAGAAACTCAAATATTATGCAGGACAGCAGGAGAAAAATTTGGATGAGATTTGTTTTATTTAATTCTTTTTAATTAGGTGTTGTAATTTTATGTCACTCAGGTATTACTATCCCATGAGGAAATCCTTTGCTACCTGCTTAATAAATCTTTCTGTTCAGTTTCTATAAAAAATATAGTGAAGTATTATAGTTAAAACTTTAAAAGGAAACAGAAGGGTGCTTATAGGGCTTAACAGTTAAATAGAAAAAGGATATACAAGTTGTTTTACAGAGGTAAAATAGAGCAATTTGTACTACTGCATTGCTGGAACTCTGAGACCAAAGTCTGGAAGAGAGTATTTGTGGTAGAGGTAGGGGGTCAAAAAATACAGATTCCCTTTCCAAAGAGCTTACAATCAAAATAGAAAACAATTTGCCAAGATTAAACTAAGTAGTCTGTGGTGCCACATTAAGTAGTAATTTCAGAAATTTTGATAACTGATGGTAAGTTGTTAGTCACTGAAATGAAATGGAACTAAAAATAGGCTCCTTTAAAAAAACAAGAAGGACTACTAAGTTATGCAACATTAAACATAGACATAAGCTCCATGCCAAAAGCAAATCCCTGTTTCAGGTAATAAAGATACATTAACTTCTGGAGTGGGTGTTATGCAACTAACAGTCATAAGAAAATATGATGAACTGTGAATTTAATGAAAACTTTTAGATTGTTTGTACTGAATGCAGTGTCCTTAAATAGGTGTTGTAACACAGGTCTTAACTTGTCAGAGAGACATCTCAAACAAATTGTGACTTGTCCTCATTTAATATTAACAGGAAAATCATTGCCATCTTTGTTCAGAATACCCTGAATTCCCTGCAGGTTGACAATAGCTTTATTGTTCTTCCTCACTCTGAATTCCTAATAAACTAAGGAAAATATTTGGATTGAAAATATGACATGGAAATTCCAAGTTTTGCCAGTATTTTTTATTATTATTGTTTACCAAAAAGGAAAGCATGTTCCCATTGTTTTACTGTCCTTTTTAAGCCTTGATTTGTCTTAGAGTAACTCAGCTTTTCTTTCTTTCTATTTGATACATGTGGCTGGAGATAAACTTTCATCAAGACCAACTTTCTCATCTTGGTACTAAAATTTCCTCTCCCTAAAAGGTTAATTGAATTACTGCTGTAGAAGCAAGTCCTACAAGATCCTGGACACTGCATTTCTCATTGTGAGAATCTATTTTGTGTTTTTTACATGGTCTGGTATTAAAACTTTATTTCTATAGACAGGTTTATGAAAAAAACCTAGGCATAGACTTGTCTCAGAATCACAGAGTGGCTGAGTTTGAAAGGGGTTTCTGAAGATGATCTGGTCCATCTCCACCACTCAAGCAAGGCTACCTAGACCCAGTTGTCCAGGCCTGTGTTCCCACAGCTTTTGAATGTCTCCTTCCCAGGTGCAGGACTTTTTACTTCTTATTGAACTTCAGAAGATTCCTGTCCACTCTTTCTACAGGCAGCCCCTGAATGCTGCTTTTTGCTCAAGAAAGCTTTAATCATGGCAGCTCTACAGACCAAACTCTTCTGATCATTCCTACAATGTGTAAAGAGTATGTGCAAATTTACCCTAACCTCAAATACAAGCACAAGGCTCCAGGAGCTGTTGAAGAGAGGACAGTGTGCTCTATGGACCACATACTATGGCATACTACAATTCTGAGTATAATGGAATGAAAAGCCCAACAAATCAATTATTCTTCAGGTCTGTCAAGCTTTAGCTCCTTATATAATCAATCCAGAGGAAAAAAGTAATATTACAATAAATAATTATAATTCCTTCACAACTATGACTCTCTCACATACAAGAGATGGTTTTAAGACATTTTAGTGTTTCCATTAAAAGCCAATATACAGAATCTGATTATTTTAAAGTATTGATCTTTGCCCAGTCTTGTGCTGTTTTCTGAAAAAAGCAACAAATTCCCAATGAATTATAAGCCAAGGAGAGATGTAATGTTTGGGGTATTTTTTCTTGTTGTTCTTGGAAGTTCATTGTTGGTTTGGGTTTTGTAAATACATAAAAAATTTAATAAAGCTTATTCTAACCTGTTTCACATATGAATTCCCTAATGGCCCCTGCATGCTTGGCATATAAAATCCTGGAGGAAGGTTTCTGAAAATATTCTGAAGGTATTTGTTTCCTTGTAAATGAATACTTCAGACTTCTTCATGTATTTTATTTCTTATTTCACTAAGCTAATTTTTAATGTCTGCTAAAAAATGGTATCTGAAATGTAGAATAATGCTGAGGATGAATTACAGTAGCCTTTCTTAGTTTTGGAAATATAATTTAATGAGAATGACATAAAATTAATTTATATAGAGACTGTTAAATTTGGTCCAATGGTCTTAAAATTCCTTTGCTGGGCTAAAAATTTCCTGCAATGACAGTGGAATCTATTAAGTAAAATATTCTTCTGCACAAAAAGAGACAGCACTTACAAGTTCCAGAGAAATACACTAAATATAATTCCTAGTAATTTTTGTTATACATATGCACAGATACCCCTAAAATATACAGTTATTGAATACTTTGTTGAATGCTGTTAAAATGTCAAAAATATATCACAGAAAATAATAGAACCAATATTAATTTTTGTGAGAGACTGAAATGTTATGGTTAATGGCTTAAACATTGTTCTGAAGGATTTTTTTTTGCTCATTATGTTAAAAGTGTATAAAGGATTCATGGAATGGTGATATTTTCTGCTTAATCTGTATTTGTCACTCTTTTTCTCTTCCCTTTCCCTGTTTTTTAAAATAGGTAATTTTTTTGTCTGTCTCTCCAACCAGCGGTATTGCTGCTGTTGGAGAAAACACTCAAGCAGTCAACCTGAGACAGAATTAGCTTTTGTGCCAAACTAAAACATTTGGTAAAGCTAGAAAGCATTGAAACCATATGAAATATTGGATATATTTTGGTAACAACAGAGGACTGGTTTTTTGTACATTGTCCTTCCTTGTGGTTGTTCCTTGGCCCATTCATTGTTTTAAGAAACACAGCTGGTGCAGAGTTGTGCTGTAATGTGCTGTGGATAGAGGTAAAAAGAGGAGGGAGGGAACTCCATTGCTCATAGGAGGGAGCTCTGCTTCGTGAGCCCTGTGGCTTAAGCGCTACTTTTTTTTCTGAGCTGCGACTAAAAGTACAAATTGGTACACTGAGTATAACATAACTGAAGAAAACTGAAGTGATGGACAGTTTTATCACATATATCAGAAGTGTCTTGAGTCTCCAGCTACAAAACATTTGAATTCATCTTTTGGGGGGACAGACTGCTATATCTTGAAATTTAGTTTTCACAGCCTGGAAATTTGTAGGGTCTATATAATACTATGTCTGATCCCAGAAAATCTGTTTCTTTTGTGGCAGAAGCATACTGGTGCACTCAATCATATTTGAACCTGAAGATCTGGGACAGCTTTAGCAGAAAAAAAAGCAAAAGAGAAACATGACACTGGGTCAATTCTGACAGCTTAAAACCCTGGTATCTGAAAAACCAATGAGATCATATGATTTCTCAGAACATGCAATGGATTATAGGAGAGTACAGCCTGCAGGCACACTCTTTGGATATATGCCCAAGACAGACAACAGCATATGTTCAAGCACAGGGACATCCGAGTAGTGGAATAGAAAATAGTTGTGTACTTATCATGAAATGTGGGAAAGCAGACAGGGGCCTGTTTTCCCTGGAGCTACTTCTAGGAGCTGGTGTTTGTTACTAGGTGATACTGGTGCTTGGAACTAGGCTTCCTATGCCATTTACATGTGGAATGGAATATACAAGAGGAGCACTGGATCACCTTGGAGCAGCAAGTACTCCCATCCAACAAACACCGAGAAATGTTAAGGGCTAATAAATTGTTTTGATGGATCAGCACAAAATGGTGGGATAGGTGGTCATGTAATTGTGATTCATTTGAGGAAATGTTTGGTGACTAATGGCCCTCAAACTCCTACATCTATCTGTGCACTGCAGTTGTTGATGTTACTTATCTAATTTTGTAGGATGGAACACCCAATTTTTTTGAGATGTGCTGAGAGATCTTCCTTTTGCTTTGCATTTGAATTTCTTGTTTAGGCATAAATCTTTACTCGGCAGAAAAATGAGACTTTTCGTAAGAGAAATATTGGTGGGGTTTTTTTTCAGTTTTATGCTCTTAAAGAACAGTCTGTCTGACCTCTTTCTCTTGCACTCAAATACATAAAAGCTAGGGTTGATAAAGCAATGTATTTACATTCTCAACAGGATAGACTTGCAAAAGGAGTCAGGCAACACCTATAGCAAAATACAGGGATAAAGTTCTCCTTCCTGTACAAAGGTAGAACTACCTGTCTGAGAGAGGGCTTCTCAATCATCAGAAACTCTAAAAATCAAATCATCTTCAGCTACAAATTCTCATGTGTGTACTGTTTCTTAGCTCTGTCTAAAATTAAATATCTGTCCTATGGGAAAATGTCTCCTCCTGCTTGGAAAGAATAATTAGTTGTCTGTCTATGCCTCACTGCACTACTCCTTGAACATTCCACAGGTTTTGTAGGCCAGAAGAGGAAGCAGTGAAGCATGGATTTGAAGATTTCAGTCATTCAAATAGAATGTAGACTTGGAAATCTTTAATCTAGAATTCTGAAACAAGTTTATAATATACTGTCAATGTACTTGCTGTCTATAAGCAACCAATTGTGCAGAGTGCCTAAAATCTCCCTAGTAGGAAATAAAACCTTCTTTTGGGGGTGACAGCCCACACATATGCTTTGAGCAATCCAAATTCAATTACTCAGTGGTGTGATACAAATTCACGTTTCCCACCTCACCTAAAAAAGATCTTTAGCTACAGGAACTACTAAGAAGCTCTGCAGGATGTACACTTAACCCAGTCTGTTAAAGTGCTCTACTTGTATGGCATAATTAAAAAGACTTGTGAGCCTGTCTCTCAAACTAAACAAAAGCTTGGAGGGCTTATCTGGAACTCTCTTTACAGAGTACGGAGGTACTGGTCTCTGAGCTAGGAGGGTAAAAATATACATAAAATATTGTTCATGCTTTTTATATTTTCCTGTAATATTTCCTATAGAAGATTGTGTTATACTTAGCTGAAAAGAACTGATCTTTTTTATTACCGCTGTCAGTGAATATATTGTTTGCTATGTGCATTCAATGAGTTCATCAGTACGGCAAGCAGAATTCAGACTAATTTTGAGGTGGCTGTTGCAAAATTCAAGATGATGGAAGAAAAGAATAATATTAAAGTTATCAAGTGTCAGGGTGAAAGGAATACACTAACAAAGAGGAGTTTTTTCTTCCCCTGCTACACTGGACCCCTTTTCTACTGCTTAGCAACGGATAAGATGCCACTTATTTTGAGACAGGAAACAGAAACAGCAAGAAAGCTGCACACAAAGCTGGTATCACTGCAAGTGTCCTGTACAGCTCATTGGTGCACGGAGATTTGGCCTATAATGAAGTTATTTGCATTCACATGCAGGCCCGGCTGTGTGGACATCAGTCCAGACTCTGGGAGCTGTTGTTTCACTGAGTCAAAAGAAATTTGCACATGAAAACCACATCCGCATTACTTAACGCTGCAGCTCACTCAGGGTTGCCTTCCTTTTAGACCAAAGCAAATCTAAGTGTATGATTAAAGCTTCAGAAGATTTATTTTATTTCTTGTGGATAGCTGCTAGACCTAAGAAATGGTGAACAAACTGTGCAAAAAGAATTTGAGGAGGTGCTACGCACTCTCATCTCCCTTAGAGTAGAGCCACATAACTGCAGAATTTTTTTTTCAAATCTCCCCAGCCAGGTTTTCTGCCAGTTGGCAAGGTGAAGGCATTCATCTTTTCAATATCTCCCATGCCTCTCCAATTTTACTGCAAACTTTATTCTAATGTGCAACTAAGATTGAAAGGAACAGGCACGCCTGGTGTTAAACACTGATTGCACTAAATTGAAAAAAACTAAAAGTTGTGCCACTGTCAGATTGATAATCCAAAATTAAAAGTTATACTACAAGTTAACTCTGGACCACAGCATACATAAGGCTAATTAGCCACATGGTCAATTCTTTTTTTCTGTCAAAACAGATGTACAAAGTACCATTTATGGTTTTTCAGTAGTAAAAATGCATTATGATTCTCCACAGATCCTGACACTGATACAACAATTTGCACTTGTTATGGAGGTCAGCCTGCCACCATTGTATTTCTGATGTAAATTTATTTTCTCTCTCAAATAAATAAATAAATGAACATGGAAGAAAAAACCTCAGAGTAAGCAATGTCTGGGGAATTTAGTCACAAAGTCTTTGGCTTATTCACCAGTTACAGCCCCAGCACTGACAGTGCAAATTCCTTTACAGGGTCCTGTTAATGCACTTCAATCCTGACCTGAAAGAACCTCTATGGCTGACAGGATAGTTTAATTTTCATGCTCATTCAATCTTTGGCCTCTGCATTAAGACTGCCAACAGGGGTGCAAATTAACACCAATTATTCTGATGTTTTATGTACTGGGCTGAGAGCACCAACTCATTTTACACAAGCCATCACCCAGCTGTCAGATGTTAATGACTTTTGGTTACTTCTGTCCTGCTTCAGATTCATCTGAGTAGCTCAGAGTTGAAAGGATCTCTGTTTCATTAAGAAGAAACTGACCTGTACAACCCTCTTATCATTCCCTTTCACAAATTCAAGTGTACATGTTTATTTTCCCATTAAATAATAACAAAAGCCTAGCCTGTTGCAAACCCAGTGGATTTATGCCAGTATAGAATTTAACCTAGCCAGGTCAGCTGCTTTAGACATGGGCAGGATTTTGCACCTCAAAGCTGGTCAAGTAAAGGAATATATATTCATATATGCTCATAATTTTATTACATTATATGCTCAAATATTTTATTCTGAACACTTGTCATTTAAAAAACACGAGTATAACAGCTGAATAATATGCCATTATTTCCTAGGATGGAGAAATAATAAAAGCATATTTAGCACAAAATTTATTTATTTCACATTTACTATGAAAATTATTGGTTTATGATATTATTTGGTAACACTACTCAGTCAGTGCTGTGTTGTGTGGATGTACCTTTCCTGTACCTTAGAGCACGGATGGCTTCAAGATGCTCTTTCCTTATAATTGCCATTAACAAGGATGACCTGTGCCCAGAATAGTCTCTGAAGAAGCTGATAGAAGTGCAGTTTTGTGGGCCAATATTTCTGAGATCTTCCTCCTTTACTTATGTGACAGAGGTTGAGTTTTGCAGTCTGCAAACTTATTATGAAATGAAGATATAATACCTGTTGAGCACAGTGTCAAGGTGTGGGAATGACGAGTAACAGGACAGAATGTACAGCACTGCACAGAATTCAGCCATACAAAAGTCTAGGCAAAAAGAGGTTTCTAAAGGCACTTTACATGCACTTAGGATTTACTTGTCTTCAAAGTGGTATATTATTTTAGGATTTTAATAAGGTAAGCAATGTGTGCAGTGACAGTTAGGACTTAGTTGAGAGAAAACGGCCAAACTCAGTGACTGTATGTACTGAGCTTCTTTGCTCTGGAGAATTCTAGAGACAATGCAAGAGTCCAGGTATTAAAAGGAGCTTAGTCTGCTTGCTATACCAATGGTTGAGATGAGAAATAAGAGTTCAAATTGAAGAGAAGACTAATTTATACTTCAGAAAAATCTTCTCACAAGGCATTTTTAAGAATACTTTAGAAAGGCTGTATCAGGAAGGTAAGGAAAAAACCTAGATTAACTGAATGTAGATTCAGTTACCTGTCTTAGAAAGCTAGATTTAACAAGATAAACTTTGAGTTGCCTAAATTTCATTATTTTGTCAGCTGACTATAATGAATGAGGTAAGATAACATTGCTTACAGTATTATTTGTCTGCAGACAATGTTTTACATCCAGCTGCTCTCTGTTTAAGCCCATATTCTAACTTAAATGTAGTCCCTAGATCAGATAACCTCAACAAACAGGATTTGTCTCTAAATTTGAGGTGCTTATTTCCAGAACTTACTGAGTTGAATGTGGGTGTGTGCCACAGGAGCCATGATTACTGCCTCTTTCAAAACCTCCCAGAAAATCACTGGTAGCTTAGATTACTCCATAGATTTGGGCTGAATGATACTCACCAGAATGAAAACTTTTAAAACACTTTGATATTCATCCATATCTGGGGAGGGAGGCTTAAAGTGATGCTGTTTGTCACTAACCATATTAAACCTTAAGAACTGACAGAGGTCTATTCATATCCCACCTCATGCAGGAAATAGTCTCTAAGACTAAAACTTTGCACTAAAAATGGGTGAATGAGCTGCAGGTTCCATATGTTAAATTTGCTTGGCACTAATGCAGTATCTGCAGTAACTATAAGACATGTTTGAAAACAAGCAAATGATGAAATGTTTTAACTGCCACTCTGATTAATTTAGATTTTATTAAATGAGGTATGTGGGCAAAATAATTACCTTTGGATTATTCAAATCTTATTTATTGAAGATTAACTCTCCCATAGATGATAATTAAAGTTGTGTGAAGCAAGTAATAGCGTTATAATAGTTTTTATATACACATACACAACCTTGCACTGTATCACAGCACTTATGGCTGCAGAAGAATGCAGCATACAATTTTGCTGCGTATAGAAATACAGAAAGAGAATATGAAATAATAATTAACCATTACCTTTCAGGCATTAAACTGTGTTCTGCTGTCCTTGGTCCTTCTTTTTTTTCTTCTGAAGCTTTTCAAGATTTTGAGGAAAGTATTGTAAGAAAAACTTAATGAATAACATCAGTGGTGCTTCCCAGTGAGGTACTAGAATATATCTGTAGAATTTATGGTGTCACTGGTAGCACTCTTGACAACAACTCCTCAGCTGTGACAAAAGCTTCCTGACTTGCTCTAGAATAAGAAGACGTGGTAAAAGCTTTTTCACTGCTTTCAGCATTTCGGACTTCAAAGTATAAGGTTTAGTTATGGGGCCACCTTAAGCAGATATATTGCAAAGCTGTGTTGCATTAAAAATGTGGCATAATGCATTTATTTGCTAAAAATATAATTAGTATTCAGCCTGATGCTCTCCACTGTCTTCCTCATAACCACAAGTACCTTTCCAAATTTGGATGTAGTAATTTTTTATGCTGCTGTTCCTCAGAAGTATAATCATGCATATCACAGCAAAAAGTAACCCAGCACTCCTTGAAATGCTTCAAAAGAAAATGAGGACACTAATAATCATTACTTTTGATCATCCAAAATCTCCAGCATGTGAAAGGGCTGCTTGTTTAAAAACAAAGCACTTGGGTGTTGAGTTTTCACATGCAGCAGGACGGAGAAATATGGATACTGCAAACTCTTTTTAACTTAAGAGGTCAAGTTTGTAATTAGTCAAGTTTATAATTAGTAATAGTTTGTATTGCAATGGGATCTGAGCATTTCCAAGTCAAAGACTTTCTTTTAGGTACTGTGGGGGGTAAGAGTACAAGAAAGCTCTTGCCCAAAGAGGATAGGAAAATATACAAGAGAATAAACATTTGACAGTAGAAAACATTTAAATAATAAGAGCAGAAAGTGCCACTAAAAATTTAATTTCAGTTTTCTTATTTCTTTGCTGCAGCCACAACCAGAATTTGTCCCTAATAAACTCACTCATCTCTATCCTGAATACATGCCAACCAGAAATCTGGTTTTTATGATTTTTTTTGTACTTTTAATGATGCATGCTTTTGCATGCTTTTTAGAGCCAGATAAAATTATCATCTGGATTTTTCCATTTAAAAAAATGATTCTGAATGTTTAAGCATACTGACTATTTTGTAGGCTTAGAGAATCTTATCTGAATCTCTAAATGTTCTTTATTTTTGAGTTTTCAGCAATAAATCCAATAAATCTCTTAGATCTTTCCTTCCAATGCTTGTTTAGTAAAATAAATAATGATTTTGATCAAGGTTAACCAGCAAATTTCATGTAGCTCTATGCTTATGAAGCTTTTGTGAAAGTTTTACAACATGAATCATTGATTAAACTCTTTGTTCAAAGACTGGGAAATACTTTTTCAAGATGGATAAAGTATGATGGACAGCTGAGAGCTGGACTTAAAGCATGTGTATTGGGAGGTAAAAATGCTTTACCAGAATTAGGCCTCTTCAGGGATTTTTGGTAATATAAGCAAAGAAATTGCACAGTTTACCACAATTTTTTCAGAGTTAAAAGGCATAGGAAGCAACCATGTTAGGGATAATCAATAAATCAGTGAGAATTATCACTGTCTATCAGAAAATTCAGGGACTTTTTACCTTCTTTAGGCTTGCTACAATAAATACAAGGCATATGCAGAAGCCCACTATATAGCAACAATAAGACAGTATTCAGTTATGATAGCAACAACTGGAAAACTGTTTTAATGGATTGCACTAATAATTCAGAAGGAATTTGCAAACATACCAAACAAGAAGTAAATCTAACAGCCTCTCCAGAACTGGTCCATAGAAATTTTCAGAATTTTAACTGAGGTTTAACTCTAGCCACTGACCATGAATAAATTTTCCCCTTTGCACCTATGCAAGATGTTGATATGGAGATAATGATACTGATTCAGTGCCCTGTTTGCTATTGTATTGGGTCCAGCTGAGATGGAATTAACATTCACCTCAGCCCTGACAGCGCTGTGCTCTGCATTGGTAGGTAGAGAGGTGTTAACGACACACCAGGGTTTTGGCTACCGGTAAGCAGTGTGCACATAGCAGCAAGGCTGTCCCTCCAGCATTCCTTCCTTAAACAACAGGCTGGGTGTGAGCCAGATGTTGGGAGAAGGCATAGCTAGCACACCTGACCCAAATGGACCAAAGGGATGTTCTGAAGCACATGACTTCAGTTCATACATAAAAATGAAGGGAAAGGAAGAAGAGACAGGGGCATTATTGTGGCCAGCATCTGTCTTCCAGAGCAACTGCTGTGCATATTGAAACCCTGCTTCCCAGGAAGGGGCTGGACATGGCCTGATGATAAGTAGAGAATAAATATTTTGTTTTCCCATGCTTCCATGCAACAACATCTGCTTTTGCTTTATTAATCTGCCTTTATCTTGACCTAAAAGTTTTGATTTTTTCCATGTTATTTTCTCTAGCCCACCATTCTGAGGAGTGGAGTTATAGAACCATGTGGTGTGCACCTGGCATAGAGCCAAGGTCAACCTACATTTATTAAGCTAAAAATGAATACAGTTTTTATGTTAATTTTCATATTGGAGGAAATTAATTAAGGTATGTTTAAATTCCTATGGCTTTAACTGTATTTAAGATTATCAGAAACAGTATATTTCCAGAATAAAAATTATTGGGTTCTTTTTTCTGCTTATGATTTCTTTTTAAGCAATAAAATTACAGAGCCCTGTATGTCAGCTGAACTCTAGGTAGATTATTCAAGTTCTATCTCATTTCAGAAACCTTGTGTCTAAGATGTTAACCTGGAGACTCACTGAAAGTAGACTTTGACACTGAAGAGACAGAAATCCCTTTTACTTTTTTATTTCCTTTCAGTAAGAAAGCTTCTGTAACTTCTGTTGTTTACTTCATTTTGATCTAATCATAGGAACATGCAAAAAAATTCAGGCGAAATTAGAGCTCATAAAAAAGTGTCTGGCTCAAAACAAAAAGTTCCAATATCTGTAATGTAAAAATTCAAAAAGAAAAATGTAAAAAGATGTTTCCCTTTTACACAACTGGAAATGTTTGAAAGAGTGCATGAATATGCTGTAGCACAGTGTCCAAAAACTGAGTAATGGCACCACCTGGACGCTCAAGACTGACTCATGTGTATGGCATTTCTTGCTTCCATTGGAAGGAACTCATCTCTCTTAAGTACAGAAAGTACTGTTTTTAACTCAGGAAGGGAATGACATTGCCTTGACCTATTATCCAGCTGCCCAGAGAGTAGTTCACACACAGGTCTGAGACTGTTCTCCCAACCAAAAGGAAGCTTTAGATGAATTGCTCATTCATCATTCCAACATCATTAAATCAAGCTCTTCCTCTGTGTTGTTGCTTTGTTACTCCTCAGTACTAGCAAAGAAGCCAAGCTTAGCTAAGGCTAAGACAAACAAGATAACTTTGTACTCCAACCTGTTGTTCAGCTAGCTTTCAATACTTATCTGTCTTATGGTAAGATCCTGACTGGAGAAAGATGAATAGAGTATGTGTTAAATTTTAAGGCTCATGTGTCTGTCTCAGACTGAAAGGGATTTGTGCTTTTTCCCTTCTGCTCTGCTTTATCTAGTACCTTTTTTTCATGCACGAGTATTCAGGATATAATCAATCCACATACAAAGAAAAGTATGTAGAAAGAAGAGATGCTCAAAAAACCCCACTCCAAAACAGTAACATAAAAACCTCAAGCATTCTATATTCTGTGCAGAAAAGCAAGACCTCTGTATGTACAACTGCAGGTCTCAACATTCACACCAAAGAGCTGACTTTATCTTGTAATTTTTTTCCTCCATAATTGATCAAGAATCACTTAATGAAGAAGAGGTTTTAGGAGCTGAGCTGAAGATCTCATGAGTAGTGCAATAAAAATGCAGTAAGCTATTCATGTGCTCTAGATTTGAACGCTTGGACATTTAAATGGGATGTGTATTAACTTAAAAATGAAACGGAATATTTGGGTTTATTTTCTTCTGGTATATCTGGCTTATAAACATCTCAAAGAGTCCAATTGCTTATATAAATTTTATTTTCTGCTTCTGGGAAATGTCAAGTTTCACAATATCAAATAAGAACAAAAAAAACCCTATGACTCTTAACATATAAAAATTTTCTTCAAGTAATGAACAAAAGATGGTACTAGTTTTCTTTGGAAATCATTACTTCTTTTTTCTTCTTGTCTTTAAAGAACTGATTGCCTCAACTACTGTGTCAGTATGCTATAGAATGTGCATTTTTTTTTGTTTTTACAAACTGATTTAATATACTTTTCAGTTTTAACAACATAAAAAGTACAAATGTCCATTAACACACTTCAATCATCACTTAGGTTAGTGCTGGGGAAGGGCAATTTCACCTGTAGCAATACAGCACGTCTGAGCTTTTTTTTCACTGAAATAGAAATGAAATATAATTTTCCTGATAGAAAGAAGTTTTTCCTTACTTATTGTAGAAGAACGTTACTCCCTTTATATACATTGACTATCTGCGATTCACGTGAACAGGTTTTTAATGGTTCATAACTGGATTGAGAAGAAATTTTTCTGAATGTCTAATTAAGTGGAATAGATATTTTCACATTGGATCATAAGTGATCTATCGGCATCATCTTGAGTTTTTCCCACAGAAACAATTCTATGAGAGCGAAACCTCTTTAGGCATTTGGGCATTTCCACTTTGTGGTTCTGCCATTCTGGGACACAATGATTTAACTGAATATCTGAATACTGTTTCCAAGCAAAGAAAGCTGAATAAAATAACTCTAATAATTATCCTAAATAAGAAGCACTGTCATCCTTTATTAACCTGCAGTCTCTGAAGCTAACAAAATTTGGAGTTGGATGATCTATTTTTCTTGTTCCTTTTTTAAAAAAAACATGATTTTATTTTTCTGAATTATCCTTTTCACTTTTCATTACCTAGATTTTTATTTACAGTCTTCCTCCATACGTTTCCACTTCACTTTTTGTCAAAAAGTTCCCTAAGCTTTTGTTCTCCTTATCTATGAATGTAGGACCTTAGCATGTTCCTCCATTTCTTTTTATCTCTAATAATTCCATAAAATCATTTTGTAGATAATTCACTTACTCTTCACTCTCCAAAATATCTATTTTTTCTGGTACCCTTATATTGATTTTCTCACATTTCTTTATGATCCCAAAGAAGGAATTACCTCCCTATGTTATGTTCAAAATCTAAAGACTTGAAAAATGTGTGTTTGAAGTTTTTATCCTCCTCTTTCTTCCCATTTTCCTTTCTCTCATCCAGATTATCATCTAGTTAAAAATATCTTTGGACATTTGTGCATAAACCATTACTTCATCTCTTTTCTGCGAGTTAATCCTCTAATTACATCTTCCTTCACATCCTTTCCATTCAGTTTATTACATGTCATCTACAAAATACTCTGTACAAATCCACAAAATGTCTGTACAAGTTTTTCAAACAGCTTTCATATACTGCTCTCTTTAAGTTGTGTGCAGGGAGAAAGAAGTTCATGGTTGTATTGTATGGCAGGAACACAAGTCAGACTTAGAAAGGGAAAGTATTCTCCTTGTAATTTTTACTCCCCTTCCTGGTTATTAGCAGACTGGGATTGTTACAATGGACAATGTTGAGAAGGATAGGAGGGAATATGCAATAATATCTTCAGGGGCTCATTTGGGGGAAGCAAGGTCTCTCCTTCAGCAAGCTCAGAGTTTAGATAACCCTTGGGATTATGGAGCTACAATGTCTCACAAAGGAATAAGAAATCTAGTTTTAGGAACATGCTCCTCTTGTTGTGAGAGGCAGAAGATCTAAAGTGGACTTCTTCAATAGGGGTTTTTTGTCATGATCTTTCAGGCACCCAAAATCCTTTTCCCAGTAGAAAGGAAAATCCAACTTTTGAAAAAAAGAGAAGACATAGAATCCCTAGAGCCCAAGCATTAAAGCTGAGTTCTGGGATTTCTCTCTCTATATTTTATTTTCATTTTGTCTTTATTTCTGAATATAATTTAACTGACATGACTAATTTTTTGCTGACATAATTTTACTCACATTATCCAGACTGGCCTAATCTCAAAAACAAAAATGTTGGATGTTGCTGCAAGATCCATAATCATAAGAATTAATAGATCCAATTGATAACAATTAATAGATATTTGAACAAGGAGTACAGACTATGCTATTTTGACTGTGTTTCCTCTGGTTACAGTAATTGTATTCAGTTGAAGTGTCTCAGATTATGTTATGCCCAACATACATTCTCAGTGAGAAGGCTGCATTTTGTAAAACGGGAAAGCCTCTCAGTAAAAGGAAAGGGCTCTCAAAGCTTTCAGCTGGCAGTAGTGCCAGCAGCACACTGCAGCAGCTCAGTGTGTGTCAGCTGATCACCACACTGACAACCAGGCTACATGTCCAAAATACCACAGTCCTTCTCATCTGCTAGTAAAAGCTATTTCCTTCCACCTCTATCCTCTGACACTTGTAGTCTAAACCACATTAAAATGGAGGCTAATTCTTTGCAACCAGAATCTGTAGAAATAGCCCATGTTTTTAATAGGCAAATAGCCCATGTTTTAATTACTGTAGATAAAAAATATTATGTGCTTGGATGAGTGTAACCCATTCATTGGTTTGCAGAGGCACAAGCCTTCAGAGAGAATTGGATATCTGCCTGATGCCCCAGCTGCTGAAGCTCACATAAGTATCTGTGTGTTAGCTGACAGATGCGTAAAAACTCATGTAGGTAGACATACAACTCCCTGCTAAAACTGCTCTTCAGCACAGGTTTGTGTGACTTATTAATTCCAGTACCCAGATTCTGTTCTGCTTATGTGTGATTAGTTTCAGACTGGGGTAAAGGCAGGCAAGCATGCTGGACTCAAATCTTTCGCACGCTGGGTTAGCTTGGCACACCCTGTAGAATGCTGCACTCCCAACATTAACTGTGACCTAGCTCATGTTTACTGTCAAAAGTGCTAGATTGTGAGTGAACACCTGCATTCAACTTTTCCTTCCATAAAAGTAATGAAACAAACTCTCAGCTTAGGTTACTTGTCATAATGCTGAGGGGCTCGAAGCAATTCAGGAACATCAGTTTAGACACTAACGGCTGTCACTGCCAGTTCTGTTCAACACGCCCTGTTGCAAGCAGCTGGCACTAAACATCACTATAGCCTGACTGATGTAGAAAATGTGGCCTAGAGTTACATTATAAAGACAAATGCTTTCATATAAAGGAAAGCTTAATCATGAGAGTAAAATCTGGCCTGTGAATGTGTTATTTTTTTTCATCTTAGTACTATAAGGAAATTGTCACATTTTTACATTCAGTAATGTAAAGTATGATTTTTATTTCAAAATGAAATGTGAAAGCAATGCAGGTAAGAAGCAATGTATTCTAAACACCAGATCCAGAGACTTAAGTTATTCAGGGTTTCACTACTAACAAAACCTGTGACTTTACAAGACATTTCACTCAAGTATTTAAAAGTAAATTATATTTAATGCTATTTCCCAATGGTTTAATATCAAAGTTCTCTTTTTAGTATCTAGAGTAATAACCACATAAGCTCTACTCAGCGTTGACATCTCAATGAAGCAGTAAAGAAGAGTTTTCAGGAAAAAAGGTTTAGGAGGAAAAGTAATTTGAGGAAAAGCAAGCAGATTTGTATACAAATCTAAATTAATCCTGATATATAAGCTTATAGTTTTGATATGCAGTTATCTAGTAAGGGGAAGTTAAATAAAGCAAACATATATATTAATTACAAAAATTTTTCAAATTTTGAATAACACAGCCTAAATTATCGTGGTTTAGGAACGGTATTCCCCTCTTTAGTACTCCCACTAAAAAGAAAACCACAAACTCTTCCCCTCCCCATCCTGTGAGAGACAAAATGCAGAGATCATGGGTTGAGATAAGCGCAATTTACTGGAAACAGCAATGAGATAAGAAAAATTATCACTAAAGTCAAAAATACTGATTACAAAATCATACAAAGGAGAGGGCGATTGGCAAGCAAAATACTTACTAGGGCACTCTGGCAACAACATACAATGGCTGATGTGTTTCCCCCTCCCACCATGCTTTTCTCAACCCCAAGCCATGCCCCTCTCCCAGGAAGGTACCTCCAAGGATGATGTGCCTGCTATAGAATAACCTGGACATGCCCATATAGCTCCAGGCTCTGCCCTCTCACAGCTACAGCAAAAATTTAACTCTCTCCTGACAAAAACCAGGGCAAGTCCAATGAGCAAAAAGGTACACAATTATTTTAACCCTCGTGCTTCATTAGTTCACAAATATAGACATGTGTTGACACATATTCGCACACATAAATCTAGGCTTTCAAGTAATGTCTTATTACCTTAAGAAAATATTCTTCTATTCTGTCTATTTTTTTGAAAGAATACTGATAAATATAGTCAGTGGAGAATCAAACAGATTTAGCTTCTTGCAAAAGAATTGCTATTGCTATAACCAATATCTTTTTCAAGTTCTCTCTGCTGCTGCTTCAGCTGTCAAAGTCAGTGGTGCACTGCAGCATTGAAGGTAATTTCCATTTCGTCATAAAAGCTGTTTTTCTCAATTTTTTGCCTTCTTTGTCTTTTGCCTTTTTTGTCTTTCTACTTGCCCCCTATCCATCTAATACCACTCAGATGTCATTGGCACACTCACGTTTACCACACCCTGGTGATTCCTATCCACCTATATGAAATGCCCATAGCACAAATGCTGATGATGCATTATGTGCCCAGCACTTTTTGTCGCAGTGACATTCCTCAACAAAGTACTGCCTAGGGGCAGCTGCTGGTTCAGAGTCACTCTCTTAAGCAGCAATTACTCAGTTCGATTAGATGTTGATGATAACCTATTAAAAACCACTCATGCAGAACCTTTTCGTTACCAACAATCATGACATCCTTTTTTTCTTTCTGCCATCTAAAAATCTAATTGAGAACAAAAAAAAACCCAAACAAACAAACAAAACATAAACAAAAAGACAAAGCAAAACAAAAATTCTGACAGGTTCTCAAAGTACTTGGGTTAGTACTTGGGTTAGTTAATGGATATGTAAATATATCTGAATTAGCCATAGTGTTTCAAAAAGAAATGCACAGACAAAATGAAAGAGGGAAAGATAGAAAATAGCTGTATTCAGAAAGTCAGATTCTCTAAAGAGCTTTTCTCTTGTGTTTTCAAATTAATTCGCAAAAGGAAGGAAGATAGAATGCATGCAAATCTTATATTGATGCATTAACAAGATATCAAAGAGTCTAAACAGAATTCTGGTGGGCAAGGTAAAACTCAAAAACAGACCAAAAAACCACCTCTGCTATTTAACCAGTACCACTCCATGTGTTACACATATCTGCACTACAGTGAAGGAAAACCACAAATAACCACTCTTTTTCATAGAGACAGCATTGAGAAGTCACTCTCTTGATTTATTGATGTGTGAACTGGAATAAATGAAAAATTTCAATTCATTAGAGAGTTCTATATCTTTAAAATGGAAGAAGAAAAAAAGAGAGCATCAAAGGAAAATGGTGCAGATCTATAAAGAGATCTGATATTTAAATCTGTCTATATTAGAGATGTAACAGAAAGAAAGGACCATAACAATGTCAAATAAATTTTAGCTATATGGCACTACATAAAACTTGGGTAATCATTCAATATGTTATTAAACATGAAATTAATGTAAAGAAATATTTGTTCTCAAGTGAAGTAAATTAGTAAGACCTTAAAAGCTGCTAGTTTATCGCAGGCCACTTCAAGCTAAAATTGTCAATAAATAACCAGTGTTTTAAAACAATGAGCATATACTATTAGGACTTCAGATACATAAAGTTCTTCCAGTCATAGCAAAATACCCTGCTTGTTTAATCTGTATTAAACATTGGATTAACCTAATTATGTGCATTAGATGAAGATGAATTCTCACTGTAGGCTAAAATCTCCCAGTGTTCTGTGTTGAACAATACATGAAGTAAAATACAAGAGGTTTTTGCAGGACTAATTCTTTTATGTTGGAATTTCATGGCTCCTAAAAGAGAAAGAAGGCAAAGAGCTGCCACACAATCAATAGCCTCCTGGAATGGCAAAATAAAGTAATAATAATTACAACGCAATAACAACAATAGCAACAATAACAACAACAATGATAATAGTCATAAATGGTTAATTAATAATAACAAAAATAATAATATTATAGTAACAGAAGGAATGCAATTTGAACTAGGTAACACTTAATAACTTCACTTTCACTATTTGAGTTAAAGCTAATTAGCTCAGTAAAGGTGCAAATCCATTCCTTAATAATTGTAGTTTTATGCCCAATGTGTAATTGTACAGTGCAGCAAATTTGAAGAAGATTACACAAACAAATGAAATATCTGAAGGCTGGACATTGCAAGGTTAATTTCAAGGGTGTGAGAGTAAATTTATTCTTGAGTCCCAAACCTATGAAACAAAGTGATCCTGAGTTGAAGCCCATAGTTAACACCTCTTTTATGGATATTTACAGAAGCCATTCATAAAATACGTCAGCTTTCAGGTAAGCCATTTTGTCATACAAACATCAGTATCTGCTTTGATTCCCCTGTCCTATTTGTAACCTGATTACAAGACAGACTAGCTGCTCTACCAAGTGGAAGAAAGGAAAACCATTACTGAAATGTCACTCTGACCCCTTTCAAAGAATCAAAGACTTTTCAAAGAATCAGGTCTCCAGGTAAATCCTAAGATGCTCAGCTTTTGATTAAAGCAGTTTTTTTCCTCCTCTTGAAAGAGCTGGAGCCATAGCAGAAATAATGAACTGCTCCTGCTACTGTGCATCAGCAACATACAGTAGTTTTGAGCTGAATACTGTCAGTAGAAATGAACTGATTATAAAAGCTTTATCAGCCAATTCAATGTTCTCATCTCTCTCTGTATATATGGGTGCAGTATTAACAGACCACAGGGAGAAGAAAGCTGGACCACATAAAGTCATACAGTGTCACAGGTGGATTGTATGGAAAGGAATTGCTTGGTATATTTATGGAATTCCTTGTAGGATCATATGGACCGAACACTTTTCCAAAAGGTTAGAAATCAATGGGTTTTACAGATTCAGCTGTAGGTATATATTTTTATTACTGGAAAAGTATGGAAAAAACATATTTACATCTAAAATTAATTACAGATTTTAAATGAGACAGAAATCTTTCCTATTGTTCTAGAAACTAGAAGAATTAAAATCAGAATACTCTAAATTTAGAATTATATTACCAAATTTTTTCTGCATACAGGAGAAAGCAAGGTTGTCTTAGATGTCTATTTTTTATTTCTTTAATTTTCTATTTAGTGATGTATGCAGTCAGATTAATTACAGATAATAATTATTTTCTAAATTAATTCCATAATTTTATTTTTTTAGTCAAAGATTGCTTAAAAATCTGATTGATTTTCTACTTTAATAAGTTTGTAATTTATTGGCTTCATATTTTCCTAAAGTTTGTGTAAAGGAAAAAAAACCTAATATGGAATATGAAACAAAATTAATAGGTTGTAAGTCCATAAAACTTAATAATTTTTAAAAAACCCATAAATTCAAATGAGGGTTTGGTATTGTAATCATGAAGAAAAAAAAAATAAAAAGAAGACTGATCTAAATAATAACAAAGTGCTAATTTCTGATACACTATTTTTAGTTCAAGTTAATCTAAATTATAAAAAAACAAGACATTGGGGTACTTTTTGGATGGTTTTGGAATACGAGAAGATAATTCAATATTAAAATGATAAGCAGACTCTTTAAGGACTTTTTCCCTTCTGTATGATTTCTTGGTCTTCAGAGAGGTATCCAAGGTTCCCAGTGTTGCCTTCGTGCGTGCTGCCTCTTGCTGTCGTGCCTTGGCATTTCCATGCTGTAGGCAAACATGCACTGCTGAGCCAGCAGGCTCTGGAGAACCTGATGGCTCTCTAATGGAGGCAGAACAGGGGAAAACTACAGCCAGAGTGCTCACATGGATAAAGAGTGAAAAAGGATGGGCTTTGCACAAAGTTATGCACGGCTCACTAAACTGCAACCCCTCATCTCAGGCAATACTGCCTTGTTAGGGGAAACAGGAAATTGGCTAAGTGAACTTTATATCATCATGACTATGCAATAAATACTTTCAGAGCAGAAAGTTCTGACAGTCTATCTGAAATAATAATATCTGCCGCAAGAAGAAAGAGATATAATCTTCCAAGATTTTTCATCAATATAGTTTAACATTATATTTGATATTTTAAGCTGTTCTTTGCAAGAAAATGCTTGGAAATGTGACAAAATACTTATTTAATGAAAAGGTCATAATGCTAGATTGTAGTGAAAAAAATATCTACTTGATAAAATTCAGCTTCAAAGGTTTTGAAACAGAACTAACTAAATACATTTTTTAAATAATAATAATAATAAAGAGTAGCTTACTCAGATGGTAATTTGTACCACCAGCAACTCTATGGCTAATAGAATGTAAACTGAAATATATAGAATAGCAATGCAGAAATTTCTGTATATAGCTCCTCTGGGTAAAATCTTTCCTTAAAACTTAAATACATATTTTTAGCTTTATCTCATACTAGATTGACAGTGAATATCAATCTTCAGGGTAGTAAAACTGAAACTCAGCCTATCCTCAGGACCCTAGTCAGCTGTCTTGCTGCCAGTAACTACAACTTACGGCAATAAACACTTATCTTAGAAGTTTTGTGCCCAGGAACAAACATTTTTTACAGTTATTGCTTCTACTATATTAAAAAACTACTTAGAAGCATAGAATTTGCATGCAATGCAATACAGCTAATGCTTGTTCCTTGTACTCTGCAGTTCAGCTTTCTTAAAAGGAGTTTTTTTCTGCAGGTTTCCTTAAACTTCAGCATTTTGGAAAGGAGAAAGACTGAGATATCAAATTTCCAGTTATACCATATTTACTAAAATGGAAAATACAGCCTGGGGTTTTTTAGAAAATATAGTTTGTTGACTTGGATTTAAAATACATGCTTAAATGTCTGGCCACAAGTAGAGGCAGGAAAATTAAAATTTAAGGAATGTGTTTTTATTAGGATGATGAGGATAATCGAGACAGAGAGTGTAATTTTCTCCTCTTTAGGATAGGTCAGGGAAACAGCTCATCTGCCAAGGAAGCTGTAAGCCTTTCTGAATAAAAAGCAGGAAAATTGCTTGTATTCCCCCAGGATAACTAAATCTATGGAAGATGCTTATGGCAGCTGAAGTACAGCTTTGTGTAACATTACAAATAAACTGAATAGTCTGTTAAAGACAGTCAAGAAAGAAATTGGGGGAAAATTTACAGCTCATGGCAAAGAATTTGAGTACTTGAAATCTGAGAAAAGAAGTTTAAGGAGCAGAACCAGCAGTGCAAAGCTCAGCACTCTGCCCTTACAGATGTTTTGCATTCGCTACCTGTGGTACAATAAGTTCGGGCAGGAAGAGCTAACTGATGTATAAAAGCAAGTAGTATTTGAACAGGGGAGTTAGGGCAGTGAAAGGCAATTCAGATAGAGTCAATGACAGGATAAAAATTAAATGTAAATACCATCAATTGAGAAAGATCATTTCATCATTTGTTTCAGATGGTAGCGATATATGTAGAGATGGAGGTATTGACCTTAGGATTGGGATAGATTTCCAGAGTGCCCAGCAGTCCATTCCTAGCACATCTGTACTTTTCCTTCCATGTTCCCTCTGGAAAAGAGTTAGCACAGGTGAATAGAAGCCATGCTATCAGCTTTGGTGGTCCTGCATGTAAGAGAATAATAAATGATCAAGGAATTACCATGGCAGTTGACCCAGGCTGAGATCTAGGCAAGGCTGTGCCCCAGTCCTTCAGAACCCAGAACCCTGACCAGTGGAATGGAGTAGAGCAGACAGGCATTCCCCATCCTAGAAACACAAGAAGATGTATTTCTAAGTAGGTCATTTTGAGAGCATCTGTTACTTTCTTAAATTGGACAGTAGTGTAGGAAGCATTTAAAGTCTTGTTGCAGGAAATAACAAGTCTGGCTCCCAATGACAACTTCATTGAACTCCCAAACTCAGTTGTTTTGCTCAGACTAGAAACTCAAAGAGGGACTTGGCAGTGTTTAAGAATGTAGAAGATACAGTAGTTTCTAAATTTATGCAATTTTCTGATTGGGACCTTTTAGAATTAATAATTGAAACACTTACTTCCTCTTGCTGGTCTGACTACGTCAGGGTAGTAATTCAATGAATGGATGCAGGGAAAAACATTTACATTGATCTACTCAACTGCTGATAGGTCTTTAAAATTTGGCCACATTCTGGTCTCCTTTGTGCTGAGATAAAGTCAGCTTTGATACTGTTGTGATCAGTCACACCCTGTATTATTCCTTGGGTTTCATGGGACATCATCCTTACCCGTGTCCTTCTACTTTTTTATTTATCAGTATCACACTGGAGCAAATTGTAAAACACATTACTAGTTCTAGAAATAATAGTGAATAAAACAGTATTGTTGCCATATCTCAGTTAGCAAGTAGACATCAACTTCTGAATCTAGCAATTAGCAGGGAGTAGTTCATTCCAAACATGCAAATTTTGATGGTCAGTTTCTGTGCCATTTGTTGTCTCCACAAACTGGTGACGTTTTTATAGATTCTGACAGTGATACCTACCAAATATATTTCACACAGATGGATAAGCAAATTTGTAATTAGTGAAATCAAAGATGTATATACTAGGACATAACTTATAAATGCACATCTTGCTGTTAATGAATAGCAGAGGTTCAACATTTCAAAAGCCTAATTTTATACACTTAAATTTAGAAGTGCAGTAGTGGCAATAAAGCAATGTTTTCTAACAAAATTTATGTACAGTAAATTTGCACAGCCTTGGAATTAACTTCTGCCTTCCTTTATGTAGTACTTTAGTGCTCATGCTTAAATTGAGAGCTGGAAAAAAAAATACTGTATGTTCTACAACCTACCCAAATAAAGATTGTAAGAGGAAATGCAAATCATAGCTATTGAAAAACTACTTTTCATTGTCTGCAATACCTAACATGATTTCCAATACAGTACTTGGCATTTTAGTAGTTTAAAAAAAAACTACAATTCCTCATTCATAAGGATGTTTTATCACTAGTACAGCAAAGTATATTCAAGTCCAGGATAGTTCATGACTAGCAGATTTACCTCTTTAAAAGGCAGGTGTGGAAGTTAAGTATTCGCCATAAAAGACTAAGTCTTTCACAGTAGTTTAGTCTTTCACACTCCTGGCATGAGAACTACAAAAGTAGCCAACCTTTAGATTGTAAACGCAATAGCTTAACAAGGAAAGATTGGTGATGTTACTGAATAATTTCTGCACCCACAATTTCTGAGACACGGAACTTTTTAGATGTTGCAACTAAGGATTATAACAAAATATGGCCCAGCAAAATAACTGAAGTGGCAGGTTTTGCTTAGCAAAAAGACAAGAAATTTCAAAGAAAGCTTGGAGATTTCCTTTTATCTTTGGGATTCTCAGGAACCCATATGTGGTTCTGACAAATCTCATCCTGTTCTAGATAGCCTTCATAAAGGAGCAGACAGACATAGGAACTAGAACTAAGACCACTGTCCCCCTGAAATCTTACTAGTTCATCACAAGACACCCTACCATAACTGAAAGTTTATCAAGTAGATGAAGCTGTCTTGCCAAGTGGGAAGTCTTGAGCTATTGCAAAGAACAGAACTAAGTTGTTAACAGAAACAATTATTCTAATCCCTGTGCCCATGCAGAAAAACAGAATGTAAAGCATACAGAAATACCTTCAGAATACTCTTCTTCTGTCAAAAACAAATGAGATCATGAGGGCTTGACAGCTAAGGCGTTTAGATCACCTCACCAGAGACAATTGTAACCTTAGGAGACCTATCACCACATTTATAGACTGAGCAATCAAGCAGGAATTAATTTAGGTATTCATATCTATTTTTTAAATTAAGGGCTTGATGGAAAACACACAGGTTGCCAGTTTCTCAAAGCAGATTCCTATGATGGAATAAATATACAAGTTCCATAGCACTTTGAAAATCTACAGGGTCTTCCAAACAGAATGAGTAACATTATGGGAACCAACTATATGCATGAGTTTCTCATATTTTGGTAGCTGCCACATAGATATATTAAGACATACGGAGTTGTAGTTGTTCATTCTGGAGACGACAAGGCTCTGGAGAGACCTTATAGTAACCTGCTGGCACCTAAAGTGGTTTATAAAAAAGAGGTAGAGATATGTTTACACAGATGAAATAGACATCAAGGGGTAATGGTTTTTAACTATAAGAGGAGAGATGTAGGAGAGATGTTAGGAAGAAATTCTTTACTATGAGAATGGTAAGACAATGGAGGAGGTTACCCAGAGAAGTGGTATACCCCATCCCTGGAAGTGTTCATGGTCAGGTTAGCTGGGATCCTAAGTTGATCTAGTGGGTGGAATCTAGTGGTCCCTTCCAAACCAAGCCATTTTAAGATTCCGTGGTTCTTGGTATTCTATCCTAATGTAAGAACATTACATACACCATAAATAGGATGGGGAAAAATAATTGAAGTGGTGTTGCTATGCTGGTATATCGTTGGTGCATAAACAAAGACTGTTTTTAAAATCATGAGTGTGTTCCTAAGTTAGAAAAGATGCTTTTAAATTTTTTCTAATATATCATCTTGCTTCATATTTAGCACCAGTTTTCTCAAATTAATGCAAATCTGCTTCATCTGAGTTTCATAGTGTTTTGTTCCAAATATGATTCCTCCTCAAAAAGCTGCTTGGGATGCATTGCCCTACAGTTCTGGTGCCTTGGTAAATATGGCAAGTGCTCTAGTGTCTGGCACCTGGTATGTTTCTGGGTGATTCAGTCCAGCCTACTTCAAAAGAACATTCACTTTCATGATTGCTTCAGATTCTACAGCTGTGGCCTGATTGCCTGCAGATAGACACACTGACGTTCTTTCTCAGTAAACCAATTGTTGGCATTTTTATTAGATCTACATATTTATTCAGCTTGCTATTCCAAGATATTTTTGGGAAACAGTGTACCAAACTCCTAATATTATCAATATACACTGTAGAATTTTGTACATTAGAAATATATATAATATTCTGTATACTGCTAACCTTCAAGACAAGAATCAGGTTGCTTTCTGCAGTTTAATTACTCTGCATAAGAAGAACAGATGTTTTCTATGTTTTCTTAAGTTTTGTATCTTTTCTTCATGCCCAGATAGAAACTCAGCTGTTAGATTAAAAATTGTCCTAATTTTTATCTTAGATGTCGAACACAAAAATGTTGGATGAGTATTTTGAAGCTCAATTCTCTTTTATGCAAATTAAATTAATATTTCTTTAGAAAATAATAACAGCAACATTCTTATGTTTAGTTCAACCTGCTTATTATTTTATGTACCAAATGTAATAATAGGATTAATACAAAATTATGATTTTTGGGACTCACTCAATAACTGATCATAAATGGAAATCAGTTCCAAGCCTATCAAACCTAGTACTCCAAACCTCTATATTGTAATTTTTTTACTTAGAGCTATCCTGGTATTGACATTATGGTTCAAATTAACCCTACTTTTAAATAGTCACTTTAACCTAGTTCAAGATCAAAGTATTCATTTGCTTTCCCAAAGGCCAATTGTTATTGAGTAGTTTAAAATAGTAATGTAACTTTACAAGATTGAACTCCACATGACCTTACCATAGGCATATGGTCACAATAATAAAAAATTAAATATTAAAAAGTAAGTATTTTTAACATGCAGCTGTTTCATTTCAATCTTTTCCATTCAGTAATTCTGTCCCTTTCCAAATTTGCAGTACATTAAACCTCATTAATAAACCATAAGTGTAATGTTAACTTGGCTTCCTTATATCTTATAGAAAGTTTGAAAATTAGGAATAAAATGTGAAAAATGAAAATAAAACATTTTCAGCTGGGCAAGTGTGAAAAATATGCCAAGTTCTGTGACAAGATCCTAATAGACAGATCTTCTGGGAATACTTTTGTAATGTTAACTTACTTTAAAAATGTTGGAATTAAAAATGGTTGGAATTCATCTTGAATTATTTTCTTGAATAGGATATTTCAAACAAGGGTATGGCTTTTTCACATATTTTCTTTCAGCTGTTATTTCTTTCTTACTGTTGCTGCAGACTATTGGGACTGTGTATTTCAGGTAGTAATGTGCTAAAAGGTAAGCATTATTGAGTGTAAATAGGTTGCCTGCCTGGAAAGGGGGTTAAGATGCTAATACTACCTTATCTGTGCAGTGAAGTACACATAAGTAAGTTACAAGAACTCTGTCAAGGGTACAGAAGATCTTTGTAGTTTTTTCTATATCTCTAAAGTTGCAATGAAAGTCTATTGTGTGAGAGAGTTTGTAGAGCTGTAGCTTCACTTGTAAGGATAAAGACATTGATTGGCTTTCAAAACATTGCCTTCAATAAATATTGTCCTTGTACAGACTCTTCTTTTCATGATTTAGCAAGTTATTTATGGTACATAATTCCTTACCTGGCTATCTGTGTTACAGTCCCACCATTCCTCATAAAATTAAAGAAAATAAAGCACACTGATATTGTCAACATTTCAGCACACACAATGATGAAGTGTAGAGATAGAAAAAATCTTTTTTCTTATTACAAGAGTTATGTGTTAAGACAGCACCGAGGTATGAACTCAAAAATATCTAGCGTAGAATAGGTATTCACTTCAAAACACTTTAAAATCAGGCAGTAGGTTTCCTTTAAAATATATGAAGAGGAATATGAATTTTTGGAATGTAATTCATCCTGCCCTAAGGTATGCAATTATATTGCTTCCAAAAGTATTTATCTCTCCTTGTTGACTATAAATTGGAACTTTATAGACTAATTTGCATGCAGAAGACTAATCGAAATCTAAAGTTAGGTAAAATTAATTCCAGATCTCCCATCTAAGTCCATTATAAGACACGGAAACTGGAATTATTAAAGTCTGTGTGTTTAGCAATTTAGCATATAGAAGATGCATTCCATGCCTCAAAAACTGAGTGATTCTTTGCTAGGTGTCTATAAGAAGTAGAGTTTTTATCCAATAATTAACTTCTCTATAATGAAATCTTTAAGATAATCTTTAATGTCCCTTTAAATGAAACCATTCTATGATATTCTGATTCTATGAAACATAAATATATATTTATGTGGAGAAAAATCATGTGACTATGAGGAGTATCCAGATACTGAGTATCCAGAGGACCTCAATGACACTGAGACTGAGACTGAGGGTTAGTATCCAGAGTAGGAAACGTCATAGCTGGGGTTGATATTTCAGCATTACAAAGATGATCAGACTTCAGACCTTTGCCTATGAGGAGATGCTATTCCTCATATTTTTCTTTCTTACATTGACTGTGACGATACTCAAAAATCATCTAACCTCTGGCAAAATCTCTTGCTCCACAGGTGTTTCAGAAAGCCAAGAAAACAAACTCAATGAAATAATGGCAGCCTTTTTGAATAACCCTACCTGTCTTAGATTAGAAAGTGTGTTGTTAACCAGCATCTCTACCTGTACCTAAATTCTCATTGTTAATCTTATGACAAATGTGATTGAATCCTAAGTGTTAATGTCAGGATATAGAAGAATTTCTTAGTGGAAGAGATTTTTCTTCAAGTATTTTTATATTCTTTTTTCATAGAAACATGATTTTAATTGCATCACAAATCCATCTTAGAAATAAATTTCTCATTTTAGTTAGTGTGATGTGCTAGAGAAAATATGTACTAGGATATAATACTCAAAACCTGAAATGAGAATTTTGTTTTTCTATGCATGTGCTGTTGCTCACACAGAAAGTGTGAGGCTGATGTAAATTTTATTGGGTCATGTAGGTTCCATGACCTACATTTTATGTGACATAAGATGAAACAAATGGCTCACTGTGCTCTGAAGTCACTTGCATCAAACTCTTATCAGTAAACCTTTTAAGGATAGTCAAAAAGCATTGTGCTATATTTTGAATTTTTGTTACTTCAGATAAAGTGCATTAGTATTTACACCATCTATTTATTTTCAGATGCAATCTATTTCCTTTGTGGACATGATTACATATAGAAAGCACTATGAAATACTGTTTTAAAATGAATCATAAAAAGAGATGACTCTCTATGGTTTATACATTAAATTTATACACGGTAGTGTTGTGGTTATATTATCAGAACTGCATATATTGTACAATGATGTGTTCATTCATACAGACAAAGGTCTGCCATTCTATCACAAATATATACAAAGAAGTACTAGAAAGCATGACCTTAGATAACTTCTAGCTCAACTGAGGTTAATATGCTTGTTTTCAACGTTCTATGGAACTTGTATTCTGTCCAGTTTTGTTCAGAGCGTGCTAACAAATGGCATGCAGAACTCAGTTCCAGATCTAGGATCACTGGTCTATAGCACACAAATTGCAGCTCCAGTACTGTGTGAGCTGTGTGTAAATGCTGAAGTGCAGAATCTCCATGACATGCTGTATATGTGTAACAATATGCAGTCTGTGTTTCTCAGGTTGAAATGGTTGCCTACACAACCAATCAATAAAATAAATGTATTTTTTCTCCTTTTCCGAGTTATCATCTCTCTGGATTGAATACACTTAATATAACATAAGTAGGACATTAAAATTCTTTCAGTTTCCTCATTTGGTAATCAATGAAGCAATGAAAGAGTAGAGAAATCTTTGGATTTCTTGTCTTTACCTTCTGTTTTTTTCTTTAGATCATTATCTTCAGTACACAAAATGCTTTGTTCATTTATGTGTTACTTTAATATTCATCATTCTTAAAAATATTCCTGTTAAAGTTCAAAAAGATGATGTTTTTCAAAAGAAATGCTAACATCACAGTATGTGATTCAGAGATTCTGTGTTTACTCACAATATTGGTAACTTTTATAGCACTTTCATGTGGTTATCAAGGTGAGCCATTGGAATGTGTTTTGCAATTTTTGGAAGAGAAAGGAGCTAGGCATGTTCCTAAAACACAGAATGTCCATCTCACCTGACAACTGCAAAGAAAAATGTACTGACTGTAAAAGTGCTTCATTATGAATTTGAAATTTTTGCCACTTATGTAAGAATGAGGGTTTCGTGTGTTTTACTTCCTGATAATTTATTAACTGATTTAAACTTCTATTGCAAACAGTAGTAAAAGTTCATATTTAATATAGGGACTGTTGAAACCTGATCCTGCACAAGTCACATTATTTACTATATCAAAGAAAGCCCAACTAACTATACAAGTAAAACTACAAAATAATTTTAGCCTAAATCTAGTAATTTTCGGAATTTAAAGCAAGCATAACATTATTTTTACTATTATATCAAAAGTTTTTTGAATGTGTGAATGATAAAAAAAGGTTCTGTCTCACTGACACGTAGGGCTGATTATTTCTGATGAAAATTATTTCAAGAGGGAAAGAAAATCCCTTTACAAGGGAGGTAAAAAAGCTACGTTAGCAACAAAAGTGTGTGACAACTATTTAGTCCAGTAAATCAACACATTATTCTAGATATTTCAAAAAATATTTCTCAGTTTAATTCATTTTTACTCACTGCTGGTAGCTGAAAAATTATATTTATTATGTATGTCCAATATTTAAAAAAACAACCAAACACTCACAATATTTGAATATTAATTTGTATCATAGAATCATAGAATATCCTGAGCTGGAAGGGAACCATAAGGATGGTCAAAGCCCAGTCCCTGGCCCTGCACATGACACTCCAAGTCACACTATGCACCTCAGAGCATTGTGCAAATGCCTCTTGAACTCTGGCAGGTTGATACTGGGACCATTCCTCTTCTTCTTCTTCTGTATATGAATGTGGATTGTGTTGGAAAGTTTAAATAAAATTATAATAGCCTCATGTGATCCCAAAGTTTTATTTTCTTGGTTTTTTTTTTTTTTTTTTCAATTTTCTGTCTCAGAATTAGTTTTCAACATTCATGTCAACAGATCAGTGCTAGTATCTGATTCCTTACTTCATGACATATCAAAGTTCTTTAGACAAAAATCATTGAACTACCAACAGGTCTCAAAACTTTGACCTGTGGTTTGTGTTTTCAGTTGGGTGAAGTGACTGGCTTTGAAAGTAATATCACTATGAAGAATATATATGAAGGAGTATAAAGAGTACTTTAGCAAAAGTTGAAATATTTGCTTCTTGGGATTTTAAAACAGATTAGACAGCTAACCCTTTCCAACTAATGATTAGATGCTTTTGCTGTTGGAAAATTTGCTCTATAGGTAACAATACCTCTGACTGTCTAAATTCAATTAATACTCAAATTTATATAATTTAGAATATATATTTCTAAGAAAGCTTTATTTGGCATCCAAAGTTCTCAGATCAATTTCTTTTGCAGAAGACTCTAATATATTCCACTGGCATATACTCATGCATTTTCAAAACTACTTTCATGTAGTTTTAAAACTCAAGGCCAAGTAAGGCTCTTGCTTATTAAGAGTGTTTGTGGAAGTGAAAAGAAAGAAAAAAGTTTCTAAAGAAAGCTCACAGTACAGTTAAAGATTTTTTTATTTAAATATGAATTTAAATGCATAGATTTATAAACAGTTTTTTACAGAAAGTTTACAGATTGTGAAAACTGCAGCAATCATGAAATGCCTAGGGACAGTTGGCAAGTGCAAAAAAATTGGAATGATAGACATAGATACATTATTTAGGAGGGAGAAACATGAGGAGAAAATTACCATAAATTACAGTAACATACTAAAAAGCACACATTGTAACTATGGAACTTCTGTCACTGGATGCTCAATATTAAGCCAAAGACAATATAAATGTCATAAGCACAGTTGACTTTTAGACAGGAGAATGAGATGAGCAATGTCCTAAAGTCATTTTTGTATCATAATTCTGCCTAAGTCTGACTAAAAATAAAGTACTCACATGGTTTGAGATGACAATTTTTTAAGTGACTTATGGTTTTCAGCAACACTGACTGCAGAATGATATTTTAGCTCCTGTTTAATTTTGCCCTCTAAGAAAATTTGACCTTGATGCTAATCACATTGTCACGATTCAGTATTACCTGGTGGCTTGCTCTTACCTGTTGAATAGGTATGAGCAGCAGACAGACTATATACACATGACATTTAGTTCAAGTAGATTAATATTTAACCTATTGTCCCCAGGGGATGTTAGACACACCTGAGTCAAAAAAACCGTGTCTATTTAGTGTTGCATGAAATAGTTCTGCATACCAGCTTGCTATATTTTAAGAAAATACAGCTGTTTCCAGGTAAGCAATAGTTTGGGGGTTGCTGCATTGAATCTCCATGGACCACTACTGGGCATGAACAGCAGACACCTGTCAGAAATGTGCAGCATTTTCTATGTTGGTGTTTGTAATGTTTAGCTCAGTATCAGTTTTGCTTGGTCCATGGCTTCTTCAACAGCCCAGCATGAAGCACTGCAGACTACTTTTAGAAAAAGCAGTAGAATAATGGAATTTATGAGAATTTGTTCATGATTATTATCATGATGAAACTCATCATATGCTTTAAGGTTTCCTTGAGCTTTTTTTTAAGATCAAAGAGAGTATTTTCACAAGAGAACATATAATGATAAAGAAACTTCTAAGCTAAAGAGACCCTTATATAAAAAGGTTGGGATTAGTACGGAATTAAATGCTGAATTTTATTGATGAGTATTTTTAGCAATTAGACAGTGATGTTTTGCTAAAAATTTGCACTCCTTATACTGTTCACTAAAAGGACAAAATTTTACATTCCTTATGGAAATTCCATCTTGTAGCTCCTGAATCATAAAGTTCCTCATAAACATATGACCAAATAAAGCTATAAACTAGTTAATATAATGCACTATAGTTGGACAGCAGAGAACAAGTAAAGATACTAAAAGGATATCTAACTGGCACTTCATTTCTAACCAGATTAAATAAGTACCATAATAAGATTAAATAGCTTGTTTCGCGCATTTATTCTATGTCCTGACTTAGATAAATTGTTTAAGAGATTCTTGAAAAGTCAAAGTCTGGTCCATAAAATGTTTTACTATAAATACTGTCCATTTAGAACCATGATCAGTTCTTGAGTAGAAAGAACATAGCACCTTGGCTTGCTGGGGAGAAACTGGCTTTTGCTTAAAGAGCATTTGTGTGTACATAGACATAAGGTCATTAATTAAAAACTTTGCCTTATTTTGGTGGTCTGTATAGTTTTTCTAGTGTTACATAGCAATAGATAGTGTAATGAATTCACTGTTACAATATCCTTCAGGAATTGCTTCTTAAAATGTGTGGTCAATTTGAATAAAAGAGGAAGAGTATCTTTCCACAATAAAACTATATATGTACCTTTAATATTCTGATTAAGTAATGGCTTTTTCAGTCCTTAATAAATGTGAAGGAATTCGTATAGACATATGCTGAGATGACTTGACAACTTTTTCCAGGCTATTTTCTTTGATTTTTTGCCCTAATATTTAAGGACTCCATTGCAACAAAAAAACCCATGCATAATGATTTCACATAATAAACAGATTTATTTTGTAAAATGTGTGCTTTCTGCCTCAAAACCATAACATCAGAACAACTTCTTTAGTTTGAAAAACTTAGGAAGCAAAATAGTTGACGCAGTTGGTCTTCTAATTATTTCTCTTAATCTTCTTATGTGTCAAAATTTGTAGATTATTTGAAAAATAAGTCTTTTTTAATAGGCTTTTTTTCTAGATAAATTTACTTCTAAATAATATCACCTACAGCTGTATCATCTGCTTACTGTTGTCCAAACTATGCAGCTGGTAGGGAAGGTAGTGGGAAGGATAATAATCTCAATTAATGGAATAAATACAGAGATCTGAATTTCAGTTCAGTTTGATTCAATGCAGGGTACTGCATTCTTTTCCTTAGTAACTACTTAACTGTGAGACTTTTTTAGATTATCTGTCATTTAGTAATAGAGCACTTGAGGATTAGAATTAAAATCTTATCACTAAAATACAAAATATATGATGAAAAAATACATTGTGGAATAGAAAAGAAGAATTTTTATAAGATTCCCGTTTCATTCTTTGACTAAAGTCTGAAACCTCCTGACTCTAACTGATTGAATCAGGCCCTTTATGTTCAGGTGTCATCTTTTATTTGTATTCCCCAAGGCCTCTTGTATTCTTAAATCATATCTTGCTTTCTTCAGTTTTATTGCACTCATTCAGCTCTGAAGTAAAAATAAATATTTGTCTCATTTGTAGGATTTTTGTTGTGGTTTTAAGCCCAGCTGGAGAAGAACACCACCAAACCACTTGCTCAACTTTCCTTCACTTCCTTCCAGCCTGTGGAATAGAGAGGAGAATTGAAGTAAGACTTCCATGTTGAGATAAGAACATTTTAATAATGGAAAACAAATTAAAATGCAATAATAATGGCAAATAATGATGGATAATAATAATAATAAGGAATAATAATAACTATAGTAAAAGGTAAAACCCAAGTGATAAAAAAAAAATTGTTCACCACATGCTGACCAATGTCTGATCCACCCTTCCCAAATCTTCCAGTTAATTCCCCCCAGTTTGATGTTCTATGGTGTAGAATATCCCTTTGGTCACTTCAGGTGACCTGTCCTAGCTATGCTCCCACCCAGTTCCTTTTGCAAACCTCTTCACTGGCAGAGCATAAGACAAGGAGAAAAAGTCCTTGACTTAGGATAAATACATTTTAGCAAAAAACCAAAACATCAATGTATTATCAACACCATTCTCATTCTGAATCCAAAACACAACACTGTAGCAGGTACTGAGAAGAAACTAACTCTACCCTGAAACCAGGGCAGTGCAACTGTTAGTTATTTAAATGATGATAGTACACAGCTTTGGACTCTCCAGTATCTTTATTCCCTTTTTCTTGTGTTGACTATCTTAAATCATTCCAGAACTCAAGACTTGCTTGCACTTATGGTAACAGTAAATTTTTTTAGGATTGCGCAATCTAGATGGTAATTTTATACACACATGTGAAGCCCTTTGTACTATATGTGGCATATAAATATAATTATTAAAAAAGAGTGAGACAGTATTCCCTAAGATCTTCATTGGAGCTTTGGCACAGAGGCAATTAAATGACTCAGAGAAAGTTCTGGCTGTACTTTTTACAGCTTGGCTCAATCCTGCATACATACTTCTTACCTATGACTGAAGGAAAACCTTTAAAAATTTTTGCTATGTTAGTAGTCTTTTTTCATCAGTCTGCTGTACAAGGACTGTAGTCTGAAAAAGATTCAAATATTTCTAAAATTCTCATTGTATGTTTTGTCATAAGTAACTTTTACTTCCTGAGAAATTTGTATCTCAGTAGGATCACCATTTCTGACTGTAGCAGTTACTTTTGTTAAACTGTCCCGGAAAAGAACCCTATGATCAATAGAAATAATAATAACTAATAACAGACACAATTTTAGAATTAACTGATATAAGAACATTACAGAAATTTTTTGATCAGCTTTATATTTAAAATTTGGTATTAATTAACAACCATACTACAAATCTGATAAAATAGGATGCTTTAAAATAAGTATGCTAAATTTTTTCAGCTTCACAAAATATTTAACTTTTTTTTTGACTTTTTTACTTATTCAGCTAGCTGAAATCTTTTCTTTAAAAAAAATTTCCTAGCAGATTTTTTTTTAATTTTTTATTTGTTAAATTTCAGGAAATATTCCTTTCTCTGTAAATAGAAGACAAAACTGTTCATCTCTGTAAAGGGTGCGAACATGCTAGCACATGCCAACATCCATGAAAGGTTACAAAATAGAAAACATCTGAGAAGAATCATAACAGGACAGAAAAAACCATTTAAACATAGAGCTCCCATTACTATTATTATTTTGCTCTATTTTTCATATACAGTACACGGTACTGTTTATCATTTAAATAGTAGCCTGAAAAACAAAAATTGAAAATATGCATGATACCTAGTCTTTAAGTTCTCACTTTTTAGTGACTGTGGCACAAGTACTGTTCCTAGAAGGAAATAGAATCCTTTCTTTAGTATGACTGTAATTATTTAATTTATTCCCTTTTAGGGCTGCAATGGCTGGAGCTGCCATGAAATGTAAGGTGGAATTTGTTGTGGAGTTTGGAATTTGGATTTCATTTCAGCAATATTTTGAAGAAACATAGGAGTATTTACACAAAATTAACACAACCAAATTCATGAGGAATTAACTTTTGAAAAAAAGGCTCGTGCCTTTGGTCATCTACTGCACTTATTAAAACATTAATTGCATGCAGCTTTGATATAATGTTTCTTAAAGGCAATGTTGTGATGTTTTGCGCTGTAAAAGTGCTTATGACCTTTGGAGAGGTATTTGGTTCTTTTCCTGAAGTGGTATCCTATCCTTGTTATTAGATTTGGCTTGTGAAGAATTCCTCTTCAGCTGAAATGGGGATCACATGCAGTCAAGTCAACAACACTGACTTATAGTAATAGCAAGATCTTTTGTACCAATCTAGCTGGTAAGGCAACAAGGTGCTGACATTCAGGAAAAGCAGCAATGAGTGGCAAAATGAAATTGTTTGGATGATATACACCCTGGAGGTATTGTGGTTTGTTGTATTATAAATAATGCAGTTCAAATTATCCCTCCTGTGTTTCTGCAGCGTAGTGGAGCTAATAATGTGTAACTGATGGAATTTATAATAAAAGTTTATTAAAAATGTTTGTTCAGCAATCCTATGGCCCCTTAGTTCTAACTTCTTGTGGCTGATGGTATTGTGCTTACAATTCCTGACCAGCTTATGTGTTCTATTTTGTTTTGTAACACTCACTTCACTGCTTATTTACTCCTGTTTGTTAGCAACTTGTCTTGATGAATTCAATCAAAAGGGTGTGATAATATGTGCTGAATGTTTTATACCCTTATTTAACAAGTCTTAAAAATGAAGAAGCACAAAATGAACATCCTGTGACAAAGGTTACAAAACTCCACTTCTCTTCCTAATGCTTAACGTATTTGAACTAGAGGCCTGAAGTGGTTTTGTGTCTCCATGGACACATAGAGAATGACCAGCTTTTGCTCAGATTCAGAAACGGCTTTCAAGATATTTGCAAAACTTTAACACTTGCCACAGTAGAACTTGCTTTGCAGGCATTCCTGAGGGCACCGCTCCTTAACAGAAGAGACTGTGCCACAAGAAGGCAGAGCCAGGAAAGAAAAAGCCTCTGCGTTAAGTACACCCTCATGAGGGAAGTACATAGCAGTCTCAAACTACATCCATTAGAATTCAACAGGAGATTTCTTCCCCAAAATCTCACTGACATTCATCTTAAGTTGAAAGCAGTGACAGTTTTGAGAAAACTATTACTATATTATGAAAGAAGTGTCAGTGGATTTTCAAATGCCTTCTTCTGAAACTAAGTTATGTGCAAGTAAAAAATAAAAATGTATTTTCTTTTGAGTGAGCTCATAAACAGTGTTGCTGAAATTTGCTTGAAAATATTTTAAATATGTAACTATGTTACCACAGTACACAACAATATTAAAAAGCAATTGCTCTGCTGTGATTGCTTTGTATAGATGCTTTCCTAAGCTTGGATAAAAACAAATGCATGTAAATATGAATGAAGGCTATATCTGTAAACATTTTGCTAGTTATACATGAGAGATGAAATTACCTTTCTAGCAATATGGCCACTCAGAGGAACTGAATAATTTTCTACACTATACTAATGCTCTGGAAACAAAACAAACCAAACCAAACCCCAACCAACCCCAGTCCCACCCCCCTCCAAAATAAAACAACAAACAAAACTCCAAAAGAGTAAAGTCCTCAGACTATTGATGTTATCAATAGGTAAGGGCATTGAACAATTGTTCAGGAATCCAAACGTCGAAATGTAGGAATCTACAATTCATTTCAGGAGTCTTCAAGTCATGTACATATGCTTCAGTGACTACAAGATCTTCAAGACCTTTGCATTCTGAGTGCCATTCTGCTAGACCCTCATCAGTTTTGTTAAACTGTACAATATATACACACCAAACTCAACAACAGGTTTCTGAAGGATGTCAGTTGAGCCATACTGTTCTCTTACACAGAAATACAAGAAGGAACAAAACCATCCACAGAAGGAATGTGGATGTGAAATGATGGCTCCCTATACAAGGAGGACCACATTCCCCCCCATTACTTGTTCAAAAGAAACCAAAACCTGATTTACCTTCTGTAAGTGTCTCTTTAGGATGTTAAAATGAAGAAATGAGAACATTGGGAAAGCACTGGAAGGAAATCATCATCAAAACAATGAGAAACTCACTGATTTCTATTTAGTGAACATCCTAGTTCTTTCCAACTCATGTTACCTAACAAAAACAAACTCACCAGATGGTGAATAAGAAAATCAAATAGATTATATTCAAACAAATGTAGAAACACATTGAACAGTCATATCAAGAACAGCCACAATCTTAACTTTGCCAAAATGAAAATACATCCAAGAAGGAAAGCTCAAGATGAATTGAGTATCTATGAGAGACAGAGGCAAAGACTAAAAGGAAGAAAAATGAGATTCACAATGGAATTCAAGCCTCAGTGCTTCAAGCCAAAGACCAGGAAGCTAGCCAAAGAAAAGCACTAGAACAAAATACAAAGAAAAATAAAAAAAAAATGGAAAAGCAAAGAATAATAAAGCAGATAAAACACTGCAAATATGTCTCGTAGTGTGAAAGCACTATATGAAAACAAATATATGGCAATAGTTGGAAATGCAGAAAAATCCTGAGTTTTTTATTATTTCAAAAGCTCAAAAGAAATCATATTTCATAATGTATATAAAACTTGAAGAAGAACAAAGCTGAATTTAGGACCATTAAATTCTACATAGAATAAAGTTCTTGTTACAAGAATACTACAAATTATTTCTCAAGAATTAGTAGGATTATAAAGGTGATCAGTATGCAACAGATATTTGTTAGGCCTTTGATTTTATAGGCCAATCTGTCTGATAAAGTAGACTCATATTTTGAAATACCTTTATGCCATATGAAGTCATGAGAGTTAATGTTCTTGGGAAAAGAACATATCTGACCATGAAGACTAGCATCAAATGGGTCTGTTCTCTCTTTCTATCATTTCCAGCATCTAGAGCATAAAGAAATAGATTAAAAATACTTTCATATTGTGGACAGATAACTGGAGAAAAATAATTTTCAAAACTGAGGGCTCAGCATTATGACAATGCCTTGAAATAGTAAAAGAGAAAAAAGTGTTTAATATGGTAGAAGAGCTCACCAATCTCAGCAGAATTTTAATGATGTGTGGAAACCTCAGAAGTGCAGTAATAGTAGGGTGAGAAAAGGTATAGGTGGACTCAAAAGTTAAAAATAAAAATTCTTGCTGACACTGAGACATTTCAACTCAAATATGTTGTACAAGAATGAGAGTTTTAATGTTCTGTAGAAATAACCACCTCTTTGGGACAACAGCTGAGATACACCTTGCCTGCCTTTTTGCAACCTTTTTGCATAATTCACTTATTTAGCCAATATTCCTCATTGTGAAACCAATGCTTTGAAATATCTCTGTGAAATTTTCTCACTCTCATTAAAGAGAAATAGAAATCATAAAATCATAGGAGTTGAATGGTTGTTGTATGGGACCCACAAGGATCATTCAGTCCAACTCCTGAGCCTGCACAGCCACCCCAAGAATCACACCATGTGCCTGGGAGTGTTGTCCAAGCTCTTCTTGAACTCTGGCAGGTGGTTGAAACACAGACAGCAGCTAAAGAAATTTATGTGCATTAAAGCAGACAGAAAATCTACATTTTGTTCTTTAAGACTATCAATTGTTTCTTATATGTGGTTGAAGTTATATTTCAGCTCTACTTTTTATTTGACTTTTCAGTACATGAAATGCAAATAAGTAGTTTGGCAGATAGCTAAATAAATTATGTCTGGGAAATCAGTTATTGCACTTCAACTCTTAATGTATGCTTAAACTTTAGACTTGGAAACTTTATAGTTGTTCCTTGTTTTTCACTTCATTTCTAGTTCTAAAAGTTTGCATTATAAAGAATACTGAAGATGGCTATTGAGTTCAGTTATTTCTGAGAAGGCCCTTAGATTTTCATGGCTGTCCCAGTCCCATATGGAACTGCCTTCTCTTTGACTGAGGTTCCCTGCAGTTCCATTTGGCTGTGTGCTACAGAAGAGTCACTGGGTTTCACTATAACAAAGACTGCATTTCAGTAGTTTAAAAAATTGATCCTTGTTGTTACAATTTAAAAAAGCACTCAGATGGGGCTTTGTTAACAGCTATTGTAAATTTTTTTAATAGTCCCACTTGTATAGAGGAGCCATCATTTCACATTATGAGCACACAAGAGTGGAGCTCAGGCAGTGGGATATGCTGTATGTTTAACACTTCAACTCTTGTGCCTCCTATCTAATCAGACAGATTTTAAAGGGCTCACACACAGTTGATACAAAGAAAGAATTTTATCTTCCAGCTGGCTTATCCTCCCAGTACTTAGCCTCTAGTTAGCTCTTGCTCTTTTTTCAGTCTCTATCCCTTTGAAAGGTTTAGAGAAAACACTTCAAAGTGCTGTTTTCAAAGATGAGCTACTCAAGATAAACTCCTCTCCAGTCTGACCCTCTCCTCATATTTCTGCCTTACAAACATCCACATTCAGCTTTCTTTTCTTCAGTTTGCTGCTGTTACATGCAGCGGCCAAGCGTTGTACTCATTTTGCAGATATTCAAAATATATTAGAAAAAAAAAGAAAATAAATAAAGGGTGAAATGATATTTCATCTTCAGACTCCTTAAAAAATTTCCTAGTAGTTCAGTATTAGCAGTCTGTGAAAGAGCAAGAGAGTTCAACACTAAAGATGCACTGCTAATGTATTAATACATAAAATAATTTAATTTTTTAAATACCCTTAAAATAGAAAAATGTGCAATTCTAACTTAATTTCAAAGGTAGCTAAAGGAAGATAAATGTCAATAAATTTTCTGGCTATTGGAAATTTCACATATTACTATAGCTATCCCTTATCGTCATCTATCTGATTTGCATTTTTCCATTCTATGTATGTGTAACACAGATTGTCTTGTCCTTTTTCTAGGTTGAAACTTGTTTTGTTATAAACATGTGAGGTGGTCCAGTCCAAATCCCCTTAGTTCCAGTCGTGTGCCTTACAGTTCAGCATCCAACCCTGTCTTCAGAGTTCATGTCTTTGTTTTATTTTTAGAAAAACACCCTCACCAATAACAGAGACAACCTTCCTCAAAAACACAGTTACTAAGTATTCTGGCTAACAAATAATGCAGTAACAAAAATTTGTTCTTCATCCTTGTTCTGCTTCATTTTCCCTTGGATTTCTAGCCAGTTCAAGCACATTGCCACTTAGATGACACTTGAGGCAGGATTTGTGTCAGCCAGGACAGATCATTGAGACTGATAAACTATTCTCAATAGTGCCTAGTTAAATGTGTCAGCTTTGTTAATAAATTGGTGCTATGCAAAACATGTAGGTCATGTTGCCCCTAGCCTGCTCCTTTGCATGCTCTCAAAGTTGGCATGGTGTCATCCCTGCCACCTGCTTATTCGTTGGCAGGACACAACAAGATGATGTGTTCTGGCAAACGGATGTCCAGCAGCTGAATCACTGCAGTGAAGGCAAAAACCCCCGAATATTCATGAGAAAACATCCTAGAGGGAAGATCCCTCGTGACTGCCAGTACTGGCAATCAGTCATTCCATTTCATTTCTCCTCTTTTTGCCATCTATGGAGTCATGTTACTCAGTATCTCTGACTGGCTTAGTATACTCTTATAGATTGTGTATTTGAAAGCTTGACTGGATTCAGAATGGTGCTGATTTAAACTGCTCACTGGCTAACTTCCAGGTCACCGTTCCAAATACTCTGATATCTTGTCTTAGTAATGGCATGGGACATTTAAAGAAGGATATTCTGCAATGACAGTAAAAACAGTGCCATTTTCATAGAATTTATAACACATTTGTGTTGAGTACTCTTACATAAACTTACTGAAGCCAGAATATAGAAAAGAGCAGAAGTAAACCCTATCATAAAAACAAGATTACAGGAAAGAGATCTTGCCTTCATAAATGTCATTCATCCTGAGATTTGTTTTTCTTTAAGGAATCACTTTATGATCTAAATAAATTATGGCTCTGATTCAGAAAAGCACTTCAGCACATATTTAACTCAAGCATGATTTTGGCATGCTCAGTTCTCAGTGCTGGCTTGTGATGATATTGCTGCAACTGAAGAGGGAAACCCTACACCTTTTATTCAGTACACAGCAAAAGTATACCTATCAGATGATAGCTCAACAAAATAAGTAACCTTTTGGCAAGTATATCCTCAGTACCATAAAATCTGTGGTGCAGGTGAGTTAACAACATTGTTTTCCCCAGCTTCTCTCTGATGAATCTTGAAATATCCCTGTTGCATCAATGAGTAGAAACTAGATTTATTAAACGAACACTAGCTACTACAGGTGTCTTTGAAGGGAAAAAAACCCACAATTATTTAATTAAATAGGCAATTCAAACTTAAACCGTCACCCCTACCCAAGCTGGAAAGCAATTTTTTATAAGGAAATTGATCTAGAGCAATAAAATATGGCCAGAATAGGTAATTGTGTAAAAGACTGAAATTTTAGTTGTACATGAATCTAAACATCTTCTGCCCATCTAAGCAATTAGCAAATAAATATTTATTTAAGTTACAACAAACCTATCAATAGTTTTAGAATAAAAAATGAAAAAAGTCCACAATAATATATCAAATCAGAACCTTTTTAATGTATAGCAGCCTTGATGGGAAGTAGATATCCAGCTACACTATTACTCACTCTAGGCCACTCTTTAAAAGAACTGCTTATGTTTGCCTTGTTCCCACTGCCCATGTTCAGTGCTGCAAGAGGTGCAATATGGACAAGGAACTAGAGGAATTTCAAAGTTTTTTTGCTTGTTCCTTCTCTAAGAATTAAGTCACTTAAATAAATTAATTCTTATACCACAGAAGCAGCAGTTTTTAGAGCAGGAAGTGTCAGTGAGCTTTTTTCCTAATTGAAGCTCAGTCATGCTTCACTTGCTTTTAGGAAATTTGAAGGAAGTAAGGAGTTTTTACTGCAGAATGAACAAACTAAACATATGTTTAAACTCCCCTTTACAGGTCTAACTATTTTTCAAGTACATTTTTCTTATTATGTGAATCTGAACAGGCAGCAGTGAAAAAGGCAGTATTCCTTAGTGAGACATGAGCCTGTAAAAATGTAAAAGAGAAATGAAGTAGCAAGGAGAAATGCAATTAAGTAGAGACTCTGAAGGCACAATAAAAGTTCATAAGGCAAATATTGCAAAAAAAGTTCTAGATGGAAGTATCTAAAATCTGTGTGACTACTTCAGGCTGAATCCCTTAAACAATTTCTCAGCAAGAGCTTTTTTTGTTATTGCAGAATATTGTTTCCCTAACGTGACTTTTAAACTCTTGGATTTTGACAGCACTATGAGGTAAAGGTCTTATCTGACTCATTAACTTTCCATGTTCCAATCCCTGCTCTTAAGTTGAAAGTTTAAGGATTAATGTGGCAGCAAAGTCCTAATAACAGCACAATGATTTATGGCCAAAAACTATTGAATAACTTCACATTCGAGCACACATTGGGATTTGACAGAATCTTTATAAATAGTGTTGAAGAACAGTGAAAGTCCATAAATAAAATGCATTTAAGGCAAGAACATAAATAACATGAAATGCCTTGTATATAATACTGTACAAGAAAACCAAATTCTTTAAGAAGAATTCAAGATCAGAATCTGATTTCAGCTGTGATATCATCTTATTTAATCACATTATTATTTTTTTAACCACAATCAGTTTCTGATCTATTTGTGTACATGTGTGTGTATGTGTGTGAGAGAGAGAGAGAGAAATTTTACACAAATGATATGTGGTTTTCTATCTCTTCCTGTTCCAAAAATAGAAATTCTTGTAAGTAATGTAGCATGAGTACTGCTTGCTGTAAAGGTCTAACTGGGCCTGTCATCTGTCACTTTATCCATTTTATGAGAAAATCAATAAAACTTGTCATGTTGTTCTTTTTTATGGCTCATTGAGCTCTTACCAAACACTCAGTGAACTATTGATTAATGGACAAACTGGGGACTATCAGCTTTTACTAACCTTGAAACACTTTTTCTGTGAACAGCAAGACCTGAAAATGCAACTTTTCAGAGGTTTAGTTCTAGATTGTGAATCATACATGGAATTTCAACTGTTTCAGTTCAGCATCATCAGTTATTCATCTCAGTGTTCTGGTCTGTGAAATCTGCAATTAAAATCAAATGCTAAACAGAATACTAGTGCTTTTATATGGTAAGTCAGGATTTTTTATTCAACATAGGTCACTGCAGAAACACAAGTGGGATCCATCAAAGCATAAGTTTTATTTGTCTAAAGAGATTGTATGTCAATTAAGGGATTTATTTTTTTTTTTTTTAATTTTTGCATCTGATGAAAATGAATTGAAGTTACTCTGGTCTGCCCTGAGTAAAGACAAGCTGGAATTCTTCTTTCCAATCACAATTTTGAATTACTACTTGTACTTTTTTTCTCTCCACTACTCCAGACCCCTGCAGTCTTCATTAACCTCCCCATTTATGTACCCAACAAAGGTTGAAACACTTTCTTTGTGAAATGTCAATAATTTCACTGTAGCTGCTGCTGAAGATAAGTTCCAGCAGTTGTTAGGTTATATATTTATATATATGAAAATTGGAGAGATAATTGTTCTTCAGTATACATACAAAAAACTCAGGCTTTTAGTTTTTGATTTTTTGGTGCACCATTTTTAACAACTCTTCTTCTTGTAATCAGTAGTTATTAAGCCTATTTTGGTTCTGCATACATGGGTGTATGATGGTATCCAAAAGCTCACAAGAAACCTCTCTTTACAGTTGTTTTTTTTTTCCTTTGGTGTTGTGTGATGTCATAGTAAGGTTTCATTTGCCCATTTTTTTTCTTTAATTTTTAAAAATATTTTTATGCAATTAGCCTGCTTCTTCCTTTCAGTAAAGCTGCAGCATAGAGACACCTACTGGGAAACAAATGAACAGAAACAAATGCAAATATCAATAATAATAATAATAATAATAATAATAATAGCAATAATATTTTTTAGAGTTTTCAATATAGTACTGGCTAACCTTATTGATGTTTAGTATTTTTGATTTCCAGAGAAACCATACTCGTTAGATCCAGAAACATTCTAGACAAGGATGTTTAATTTGAATATTCAGTCTAACAGACTATAACAGTGTTTAAACTATCCATGGAATTTCAAATCTTTCCACATATCTTTCCCTTTGAGAAGCAATCAGACAAAACCTTTGTGATAGGACCCAGGAGTAAGAGATGCCATGTGCCAAATTCTGTGCATTGATTTCAGAAGTTTAATCATTAAGGAAAAGCTAGAACTAGATCTAATTATATAAAGAAAAAAAAAGGCAGTATGACAAAATAGAAGCTAGGGGACATATTATTGAAATCTATGCTCTTTCTAATATTTTCACACAAATGGATAGTTTCAGGCAAAGCTTCATTTCAATCTTATACTGAAGTTTTCATCTCTCATTAGATTATAAACCCCCTATCAGCAATATCATTCGGGAAATTCTTCATTAGTCAGAAAGTCAGAATAATATATTTGGCCGATTGCTGTTTAATTACTGTGTAATGATTTTATTCTTAAAGCATATATTATATACTGAATGTGTTATTTAATTAGCCATCTAAATAATGGTAAAGTGTAGGGGATGTTATTGTTTACTCTTTTCTGTAGTTTCTGTCATAATTCATAAGATTATATCTTCCTCCTCTGCTTCAGAAGTCTCCTGAGGATAAGTGCTGTAGCACATGCTTCAAAATATTTACAATGGTGTTTCTATGTACATATAAGTTAATACATTCCTGGAAAAAATCATTCTAGCAGTTAATATTTTGTGAACAGTTTCTTAAGAAAATAAATGATATAAAAAAGTTAATATGAAAACTATTAAACTTTTGAGTTTTTTTTAATTTACTACCAGTGGGAACAAATAACATTTTCCAAATGATTGCACTCAGGAATATATTTGTAAAGGTATTTTAATGCTGCAATGTTTTGTATTAAATGTTCTTGGCTTGAGGCATCTTGCTACTGGTAGAAATGACAACATTGAATTAGCTTTTTCTGAGGAATGACAGCTGAGGGAGATTCACCATTCACTTGAAGGAATTCGACCATGTTTTACCCTCTCTCCTAGCTAAGAATGCTGATCACCAGTCTGCAGGGCAGTCTGGTACACTGCCTTCACCCATCCTCTGCTTTCTAAGGAGCCCAGTCTGGACTAGGGGGGACAATGTTCATTAATGGAAGTTCAGATATTTTGTAAACCATTTAATCATACCCTTTAAAACTAAGACAGTTTAAAACTGTCTTCTAAATTCACAAATGTATCTTATTATACCCTGGCAGGTTTTTGTTGCTTAATTTCATTTTTCTATGTGGATTTTCTGACTCCATTACTCCCTGATATTTAATAAATACCTGCGGAAAGGATGATATTAATTGCATTCCCCTAACAATCTAGGTGTTACATGCAAGTCAGGACTAGAGCAAAGAAATAAGTTCTTGCCCAACCCAGTATTTCTTGAAAAAAACCTCACATAAAGGGAGATGCTATATTGTTACATTTGGGGGAAAATTTCATCCAGTAATGTTTGGTCTCTCTATATATACACTTGCAGTCTCTCTTTATATATACTTTTTATATGGGTTAGTGTTCTGGGTCAGCTATTTTTTATTTAAGTTGCTCATATTTGGTATATTTCATTGTGTTTGGTTTTTTTCTTTTTTTCTTGGAGGGGATACAGGGGAGTAATTTTTACCTGCTATTTATAGCCTTTGCATGACATACCAGTATTTTTCTAGCCTGTAGCTCTTTGGTATCATTCTACATTCTACCAATTCATGTGCAATTTTTTGTCCCAGGTTGCATTGACAACTACAACATTACATGTGTCTTAGAGACATTCTAAGTAAAAGACTGAATTCAAAGATATATTTTTGTCAACTCTGCTTCAGTGCATAGTTTAAGTGGACTTCCCAGATAATTTCACTTACTTCCATCAGTAACCTAAGATAGAAGCTTAGATATCAAGAAATTAAGACCACCGAGTAACTTTCCTAAAAACTTTGAATTCATATTGTTCCTAATAATCTGAAATTCGAAGATTGATGACAAGCTTGTGTTCCTTGTTATCAACTGTGTTCATTCTGAGATAATATACAGATTTTAAGTAAAATGGAAAGTTAAAGATTAGTGTACACTTATCTGAATATGCACAAAAACATATGTGTGTACACAAGTACACATACTAAACTATAACTAGATACATGATGTTTGTTTTTTTGGTTTTTGTTTTTTGTTTTTTGGTTTTTTTTTTCTCTTGAAGAAGGTAAAAAAAGTATTTGTCTCCAAAGTCAACTAAAAAATTATATAAAACCTAGTTTTAAACATAATGGGTAGTTGATTTTGAACTTTGACCCATAACATACTTTACAAAGTCCATGTGCTTATTCAGAAAAAAATATTAGAGACACATTTTTCCATATTTCCATGGGTTTTATTAAATAAAAATCCTTTCCACAGAATGCGGGTGGAGGCTGTTGGGAGTATGAGTGTCACTACATAGAACAGTTCTTTAATGATTGAAGTGTATGTACAATGATTGTACCTGGACTGTTAAAACAGCATGCAACATTTTCAAGAGACTGAAAAACTGCATGTTTATTTTGACTCTCCAAAGAAACACAAGTCATTTTATTCAAGGCAATATAGGGTGACATATCTATACAAGTGTTTCTATAACTGTAAGCACACAACTGCAGAAGCTGAACCAATTTCACACTGGCTTTAGCTTATCTTTTGTTTACTAGCAGAATCAGTTTGATACTTACATTTTCTTCTAAAATATAAAAAAAAAAACCAGTACCTATATCACTGGATTTCCATTTGCAATGGCATTACTGACTGCAAATAATTCTTACATTGATGCCAAAAGAACCAGCAGGAAGAAAAGCACAGGAGGATGAAATGAAGTAACCAATTATTTTATGGTATCAATTCTTGCAACAAATAATGCAGCACTGCATAATTTTAACCATGACTTTACACCTGTCCTGGATCATGCTGGTGGAGGAGACTAGCTTATGTGTACGTGTTTGTGTAAATATATATCCTTTATTTTTAAACTCTTCCTTTAGAATAGTTTCTCAGGGTTATCCCAAATGTTTTTCTGCAATGTTTTCAGTCCCTCCTAAGTTTAGAGGAAAAAAACAAACTTACAGGCACAAAACCCCCTTGTTTTCTAAGTCTAACATATTGAAAATGACAACTTATGTTTTCAGATTGGATTGGCCTTGGGTTAATGTACTAATTATAACACATTAGCATGTGCACACATAACACAGAAAATATGTAAAAACATGAATTACAAATTCTCCGCATATAGATGTCTCAGATCTCTAGGAAATAACTCACGAGAAAAGGAGAAAAAGCAACATTCTTCATTTGAATTAATAGTTTCTTGTTGTGTTCTAATATCACAATTAGGAGCTCCCAAGACTCAAAGCAGGATACAAGATAATATTGTGACTGATAACTTTTCTTACCAGCTAATTGCAAGCTAAGGAATAATGTTGTGATTGGGGTTTTGTTTTGGTTTGGTTTTTTTTCTTTTTTTTTTTTTTTTTTTTTTTTTTTTTTTTTTTTTTTGTTTTTTTTTTTTTTTTTTTTTTTTTTTTTTTTTTTTTTTTTTTTTTTTTTTGTTTTTTTTTTTTTTTGTTTTTTTTTTTTTTTTTTTTTTTTACCTGAGGGAGGAAAACTTCTGCTCATGGAATCTCTGCTGCACAAAGGGCACTTCCAGAAAATTATATGCTTTGAAAATCAGAACTCAGCACTTTATTTTGCTATTTTCTTTTAACTACAGCTATTATCCAAACCACATTTTTAACACCAGTTTTAAAGCATATAAGCAGCTACATCATATGCTATCTTTAAACATTAATGCGTATATATCTGTCTATATGTTTTATAACTGAGTTGCTAAGAGCATCAACCATAGCTCAGGAAGGACTTATGAAATTAATGTTCATTCTCATATAAGAATGTCAAATGTCAGATTCGGGATGTCTTACTGAAGTAAGCCTTCTGGGCTTTCCATTTTGTGGGGACAAATCCAAACAAATCAATAGAAGTTTAACTTTTTGACACATTTCACAAAATCAAGTAAGAGGGGACTGGAAGAGGTCTTGGGAAATTTTCATGTACATTTAATGTTATTTTCTACTAAAACAAAACTACCGGACACATTTTAAATGAAATACTTCAATGTTTAAAAATAAGAATTGCACTGGAATTGAGTTATGGAAAAAATTCTATTTTCTGATGGGTTTATTAAACATGTTTTTCTGTACCAACACATGCTATGTTTACATTGCAATTTCGGTTGAGACTGTAGGACATGTTCACAATGCTAGTACAGATAATTATATTCCTAACTACAGATTTGCTTAGATGGATATTCAAATCTTGTTTACTATTAGGATGTATGTTTTGAGTCATAACTACTTATTTCAGCCTAGATGAGCTTCTATCTGGCAATATGTTTGTGGTTTTCATAGAAACTCTGTAGTTGTATATTTCTGAAGTATGCGTTAATTTTTAAAATGTACAGTAAACTATATTTATTATATTGGAACACATAAATTTGTAAATAATTATGAAGCTTCTGCATGCACTTAAAAGAATAGCTATATGTTCTCAAAGTAGATATCTATCACATTATAGATCAATTCACCATCTATCACATTTTGTTGCCACCACACTAGTTATATCACACTAGAACTGGCTCCCTACATTAATTGAAGACTTTTTATCACTATTTGTGCTTATTAACCCTCCACACACTAGATTTTTTGATGCTTCTACGTGTCTGCATAAAGAAATATGTTAATGCTAGTCACGGACTGATGATTTTAAGTTATATTTGATGTATGCAACTTGACTAGTGGCAGTCAAGTATAAAAGCATTTGATTTTGGCATAGTTTAGATGTCAGGGGCTAGTTAAAGAATAAAATATTGGTGCATGGGAAGTTTTGTTTCTCTCTATCTGCATCTATGCCATTTCTGTATGGTTAGCAATGTCATTCTTTAAGAAAAAAAAAAAATCTCACATAAATGAATAGAAGAAGAATGAATATGGCACTTACATCTTCTAGTTAACCAGGAAAACCATTAGCTTTGAAAGAGAAATGTAAGAAAACAGCTGAAATTGCCAATAGTACACAGGATGGATAAGAAATTAATTTATGGCCTGTAATACCACTGACTTTCTGAATAAACTCCTGAACTCAAAGGCATAACAAGTCAAACTAATTTTAGAAACACAAACTGTCAAAGCACCTGCAGTACATAACAGTTCACAATATAGATAAATAACTGATATTAAGTGATTTTTTCTCTGATCAGTACTTCTCAGGCAGCCAGTCTAAAGACATTTTCTTAGAGCCACAGTGAGCTCCAATGCACAGGTATTTCACTTAGCATTCACTGCTAAATTAGCCACCAAATAAAGGATAGTCTTATTAGCATGGCAGCGCTTCACAACAGAACAAATTAATTCCTCAGGGGCACATGTCTAACATACCTTTACTGGTTTAATAATTGAAATAGCTCATTTGGGGTCAGTTAACTCTGCAACTGTTCATTGTACTACATTAGAATATACTGTGACTGACGGAGCAATAAGTGAAAAACTGCCATGATTAGAGAAAAGAGTAACAAAATTTTCTGTCTATAGTCAGGATGTGTTTAAGCTAGACAGTACTTCAGGATTTCAGATTGTCAGAAGTAGATGGAAAAATCTACAGAAATTATGCTGGAATTCTGCGCTGCTTCTGGGTGAAACCAGGTTCTTTTTAACATCATGTTCTGCCCTAGCTGTGACTCTAATACTTTAAGGTACAACAATGTAAGTTAGCCATAGTCAAAAGCATCTAATGAAAAAGAAGACCCAATTTAAAAAAGAAGTCTATAAGAGTTCTGCAGCCAGCATCTAAAGCCCTGCTCTTTGTAATTCTTCTGCTGAGTTGACTGTGCTAGGAATTTCATGGTCAATTACAGAAGTTCACCAGTGGTAGAACACTTTTGACTGCAGAAAGAATATAAATGTTTGAAGAAATCAAGTTCTGTACAAACTGTGCAATCAAACAGTGATTCATGCTTTCTGATCCAAATAAACCCTTACTTTTTGCAGATTTAATTTTGTCTTAGCTTGAAAACTAATTTGTGTCGTTTGCCTTAATTCCTTGCTGTGAGGAAGGGCAGGAGAGCTGGAACACTTTTCCTTGGTTCTATTATTAAGCAGTTGGCTGAGGGAATAAGTATGTGTAGCAAGTCATTCCACGAGCTCCATAATATGGGCGTGCTGTAATGACAGATGAGATACACAAGAACTAATATTCTTTATGTAAATAGATCTGGGATGAATTATGTAACAAATTCTCACTAGTAGGAATTTTACAGCAATGTAGTCTTAATATTTCTGCTTGGTTTTTGTTGTTTTTTTTTTTTTTAAATAATGATGAGCAATTTGTGGTTGAAACAAACACAAAGAGTATATGTGGGTTGAATATTTAGTCCGTGTTTTTCTAGAAAGAGGTAAATAAATAATGATTTATAACATGTCCAAAATTACGTCAAGATGTAGAACAGGCAAATAGTATGAAAATATCCAAATTTTAAAAAAAAAATCCAAACCTTCAAGTTATTACTTTTGATTGATCTATTTTACAGCTGCAATTAAACTAATTTTATAAATCTAGCTAAACCAATTTCACAGAATAACTAACAGTATTTAGTTAATAGTTTTCAATCACATCTTTGAAGTGATTGAAAACCATACAAAATTAAACGTCTGTTCTCCCACTGTTTATTTGACTGGTCTATTTAGGCATTTTTAATTTATTTTTAGAAAATACAGTGAAAGAAAATGTTTTTTCTATGTTCTTCTAAGGAGCTTGTCAGTGGCCAAAGGTCAAAGGACAAGGGCAATTCATGGGGACGAGAATTAAGAACTATGTGAGAGTACCAAGTCTTTAAAGCAGACAATTTTTTTTTCTGACTGACAGGATGGGGTCCAATGACAGTGTTCTACATATAATTTTTACCTTAGTTACTTGTCTTCTGTATGATCTCAAATCACCTGAAAAGATAAGATGCACTTCATCAATTTTTTTTTTACCATCTTCAAATACTTGGTAGAAATAATGATAAAAAAGTGATTCCAAAGTAGTTTCAGATTAAAAGTATTTCATCTGAATTCATTAAGTGAGCTGTCTCTGTGGCACACGCAGGTAGGCACTACCAGAGGGCAATTCCTGACATCCTAAAATACATGCTAAATTTGCAGAGATGAATCATGTTTTAGAATATATTATTTCCTCCCTTTGGCTTAAGAAATGCTCATATGACTTGCTTAGAATGCATGTCTAATTTATAAAATGGCTACAGATAAATGTGATAAAACATATTTCCAATCAATTTTTCTGTAAATTTTTGAGAATTCTGTCAAAAAAGATATGAATTCTAGAGATGTAAGAAGAATAGCTTGGAGATTACTGTCCAAGTAAGTACTACTGCCAAAGGCAGATAGAAATATAATGTAAAATTTAATATATACTGTCCTGAGCCTAGTCAGGACTGGTAAAAAGCACTGTGATACAAATAACAATTTCATGTATTAGTCCTTAGAAAGAACAGAAATTACAATTATGTAAATCTATCCCTACAGATGTAAATGACAATATTTACAGGAAATTTCTTTGGCAAACATTTTGTTATTAGACACTGCTTGGGGATACAGGGAGTTTAAAACCTACATCATTTAGGGACACCAATTTGCCAAGAATACAGCTGAAGATTTGTTGAGAAAAGTACTCAGGCAATTTAAATGAGAATTTCAACACATGAGAGATGGTTAGAGCTCTAATTAAAGGGATAGCCAAGTTCTAGAGCTTAAATTAAAGCAGCAGAACATTAGTTCATGTAGTTATACATGACAATAACACAAAACTCTGACAACTCGAACAGCTGTCCAAATTACTGTACATATGTGCTACTCTGATTTTACAAAATCACATACATACATTTAGATTATGAGTCTGCAGAGGATTTTTTGAGCATGAGAAAATATCAGGGAAAGACAAAAAATTTCAGGATAGGGAAAAATTAGCATCATAGCCCTGGGGGAAAATATACATACTGAATACCAGAGCAGAAGCAGATTTGATGACTGAATATAAGCTATAAAATCGGTAAAGACATCAGGAGAACTGCAGAAAGTCACTGGAGCTAGCAGGAACTACCAGCACTAGAAGAAAAGCTTGATTTGTTCCTTCTTTCTTCTCCTTTGTAAAACCCCTTATAGTGTACTATTTAGTCCATTCAGAATCCCTCTGAATCTAACACTAGATCCTGTGCCAAACCAAGAAAGGAGCTTTCATCAAGGTTTGTTTTGATTTCTGTATATTATTTATAAATATGGGGGGGATGGGGAAGATATAAACAACATATTATGCATTTGGTAGCCATGCATTTGTAATGCATTATCTTTTAATCTAAAAATCCATTAGCTAATATCCAGTGTTTGGGCAAACTTTTGTAACATTGTTGCAGCCAAACGCTTACAAGGAAATTGGCTAAGCAAAAACAAGGATAATAAAACCAAAATGTTTTCTAAATTACTGTTGCCTGTGTCATTAAATTTCATATTGTGCATGGAATCTAAATACATCACTTTGTTCTGCATGACAAGAAGAAGTGAGCATTCATACATTACTCAGCCACTTAATTAAGAGACTGGGATATTTGCAGTTAGCAGAAACTAATAAGGGAATCACATTTATATTCAAATCACTCCTCAGGGTAGCTGTCTGCAACATAAGCAAGGCTTACTGGGTAGATGTTTCACTAAAAGCTAAGCTAAAAGCTTAGTTTTACTGTATGTTTGAGGAAAAAATAATTCTTTTTTTTTAATCAGGTGAGAGTAAAACAAAGAAATCTGATTTTAATTTTCAAGTTATATTTTATTACATCTATTTTTAAATTCCAGTATGTCTATTACTTTGTATAATACAATAAGGATGTGAGTATGGCTTTACTTGCACAAAACAAAATATGTTCTATAACAAAATAGATTCTATAAAACAGTCAGCTAGGATTACCCTTCAGATGATATTTCAAGATATTTTGAAGGAATAAGATCTATTCCAGACAGCAAGCAACTATCTTAGCAGCCTTGAGGAAATGTTGTAAAAAACAATGCACTGGTACATTGTGAGCTATGTCACAATTTAAAAAACTTATTAAATAAATGGAGTTACCTTACTATCAATTCTCTTTCTGACTACTACTCACTACTGGGCAACTCATTTTGTACTTTGTTAGGGAACTCCACCTCTTAAGGAATTTCAGAATTTAAGGAATTTTTTCTATAATGGGCCAAAAGTAAAGTAGCAAAGATAGTGCTAGCGAGTATAATTAAAGTGTCATTAACTAAGAATATTGTCAGTGACTATTTGTAGGTGACTCTGACACCATCTTCATATCATTGCTAGGGTTCTCACACCAGTTCTAATCACCCTTTTTTCCCCACTTTTCTCTAAAGACATTTATTTAAAGGATCAATGGATCTAAAATCTTTAAAATTCCAACAAATTCTCTGAAATTTGAATGGAAAATATACCCCTAAAAATTCCCCAAAGATCCTTTTAAAACACAATTTTCTTATGGCATTTCATATATATCTATATAAAGAAATTCATATTAGCCATTATCTTATTATTTAAAAATATTAAGGTAATGACTATTTCATTAAAAACCAGTCTGAATTCTAAAATTTTGGGACAGGAATATCAAACATTCATATCTGAAAACTCACAGGACAAATATGTTATTAATTAGTTTTCTGCTTTAAAAGTTGAAAACAGGACAAAAATAAGTCAATAAATTTTTCATTAAAAGAAAGTATTTTAAAGTAGAAAAATAAATTACATCAATTAAAAATATTTTTTAAAAGCTAGAAATGTAAAAAACAATTTAAAAAAACCCAAGAAACCAAACTAAACCTCAAAATTTTGATACAAATATTCAGCATGAGAAAAGTTGTCAATTCATAAATGTAGGCAACAATGAATATTTAATGTTTCCCACAATGTTCAGGTGCATCTGTATCACAACAGGTACATTCTTGCACAGCACACAAGCATGCTTAATGTAGCTCTGCATGAATTTGGTAAGATACTGGTACATTTCAGTGACAGAAACTTAGTGCTTCTAGCCTGGCACTGAATCACTGTTGCAAGCCATTACTGTTTCACTCCTTGCTGCCCATCCATAATGTACATGTTCCCTATTGGCCACCTCACCTATTCAAGTATAACAGAAAACATAAAATATCCTTTCTTCTGTGACCTTTCTATGCTTCCACTACGTATAAGGTTGGGGTTTTTTTCCTTTCCTCCGAAGTTATTTTCCCAAGGATCTTTCTGCTTGTCCAAGATTTCAGTAACTGAGACTCTTGACTTCTATTTTGAAGTATTACATTTAAAGTACTCAAATTTGGGTGATTTTTCAAATGGTCATTTATAATTCTTAATGCATTTATGAGGTAATTTACTACACATTGTTATTTTGACATTTTTGTTTTACTATGTCGTGCACTATGTTCAAAATCATATTATTAGTCTTTATTTTTATACAGCTTTCTTAGGTTTATTTTTCACCATTTAGTTTTTCTCTAACCTTACATAAGACATATCATAATACGTCTTGAAAAACCTTGAAACATAGTCTTGAACAACATTTTTACATATAATGCCAAGTACAGCCCAAACCATAAAAGATCCCCACTGCTTGAACTTCACATTTTTTTCCTTGGGTATCTTTCTACTTGAAAAGAAGGTGAGAAAGTACATAACCTTGTAGCCCAATAAAACAAATAACCTGTGAGTTATGAATAGACACTGGCCTGATGTTCCTCTTTCTTAGTGTTAAGTATTTTCAACCCCTTCTGACACTTGTCTTTTCTTCTCTCCAGTGTAATATAAAAAGAGATAAGAACAAGAAGTGTAGTTGAGCTATTTAAGAAAGGAGCCTTATCATTTGGCAAAGGAAAGAAATGTAAGCAGAAAGAATCTGCCTTCTCATTTTCAGGATTAAAAGAATGGTATCAAGAGCAATACGGAAGGTACAAGAGCAGAAAAAAGATATTCTGCTTTAAAATTGATTGATTTAATTTGGGAGTTCTTAAAAACACTTGATGTGAGAGAAGTGTGAAGATTTCAGAAGTATTTGGGAGAAAGTAGATTATACTTGACACTGGCTGTGCGATTCAGTCTTGCCTATGATCCTTTCCCAGGTAAACTTGTATGCACATGGATATTGAATTTTCACTGGTGTATAAAAATAACAATTCATTATATGAAGATACTTGTTTTCTTCCATAGTACAGTATTGCTGCAGAAAGACAACTTGGAAAGAATACTACTCATGAAGCAATGGAAAATAGTCACAGAACACAAAACAGGTTATGCAACCTGAGCATTTAATAATGGGTTTTGCGTCTACCTCTATCCAGAGAACATTTAATCAGACTTCCACAAAATAAATCATCTGCCTTTCAGTTTGCTCCTAAATGCTTCCTTTGGAACTGAAGGTGTAGAGAGGGAGAATCCCCACAGCTCTTCCCAAGTATGGCAAGTATGTTGTTTACTGAAATACAACTTATTTTCAGCTGCCATCCTCCCCAAGGAGCAGAAACGACCTTAACTGGACTTATCTGGGAAACACCAGAATAAAAAACCCATGAGATGTACACTGCTCTGTAGCAGGCTACAACTAGTTATAGACTACAGTTAACAAGTATCCCTTGATTTAAAAAATACCTAAAGTTTAGATGGATACTGCTAAACAAAATGCACATTTGAACAGACAAAAAAAATTAACATATCATGAAATAACTTGTCTGCATTCAAGTTCAATTCTATACAACAATTTACCTCACATAGAAAAAAATCATATCCATTAGGTCTGAGTCTGGTATTCTTTTTGTGAGATTTTATGTCTTTTTGCAATTTTTGTGTGTACTCAAGTTAATGGAAACACATTTCTTCAGAAATGCTTTTCTTCTGCATATGGGCTGGGACAACCCCCAAACACAAATACAGGCTGGGTGAAGATCACCCCTGACGAAAAGGACTTGGTGGGGCTTTAGTTGATGAGAAGCTCAAAATGAGCTAGCAATGTGTGCTTGCAGCCTAAAAAGCCAAATGTGTCCAGGGTTGCTTTAAAAAGAACCATGGCAAGCAGGTCACATGTGGTTCAAGTTGGCTAAAGTCCAACTAGAACTTGATCTGGCTACTGTCATAAAAGATAACAAACCCCTTTTTTACTAATACATAAGCAACAAAAGAAGGGCTAAGGAAAATCCCCATCTTTTGCTAAAAGTGGGGCAAACATAGTGATGAAAAGGAAAAGGAAAAGGAAAAGGAAAAGGAAAAGGAAAAGGAAAAGGAAAAGGAAAAAGGCTGATTTCTTCTTTCACTCAGTTTCTAATAGCAACACCAGTTGTCCTTAGGGTACCAGCCCTTTGAGCTGGAAGACAGAATGAAGCCCCCATAATCCAGGAGGAAATGCTCCGTGAGCTGCTCTGCCCCTTTGACACCCACAAGTGTATGGGGGTAGATAGGATCGACTCAAGGGTCATGGAGGAGCTGATAGAAGAGCTTACCAAGCCACTTTCAATCATTTGCCAGCAGCCCTGGCCAACCAGGGACATCCCAGTTGAGTGAAGATTAGCTAATATGATGAACATGGTGGTGCTAAGTTTACAGTTGTGACCTGTTCTGGCACTCAGGAAGTTCCCTGGATTCTCCTTGCAGAAGTTCTCGAAGATAAGTGTCACATTTGCTAATTTCCAGGCAACTGGTACCATCATGTATAATACTACCCAAAACACTCCCCTGAGGCTCTCTTTGTAATTGAAAAATACTTACAAGTACTTTTAATTGTGGGAGTTTTTAATATCCATGAAAAAAAAATTAAAAACGATCAGGAAAAGTATCTCTGGGAACATACATTTTTCATAATCAGTCCCTTTAATAATACTTGCAATGTTTTCTTCCCAATTCGTTAATCTAGTTACATGTAATTTCCATGACTTATCTGTCTCAAATGGAGACAAAAGTGTATTTCAAAATAAGGGTGATCCAAATATCTGAAAACCTGTGTTAGGTATTAATGTGTAAAAAGGCATAATTCCTAACAAATAGCATTTTGACCTGGTTATTATGTTAATGGCATAATCAGCTGTTCTATCTCACTTTTATGTCCACAGATCTCAAAGGACCTGAACAGCACTTTCTTTATTTGCAGATGTAAGAACAGAACCATGCAAACTGACAGTTGTCTTTGTCAGGTTAACCTGAAAATTCACTGCTTCTTGTATTTCTGAGTTTATCTACGTTGGTCTACAGTGATGTCTGGTAGTAGGGTGATTCTGTTTGTCTCATGGAATGCCACCTCCAAGGTGCTGAGCATAAGTCACTTATGGGTAAAGGATGTAATTATGAACATGAATTTCACCAAGACAATTCTCATGCATAAATTTAAGTCCAAAATGAAATGTGTGTATTGATGGCCTCTGTTTTATTTTATTTAGAAGGCCAGAAAAATATCAATGTACTTCTGAGATGTCACAGAAGATCTTGGAACAAACTTTAATGGTGTATTGATTCTCTGTCAGGGATGAAATTCAGTCTGTAGTTCTCAGCTCTAGGTAAAAGTCTTTGCCACTAGTATCTGCCACCATTAAAAAGTATTAGTTCATTGCCCAGTTCCTTCATTGTTATTTCCAATTTTACTGTTTCCTTATTTTCCAATCAAAAAACCCCAAACCAAAACCCAAAAAAAACCCTTTATTCTAGACATTTAAAGTCAGTTTCATTATCAGTACACAGACGTATTCTATATGTATTTATATCATCACTTTGATTTTATAAATAATTTTGCATACACAAATTCCAGTATGCAATACTGGCACTATACCAGGCACTATGTAAAGAGTAGCATTAAAGATATGTTAAATAATAGTTATCAAACCCAGTGCTATGGTACCTTTAGGATTAAATTCCATTCATTTAAGACTTCTTAGATGGAAAAACTTTACTTATGAGAACTTTTCTTCCTTTCTAAATTATTAGTAGTAGTCATAAAGAAGTTATTTTTGCCAAGTCCAGAAAAGCATGAGGAAAACCGTATTCCTAAAACTGAATAACCAGTTCTCACAGAAAATACGACTTTTTATCATACGCATTCAAGGACAGTATTTGGTCCTTGTAGAGGATCAGCATGTGATGTAACTTCTGCCAGGGTAGTACACATCTCACCTGCAATATGTCAGCTTTTTCAGTTGTGTCCCTGTCACAGAATAAGCCTTTCAGTTGTGGTAAATTATATGGCTTTTTTGCAAAGGGGACAAAACTTCCACAAGGAATTAGTCTGTGATGAGAACTAGATCAAAAACAGCTCACATTTTCTTATCTGTGCCTTTATTATTTATGTGTTGAAATAAATTACATAAAATCCAGAAAAAAATTTTGCATGAAAGAAAAGACAGTTTTGGGGTTTTTCATGCAAATGGTCCTTTTTAGGATGGTGAAGAGAGAAATCTGTTCCCTATCTCATGTTTAATGGAATTATAATAAAATATATGGGGGATTAGTGAGAATTGACATTGAAACTCAGCATTTTTGTTTCAGTTTTCAAAGGCAATTCCTCTTCATACACCTTTAAGTTCCTGAATTTCAAGGCAGGGACTTGGGAAGCGAAATCCAACCCATCTCAGGAGAAGATCAGATCTGAGACCACTATAGACCCTGTACAAGTCCATGAGACCTGATTAGATCTATCCTAGGGTCTTGACTACTTTGGGGCTGACAAAAAATTAAATCATGTTAGTTTTGTACAAATATCTCTTAAGACATATCCCTGTCCATGACGACATGATCTTTAAAGGTCCTTTCCAAAGGACCTATGAGTCTTTATCACTTTATAAGTTAACAGAGTTAAATAAATTAGCAAAAAACTCCTCAGTGGTGAGTTGTTCTGGGGTTTTCAAAATAATCTCTTGTAAAACAGCCTTTCAAAATTGGCAGTTGATTACAATTTTAATTCAGGGAAGCGAATAATGGTTTTTCACAATAAAATTATCAAATAAAATACTGCTTGTTGAAAGTAAGAGAACATCCGCTGCCATCTAAATCATTTTTATGTTGTAAAGATAGGTCCATGTAGTGAATGCCATACACATATAATTTCATCCAATGCCTTTCTAAATATTTTTACAAACTCTGTGGGTATAGTACATAATGATTTCTTGGTTTTTAGTGGAGGACATCAACGTTGTATTTATTGCATTACAGTACTCCTGAGAACACTTCTGGTGTGTTCATGACTGCAGGCTATCTCTTCTGTTACATCTTTAAATGAAAGTGATACATCAATTTGCAGGTGATTCAAAACTCTGCAGCAGAAGGGGACAAGACTGTATACAGACATTCTTGATTAATGTTTGTTTCATCACAATCATTTGATGTACTGCAAAGAAAAACACATCTGAGCAGAACCCTGCAAGTCCTATGTCACAGGCTGCTTCAAATTTTCCTGCTTCAAATGACTGATATACTCTTCACTATTGCATCAGCTGAAAAAAGTCTTTCAACATAACCTCCCATTTCATTCTCCATATGGTAAATACAGGCAAGCATTTTATAGCAGAGTTTCTTTTAGTTTTAATATAACTACACTTTAATTAGCTTTCTTGCACAAAAAGCAGCGCACTGTTCTACCAGCTAGTTAAGGCAAACAACCCTGTTAGGTTTACACCCGCTTGCTTGATGAGGCTTCTTCTAGCAAACCTGAAGTCAGCCTCAGTATTTGACATCAAGAATAGGGCCTCATAAAAGATGATTGAAAGAAGCCTCATCTGTGTCTATAAATATGTGAAGGAGAGGTGTCAAGAGGATGGAGCCAGGCTCTTCTCAGTGGTGTCAAGCAATAGGACAAGTGGCAACAGGCAGAAACTGATGACCTCTGTTCATTTTGAGTCAGAACATGAGCTGTGTGTCTCCTGTCCTGCACTTGTCTCATGGACAGAGACAAAAGACAGCTGGCAAAGCTGCTGTCTCAAGCACTGTCCCTTGGGATGCTGCATTAGCACTATATGTCCTCTACTCCAGAACATCCCAGGAATACAGAATTTTTTTTCAAATATCTTTTTTCCATCTCTTCTCCAGGCTGAACAATCCCAATTCTTTTAACCTTTTCTTGTAGGAGAGGTGTCCCTTTCCTCTATTATTCATGACCCTCCTCTGGAGTCACTCCAGCAGGTCCATGTCCTTCCTGTGCTGGCACCCCAGAGCTGGCTGCAGCTCTGCAGGTGGGGTCTTAGCAGAGCAGAGCAGAGCAGAGGAGCAGATCCTCTAAAGATGATTCAAATTAATTTTTAGCTTGTGTCAACATGACTGTGATGATTTCAAGTAAACCTAGTAGAGTGAAGGAGTTTACTGAACTACCAACTCCAATTTAACTGTAGGATTCAGGGGAGGAAAAGATGAAAAAAGAAAATTGCATGACATCAGAGAAGAAACAAGAATAAAATGGTTTACATATATATAAAAGCCTTAGTTGAAAGTAGTACTAGAGATGCCACAGAGATATTATGTAAGCCAACAATACAGCTCCACCTTGAATGCCAGTGATTTCTGGTCATCCTGCCCATAAATTATAAAAAACCTGAATATTCAGAGAAAAATGACAAAAAGGATAAGCACAAAGAGGGTCCATAGAAAGTGCATTGAAAATATGAGTTAAAGGCACTGTGACAAAGGCACAGAAAATGATGCTTCTATCCATGAGCTCTCAAAGCATATCAAGATTTCTGCTAAAATGAAATGAAAAGTTTCTGCAAGAGGAGATATACTTCTTAAACCAAAGGGTGAGGAAGGATAAGCATTATGCAGGTTATGACATTATTTTCTGGCAAAATTTTTTTTACAATTTTTTGGGAGAAACTGACCCAGGCCATCATAAATGAGTCCCAGGGCACTGGAAAGAAGAAAGACAGAACATAAAAAAAATATAAGATACCGTCTTATTTTTTTTTTCCTTTTGCTAAGGTTTATTAAATTATTATAATTTAATAAGTATACTTGGTGTGGTTTTGCTAACACATTAAGATTCCATAGATTTCTATATCATGTTACTTTGATATACTTAATTCAAATTTCTCTTTACTTTCCTCCTTTTTTTTATTTCTATTTCCTCAGACCCTTCTGTGAATTCCTTTCAGAATAATTGAAACTTTCAATACAGCTTGATAAATTCAGTTACTTTGTAATCAAATTACTGTATGGTGGCCACTTTGTCCTCCAGAATGGCTTTTTCTTTAATCACTATATAGGAATTAGAAATTTCTTTCTGCTGTTTGTCACTTTATTAAGTATACCCCTTGCCCAAATCCTTGAAATCCTTGAAATACTGTTGTTAAATCAGTATTGATCATCACAGCATCCTGTCACCGACTTAGTGGATATTCTCACTGAATTTGATAAATTTGCACAAACCTTTCAGAGAGCAAAATTCAGACCAGTGTAAAAAGGCTTGATACTTATGAAAGCTTCTTCTGAATTTTGCTTTATTAAAAAAAAATTAATTAATTACTTTCCTCTGTTTCAGGTATCAGAAAGATTGTAAAGTGTTAGTGGGTTTCATTGAATGAATACCCACAATAATTAAATAAAATGTAAAAAAAAAAAAAAAATCTGATGGAGAATGTTTGTATGACTAATTCTTTCCTGAAATAGCATACTTCACACATTATAGCTTTCTGTCTTCCACTGAGAAATAAAAGTACCAAATATTTTTAATTCCTCACCTTTCTATTCACTATGAGGATATATAGATAGAGTAATTTATTCCTACTGTGGTTATTTGTAGTGTTTGTCTCTTGCTGCTACTTTTCTTTCTTTCCTCGCTTCTTTCTCTTAGAGCTATAACTCCTCTTAATGAAATTGAGGAATACAGTAAGTAATTTCAGTGAGTGATAACTTATAAAGGATATTATTGAACAAGCAAGTGTTAAGAAAGGTAATGTGTTAATAAAATTTTTCTATATTATGCAACTTATTAACTGTAATAAAGCTACCAATGACAGGTAACATTAAGTGTTTTCATATTTCTTCCTGGCAGATTGTTTAACATACCTTATACCTTTTAATAAAGAAAACAGTAATTACCCAGGTGAAAATACATGACATTCGAATATTTTTATGACTTAATAAATACAAAGGTAGGGGCAAAGTCCAGTGAGGTCAATGAATTGACTTCTAGAAGGTCTTACAAAAAGAATTTGGTACAAAAATGTCAGAACCATGGATTAGATAGGTGTGAGGGTTTTGTTACTCTTAGAGTTTGGTTGTTGGTTTCTTTTTTACCCCCCCACCCAAAAAAAAAAAAATTTTAGCTAAGGATGACTAATCTCTATTAATTTCCAACATTTTTTCTCTTGGAAAATATTTCCTTATTAAGAAAAAAAAATATTGTTTTCCGTTTTTCTGCTGCCAATAGAGGCTTTTTAAAATCCCTGATTTATTTTTTTTCACAAAAATACTTCTTCAATATGCAGAATATAACTGTTCTTCTGTGTAAATAATTAGTCATAATAGCTGAAAAAATATTTTCAAATTCAGTGGGTTTCACTTGCTGTGTATGAATTCCTATATTATTTTCAGATAATATAAATTGGTTCTGCTACACAGACCTTCACAATTTACTCCACAGGCTTTTATAACATGGTACTTCTGAAATTGGTAAGTCCACTCAGAGAGATAGGTCGATAGATAGACAGATAGCACTTTAACACTGATTAACAGAAACCAGTTCTATTAATCTCCATAAATTTAATATTTGAGTGCTAAAAAGGCAAATCACCTTCCCTATTATTTATAATTAATTTAAGAATTAGAAAACCTGGAAGAAAATTTAAATTAATAAAATAAAAAATATTATGTATGGAATTATGGGGTTTAATTAAAATGTACAGATGTTTTTCTTTGTTTTCATACAGCACTTAGTGTTTTATTGGTTTTATCATCAGAGCACACATCCATTCAGAGCTTACACATGCCTAAAAATAGAGGATCAAGCAAAAAAATATTTGGATTTTATTTACTTTAGGATTTTATATACTTAAGGATTTTCTAGCACATAGTCTGACTAACTCCACTCACCCTTTAAAAGACAAGCTGTTTTAACCTTATTTCATGAAATAAAGAAATGGCAGTCTCTTCACTGATACCTGAAGCACAGTAAAAATCAGTTATTTCCAAGGTATAAATTTTTATGTCTAAAGATAAAAATTGAAATATTTCTAGTAATTTGTAATTGCTTCAGACCAACATCCCTGATTTTCTTTTTTTCACCCTTGTATTCCAGAATAACTAAACTCACTTGATAAATATCAGTGATCTTGAAAACAAGCCTGCAATGTCCTCATTTGAGCTTTGACTTGTGATGTTGACTTATATCAGATGCACCGGCCCCTTATATTTCTTATACTTTGTCTTGCCACTATGGTCAATAAAACTTTTATGTAAAAAGGGAAAAATGCCACTCTTATTTGCTACATATACTTCTAACATTTCTCCCTGTCTGTCATATTTGTTACTTCACTCAAAACATTTTTTTACTGTTAGCAGTAAAAACTAAGGGGATGTTAGTTAGATTCTATTGCCTCGCATATTAGCAGAAAAATAGTCAGATTTTAGTGACAATGACTGCATGATTCATTAAAGAATTTGATTTTCAGAAAAGTGTTATGATGAAACAATGTTTTGAAAAAATGTGGAGAGCATAATGGTAAGATCCCACCACAGAATTGTAAAAATGTTACAAACTGGCTGGCTGGCCCAGTGCTAAGCCCAGTGGAAGCCATTTGAAAAGATTTTCCATTCCCAGTTCTAGAATCAGTACCATGAGCATGTTTGTAAGAGAGGATGGGCTAACCTCTGCTTTTCACCTTCAGCAATTAAGTCATACTGGTCAGGCTGAAGTATTGAAATTTTACCAATTCCTGTGCAAATCACTCTGTGTGTAATGAGAGCACTGTGCTGTTCTCTTGCTGTTTTTGCATTCCATAAGAGTATATGCTTACAGAGAATTTGTAATTACCCTTTTAAATAATTCCAGATGGAAACCTCGTTTCTTGTACTGAAAACAATGCTTGCTTTTAACCTGAGTTAGGTCAAGAATGAAAGTGTGGTAAAAAGACTGTTGTGTTTCTGCATATATACTGATTGAATTCTTCAGCAATGGATAAACAATATAATTGAAGATAGTAAGATTACATACTTATCACAAATTTAAACCTTTTTGTAACCTAAATAGAGAGGAGAGCAGCCCATTGTACTCTCTTGTTGTGCAAACATGGCACAGATCCAGAAATCTACTCAATTTTTCTTCCAAAAACTAATGTTTTGATTTCTCAGATTACAGATACAGGGCTCTCTCACATGTTATCATGTGTTCCAGCACATCTTTGAAGCAGCCTTCATCACACATTGCCTAAAGCCTACCTGTGTTATTTGCTAATTTCTAGCAATTGAATAAACTTTCCCTTCCAAATAGTGACTGATTAAATGTCAATAGATTGGAAGCATCTTCTCTAGCAATGTGAATCTTTCAAGGGTCATGGCCTGTGAAAGTGATTCAGCTTACAATGCTTTGCATTATTCTGTTCAGAATGCATTTCAAGAAACATTGAAAAAAGGAATGGGAGAAGATTTAAAATGTGTCTCTCCATTAATGTCTCATAGAATCATATAGCCTCTTTTCATGGAAAGATTTATAACCCAGAAGAGTGATTTCAAAGGTGCAAGATGAAACTCCTTCTAGTCTTTTGTATGACCTTCTGAGTATGACCTAGGCCATAGGAGTCTTGGGCCACAAAGACAACTTAGAGCACATCCTCAGACCATTTTTCTTGAGCTTTGCTAGCCACCTAAGTTAGGTACAACTATCTCCACTAAAATTAGGGGTATATTAGGGACATTCTAAGTGCTTCCAGAAGATTCAGAAGCAGCAGTCCAAGTGATAACCTGGGTGAAAATACAACAAAATTAGAAAGGAAAATTCTCATTTTAAGCTCTAGCCTCTTCTCAGCATTTTTCTCCACATTGAAATAATTCAGCCTCCCTGCACCACAGAAGATACTGCAGTGTACTCTTGAATGTCGTATACCCTTTGGTAGTATAGTAATAATATTTAATGTTCCTTTCTTGCAGCAGCTGCAAAATACAAAGAAAAATAATGATCTATTCACAGATTTGATTCCTAAAATCTTTCTTGAGTCAGCCGAAATGTAAAAGAAGATTCTGCAGTCTTGCTAACACACATAGATCAAAAATCATAACCCTAATATTACAAAATCACAACATGGGCTTAAAAGTCCAGAGGAATTTTTAATACCACTGAAAAATCACCCAAGTTTCATGATATGTTGAAAATTTAACATTAAATGTGAGGCAATGTCTATTTCCTATCATTTCTCTGTTCTGCTCAGAACTCTCTAGTTGTATTCCTGTAAACTCTCAAATATACTTAATCATTGTGACTATATCAACTCCAGCAAGTTGTTACAACCCCCTGCTCCTCTGATCCTTTTACTCTGCTGTTTTTGTTACATTTTTCTTCTTCATTTGCAGCTATCTTAAGCTTTTCAGCAGGAGCACTAGTTTATTAAGTAACATTATCATAATAATCTACTGAAAACTGAATACAGCTGATGGTTACTGATCACTGTTCCAAATACCTCTAATACATCTGCAATAACATAAATCTGTTTTTCTAAATAAGCAGAACAAGTTCACTTTTGTAGAAGGATTTTTTTTCTGTGTTCTGCTTTTTGTAAATAAGTATGAGCACAGGGAGTAAAAGAAGGCAATGACTACCAGAGCACTGGATGAAGTAGATAGTATATTGACTTTGGTCTACCCATAAGCTTACATTTATATAACAAAGATAAGAACCAAGCCTAGAAATACTGTTGGTTTTGAAACAATAATGTCTCTTTTTGAATTATGTATGTAAAAATGTATGTAGAATACATCTTTGCAAACTGCGAGGTGTTATTGTGAGCTTGCAATACTTAACTTTTATTGAACAAAAGGTCTAAGCTTTTATTGAATAAAAGATAGGGTTTCAGTCTTCATGGCAACAACAGAAAAATAAGCATTCCCTGTGTGCCAATGTAGAAAAGCAGCCACGAACAAAAGCCAGAAGCTGTCACAATTTTTATCATCAGCTTTCAAATTCTTTCAATAAATGTAATCTTAAATATCATTGCATTGATGTTGAAAGCTCTGCAAAAAATCTACACAAAATATGTCTAAGCTGAAAGAAATGGTAATGGACAACAATATGAAGTCTGAGAACACATGAATTAATACAAACATCTATCATTTTGGTATAAATCTGTTTTTAAGTGGACATGAATGATATTCCTACCCAAGCTATAAAAGTGTGATTTCAGACTAATCAGTCAATTGCGATTTTCTTCGCAACTCAGCTTCTGCTTCTGCAATAAAGCCCTCAATTTAGCATCAAAAATGCTACTTGTAAGCCATTGTTTATTGACAAGTCATTTGTCAGCCCTTCCATCTTCCTGTATAGCTAGGGAAACTTGGATGTGTGTTTTTTCAAATATCTTAAGATATTCTGACTATTTAACAAGGAGACAGAATTTCAAAAGCCTCCATCATGCTCTTGGATTCTCATTGTAAGAAAGAGAACATGTAGCCATGCATCTCCTAACCGATAATTAGTTACACTGACCTAATTACGTTAGATTAAAATGATGCTGAATATTATGATTAATGTTCATAAACTGAAGTGCCTGTAGTTAACTTGGGCTTGAGATTACTATTTGGCCCTTGCAAACATTCTTGGCATGAAGTTTCCAGTCTGTTAAGGCACCTACACCAGGAAAAATTGCCTCTAAAATCAGGTTGTGATTGCTTACAAAGCTCATCTAATGAAAACCAATAACTGGAATTTGCAGTCACACAAGTTCAAATTAAAGACAAAACATGCTGCTGAAAGAATATATTACTGGATTCTCCATTTGCTACTGCCACCTAATCAGTCTTCAGTCTCTGAAGATATATTTGGCCATAGTCTCTCCATTTACGCATTTTGCAAATTCATCAACCGATCTTACCATACCAGTTCAAGTTTGCTGCTAATTCTTGTGTTAATTTCCATGAGTCCCACAGTATCTCATTTGTCAGAAGCTCAGAAAAGAAATAGGTAAAGTAATGACTTATAAATAACCTGACAGAAGTTTTGACACATTGTTTGTAGCAATACTTAGTGCTCATTTTTCCAAATATTATATTAAGAATCTTAAAGTAAGAATATATTTGATCCTGACACAGCTGGCTGGCTAACTGTCAAATTAAAAAAGGCATGAATTTAAAAAGATATTTTATGAAAAAATCCAAGTCGTTTTGTATTTAGAAGTTAAACAAACTCTCCTGTATAAACATATTATATGAAATCCCATAAAGTGTTTAAATAAACTAAAAGAGAATAAAAGATTCTTTAGTACCATTTTTGATAAATCTATCAAGAAACCTCCAACACCTATCGAAACCAGTGCACACATAAAGACCATAGGGAAGAAACACTGTTTGTTCTGTTTATTCAGTCAATTTAGGTTACCATCCAGTTGCTTATGTTAAATCAGAGAAACCCTATTTTTAAGTATGCAAAAAAGCAGAGAAATAATTGTCACATACAAACAAAATTACTGAGATATTTTATCTTGCTAATGTTAAATATATTTGATCTTTTTAATTTAGTATTGCTAGTCAAAGAAGTAATTCAATTTTTTTTTATTTAAATACAATTTCCCTGCCACTGATTTTACATCAACTGAGAATCCCTGTTCCCTCAGGATTGCCTTTAAAATATGTTACACATGCATCTATCTATCTATCTATCTATCTATCTATCTATCTATCTATCCTTGTTGTGTTATTTGTTTCTTTTTCCAAAGGTATTAAAATATTTCAGGTTTACACCTGCTAATGTTGATATAAAGTTAACTTTGGCGTCCCCCACTCAAGTAGTTGTGTTCCTGTAAGTTATCATCAGAATCTTATTCCAGAAGATTTCATCCAGACCAGATAAAACTGATTTCTCACACATGCAACTTGTTGGTTGCCAAATAAGAAAAGATATTGGAATTTTATTTTAATTAGTTTTTAATCTAGTGCAGGTATTCCACTTCAATAGTAGTACAAGATTTGGGGCTTAAGTTTTCACTCATAGTGTTAATTTATCAGGTTAATTCATGTTTTGGAAGTAACTTTTCAATATTTAAACTACAAGACCAATAAAGAACTTTTTTTCCTTTGCATACATAAAAATTTATCCAGCTCATCCACAAATTGTTTGCTTCCTTTGATACCTTAAGTGCTCTGTCTTTTTATTTTTTCCTTCTGCTCTTATGGTTTGTACTGAATTTTATGTCCTTTTCGTTCAAACTATGCTTCTATAACCATGCAATTATGTAAGTATCTTTCTTCTTTTTATTTTTTTGTTTTTTAATATAATATCATGTAAATTATTCTATCCATCAAATTAACGTACAAATTTCTACGACAAGTTTATAATTTCAACCTAAAAAATATGATCCACGAAAGAAATCAATGACCCAGGAATACCTATTGTAATCTCAAGGATTTTAAGAAAATAGATTATATTCTGTGAGGCTTCATTATTAATATTTTAATGTCTGGAGATATTAATGTTGCTTTAACATCTATCCTGGAATTTATATAGTACAATAAGGTCTTTTTATATCTAAAAATATGCTTATTTCCCATTTAGGACAGTATCTTCATTTCATGAGTAAATACCACTCCTAACGCTTAGTATTCATGTTGAGATGTATGGGATAATTTAAAATATAGAAAAAAGAGAGAGAGAAATACTTTCATGAGATTCTTTAGGTACTGATCCCTTTTTAACTGCTTTAGAACAGAAATTTAAGGCATGAAAGGTGACTATGGAATCCCAGGTAGGAGCAATATGCTGATGCAGATCACTCAGAAGGCAGCTACGATGAAAGGTCCAGAAGATCTCATCCATGCCCCAGGAAAGGAGTCATGAGTAAGCTGTTGGTGGAACAGGCTAAGGAAAATTGATCCAGTGCTTCTGAGTGTTAGTTTACCCCAAAATAATTGTTGGCTACATAATTGAGATCAGGCAGGAAATATGACTTAAGTCCCTACATAAAATAGACTTTTTCACCTCCCAGACCATATGAACTTCATGTCAGGATGGATCATTGCTGTAACTAAAACAAGGTAAATTAAAATATTGAATTTTACTTATGGTAGCTAACAAAATAATACTCCAGCCTTCATACTTTTATGTATATTATTTCAAAATTGTATGTATATCACTCCACAATTTTTCAGTCTCTTATTCTCTTCCAAAAAAAAAAAAAGCAGCTAATATAAGATTTTATGTCAAATTTTGCAATATGAAAATATTTGCAGTTGAGTTGAAAACTGTTAAAGCTCTTGAGATGAAAGTTAAGAAATGCTAACTCAGTTCTAAGTCTAGTCTGTCCTATTTGATATTAATTTATTAGTAGAGAAAAGAACACATAGAGTGAAAAATTTTTACTTTTTTTAGTCTCACTAAGAAACTATTATGTATGCATATGACAGCTCGTGTATTGATTCCAAAATTACACAAATTTGTTTTAAATCTATTTCATTAAATGTTTAGGATTCATTTAGAGGCAATAGTCATTGATAGAAGAACACAGCATAAAAATCTTTTTTCATCAACAAATCATGTGAGCATTATTTCAAAAGAAAGTCAAGTTATTTCAAATTTTAAGTCCATATTCTTCTGTGTCCAAATAGTTTAATCTTATAGGAGCTACAGTTCAAATGATTCTTGTACATTCTCTTCTAAAGAATAATTTTCTAGCCAGGACCATATTTTTAATGATTGCTGTAATTTTATCAGGATTGATCCTGTAAGAAAGAAAAGTATTTTATCTATAAGACACACTACCTTTGAAAAAAGAAGCATAAAATAAACTAGTTTTAAAGATTATGTCATTCATTGTGATTATACTGGGGGAGAATAATATTGTACTTCTATTTTTCTTTCTCTCACTGAGTATTTCTGATTTGAATAAGTATGATTTTTTTCTTTCGTAGTAACTAAGCAGCTGATTTCTCTAACTAGTGGTACAGCTAAAGATTCATAGTCTGTGAAAAATGATTCTTCACTTAAAGAAGATCAATAAATTGGGAAGCCACTGAACAGTGTAGAAAAAGCTGATGAGACTTTCCAAGTTTCTGTATTAAAGAATTAATCCAAGAATTTCAGAGGTTAGCTTGGGAAATTTTAATCAAATAAACTAGCTACATAATTAATGATTTAGTGGAGAAAAACCAAAGAAAATTAATTTGCTTTAGAAACACACGTTGTACACATGGCAAAACTTCTATTATAAATTTACAAAGGTAGCATAAATGTACATTTTAGCATTAGAGATTTGTGTATTTAAACTTAGGGGCAGCGTACAAATTCATACTATTGATTATTGATCTATTGATTTTTGTTGTGTCAACTGTGCAACTGTTGTAATTGTTAGTTCTACCTATACTCTCTAAAGAACTTGAAATTATAGAAGGGAAAGCCAATTTAAAGATAGAGAAGAAGGTTAACAATCTTTTCCATATTTTCTTTGTATCAAAAATGGATCCCATACAATAAAAAAAATCTGTCATTCTTTTTTCATGGTAATAGAATTGCATGATAACAAGAAGAACATTTCTATTTGGAGAAAAAAACCCAAGTAATTAATTGATGCAGCGTAATGGCATTTTTTGAGAGAAATATAAAAACAATTTGTTGAAGCTGTTCCTAATTTATTCAAACAATGTAAATGCAGTTTATTGATTACACTTTAGAATTCTTGGTTGAAGAAAAGGGTAACAGAACCATAATAGATATTCTCTGCCAAAAGCACATCTCTGAGTAGATGACCTGAAGTTGGCTAACTTCAGAAAATCAGTCAACAGAGAAAGTAGATCAGATAACTTCTCACTGCAGATTGGTTTCAGATTACCTTAAAGGAGGCATGATTCATGAAAGTATTAATCTATTTGTCCATTGTGGGTTCATATGCAGAAGCATGGGATTTTTCTGTTGAACTAGTATCAGACATTAATTTTACTTGTACTGTGTTGACTTGTTTCTTCTCAGACTACCAGTATGGAGGCATACTGGAAGCCTCCTAGCTCAGCTGTAAAAAACAAAATTTAATGGAAATCTTAGCTTTTCCCTAGTAGAAAGTATAAAGGGAAATTTTCAGCAAATGCTAATAGTTTTATTTATATACCACAATAAGGCCAACATGGTGCTTTGACCCTGGAAGGAAAGCACATGTTATTATAGTAATTTATATTTTAGGAATTCTGTCTCCAAATGTTTTGCTGTGCTTTGATTTTCAAATTACAGGTGTATTTTTAATTAATTGTACAGATTCACTGGTAGAATAAAACCGTGGTTCCTAAGGTTGAAATTTTATCATCGGTCTCTAAAATATGTTGATTGAAGTGAAACATAGATGACTGAAACCTGTGTAGAAATGTCTGAGCTAGCTTTAAGCTATCAGTATGAAGATAATAACAGTAAACATGCAAGACACTGAAGCTCAGCATGAGCTATAAAATAGGTTTGGGGAAAAGCATCAATACATAGGAAATAAAATTGGAGGTATTAAAACTGCCCTTTGGCTTATAACTGATTTTCCATATTTTTGACTAAAGTATAAACCAGGCACACCCTGGGTTTTTTTGCCAGTTTGCACTGTATTCTTATCACCAGTCCTTGGCTGCTTCCACAGCTATCCAACAATTGGTGTTTGAGACACACGTGGTAGCTTTATCTTCTGGGCTCCTACAGCCAGTGATGTCCATAGCTGATAGCTGCAAACAACAGCACAGCAAGCAGGCAGCTGCGGGGGTTTCTGCCTGCCCTCCAAAGGCAGCCTTTGAACAGAATCCTGGTACCCATGCTCTCTAGGTACTGCTGAACCCCTGATTAATTTGTGTAGATACATGTGCAGCCTGCTGCACTTTAATTATGCTATGGAGTTGAATGCCTTTGTGTAGCTGCAGTAGACAATCTCTCTGACTTGTAGACAATGATACTGAATGCAGTCCAACATGATTAGAGAATGTCTCTTTTTACCTGATAGTATATTATGGCATAAAATTTATCCCATCTAAGTCTGCAGTATAAGGGTAAATGCAAAAGGCAGATAACTCACTATCATATCCACAGCAAAACATTTTCCCTACATATCCCTGATAAAATTTGAATTCAGTTAATTTACTTTTGCGTAAGCTTTGCCCTTCATTTCATATTCTTGGTGGTATGAGTTATTACTGACATTTAAGAACGCCGTTTTATAGCAGTTCAAAATGGAATGCAGGTAAATAAAAAATGACATTACACATAACACAATATAAAGGGTTATAAAAAATGCAAATTTTAGTAGCTCATCCATGCTTACATTTAGGGTTATTGGAAGTATTAGAACACCCCATGAAACAAGAACAAATGCCTTATTGCTTGTGGTAAGACAGAATAGGAAGGATAAAATAATTAGGCAAAAAAATCTTTGGTCTTATCCTGAATAGTCTTCTTTGATAGTGAGCATGGTAGCCACCCTTAAGCTAGTATTAAACAACGACTAATAGAAAAATTGTGGAAAAAATCCCCAACAAATTAATGCTTACAACAGGAAGGAATTTACAGTGTGAAGTAAGAAGTAAGCAAGCTTACCCTTTAAATAATGTATCAACCCATATCTTAATAAAATGTAAGAGAACTTGTACTTCTGATGAGTTTTTTTGGTCATCCATATCTAAATAAAGTACAACAGAAAATCTTAGAAGCTTAGTTTGGATACTGCATGCCAAGCCTAATGCTGTGCTGAAATCAAATACGAGTCAACTGGAAATCATTTTGATATAGAACTGAATGGGGATTTTCGAACTGCAATGGAAAATCATGCTTCCATATTTTATTCCAGATTTAACTTTTAGTTCTGGTGCATTTTGAGTCTGAGTTTGAATTTGGCTTTTTTATTAGGAAGAGGGGACATTTTTGGGTTTCTTCTTCCCAATCACTATCACTATCTACTATTTTTGTGGATTAAGAAACAATTACTTGGTCTTTTTATCTCATTTCATATGTTGATTTTTTTTTCCATTTTACAAGTATCAAATAGAAGAAAAGATATGAAGTTGAAAACATCAAAATCCCCAGTTATCTTCTAGGTGAAGAGGAATGAAAATTTAGCAACAACACTTGAATACGTATTGTTTGGAATATAGGTGAAGACCAACTAGGAACTAGATAATTTCCAAAACCTAAATCAAAGCTGAATTTAATCCTGTGAGAGATTTTTCACTATATAAATTTCACTTGTGCAGTATTAATTGCATTCAAACACCATATATATTGAATTATTTTTAACGACAGTTAAGACATCAAATTTACTGATAGAAAGTCATAAGTTTCCTGGATAATTTGACTAATTTGTTTTTTGGGATGCTGAAGCCCTGAATGACCTCTGTTTCTTTCTTCTTTCTCTTTCTGTCTTTTACATCACACATATCTGTATGTATTTCATATCACAAAGCATGACTAGTTCCTCAAAGCACTGCTGTTTTAACTTGCTGTTCATACTTTCTTTTTCTTAAAAACTTCTTGTAATAAAAATTTACCTTATATGATATTTTTGTACATGTTTACCTATATGCATTCCTTATGATCTTCTTGTAAATCCAAGATTTTATCCACACTGGTTATGCAAACATCTTTTAATTAAATACTACTTGTGCTGAACTCTTCTAATGATTCTTTTACTGCAAAGGACACCCTGCTGATTTTCAAATGAAAGACATGTCTATGGGCATAAACCCCATGGTGAATTTTGAGTAAGGATGACTGCTTTTATTTTTTTGAGTGGATTATTGGGATTATTGGAATATTCAAAACCAGAAACTACAAAAAAGTCACTATGCATAAATTTGCATTTGTACATAGATAGATAGGTAGATGGGTAATTAGGAAAAAAAAATACAAGCTAAAAGAATCAGACTGGATGTTTGTCAAAAGTTGCAATTAGAAGGATCATCCTTCCTGGTTTTTCATGTTGCCGTCCTGCCCTGTTGCTGAAAGGGACTACATGGGGCAGAAAGCCATCAGAAGAATAAAAACCTGACCCACAGGCATCCTGAATTCCACATACTGGCATGAGGATAAACTGACATTTCCAAATGAAATGTGTCATCAACCTTTACACTCTGCCTTTAGACTCAGTAGAGGGGCTTGAATGGGAGTGAGAATTTTTCATATATCTGCTCAGAAGAAGCTCTCTTGCCTCTGAAAGAAGACTTCATGGCTTTTCCTAACCAAAGCTCTGCACAAATTATTCCTGAGTAAGTTGCTGATCAGGTTGCCAAGGAAGATTTCAAAATGGCCATAATTAGGTGGTTTTAAAAGCCTCTTAGAAAAACATACATTCCTCATCATGGAAATGCACCTGAGGCTGCCTTCAAGACAAAATTATTAGTAAAAATTTCTTCCAATTTGACTCCCACTTTCTGGGATTTCATGTTCACTTTTATATGATTTCACATTATTTCTCTTGAGCCCTAGTGAGAAAGTGAGAAAATATTTCTGTACAGGACAAAGAGCACATACAGCGATTAAGAGATTTGAAGGACAAGCTGCTACTGAATCCAAGATGGAACTCAAGGAAACTAGTTTCTGCCCAGCCTATTAGACAGTGGTCCACTTCAGAAGTTCCAAATAAACAAGGCAACTGATTTTGATGTTATTTTTTATCAGTCACTGCAGAATTGTACAGAGATAGAAAGCATCACTTTAATGGGGTTTAGGTATATCCCACTGGGAATCCATTTGACCTGCAGCCTTTTCTCCACTTTTTCACATATATTTATTGATTCTATTGATTAAGGCATCTGTTTTATGTGAAGCCTTCATTTGTTCTTGTGGAACATTCTTTAGCAGCTCTTATAGTTCAGACAAAGAGCATTTAAACTAATACAGAATAATGTTTTCATAATGATAATAGCACTATCAATAAATCTCACTTTTACAGAATTTCTGACCTATTTTTTAGTATTTTGACTCTGATGATGATGTGTTTTGTTTTGCACTTGGAAAAGAAAAAACAAGAAACTTGAAAGACCAAAATATTTTCTTCATAGATAACATTTTTATGCAGATTTTTTCCTCCATATTTAACATTTTCAATTTAAAAAATTGTTTCCTAACCAAGTTATGACTTAGTTTTTCAGAGAAAATATGTCAGACCACTGAAAATCAACACATTTGTTCATTGTAATATTAATGTATCCAAGAAATTTTGAGGGTTTTTGCATGTTACTTTAAATTCCCTTTCATGAATAAAGGTAGGATAAAAATTTTCATTGTGATGAGAAAATTTTCAGGCAAACAATTCCAGGTAATTTACAGAACTACTGATAAATACCTGCTAAAATTACAAAATGTCCAGGCTGTGGTCTAAATCAGATTTTCTGCTTGTATACAAAATGCCTTTGCATCTATATGGGTGAATCTACTTAAGAAATTTTATACATAAAACCTTGTAACTTAAAATACTATGTGAGGTAGCAAGGAAAACGTTTATTAAAATATTTTGACTATACTGTGCTGCAGCAACTCAGTGGTCTGCTCAGAAGCTTTTCTATCAAAGTGCTGGCCAAAAGAACAGACTTTTATTGTCTGTGATCAATTAGGACAAGTAGAAATTGCTGCTGTACCAAAGAATTACATTGTTTAAGATGAAATAAAATATCAAGTGCTGCATATCATTCTGCTCTTTGCAGAGGAAAGACTGCAGTAAAATTGCAGTAAAAGTACTGCATCCCCCTTTATGCTACTTCAGTGAGGAGATTACAAATCTTGCGTTTCTTCAATGATTTGTGTAATCTAAACCTCTGTTTTCATATCATCAAAAAAGATAGACAGGGAAATACAAAGTTTTGACAATTTCTACTAGCTCCACGCTGATGCAGATATGCTATATCTGCCAGCTGACCCTCATTTTGCATGTCAAACCTTTTATTTAATTCAAGATAGAAGAATTGCCAGCCATCTGAATTTCACTTAGCTTAGCTGCTTCTGGTTATCCTCTTACTTTTCCCTTCTTTGTGGTCCTTACTGCTGTTGAGGATGTCAGGATGATGTAGAAAAAGAAGAGTTGGATTTCAAATATTAATGATCATCTCAAACAGATGGAGAATTCAGAGGTGGCTGCTCAAAACTCTTCCTGTCCAAGGGGTAGGAATGAACCCTTTAGACAGAATTTAGCACTGCTGGGAAAATTCTTAAAGAACTGGGTTCTACCAGTTTTATGGTTGTGCATAATATTCAGTCCATGTATATGTGCAAGCTTACAACACCAGGAAATAAACAGTATTTTGTGTAAGATAAAAGATACCTCTTAGAGCCACAAAAAAAGGCACTGCAGTGTGTCACATTGTCTTTGAGTCTTCTTGCTTTCTGTAAGAGCTGTACCTCATAGCTCTGATATGGTAGGGAGACAAAGATATTCAGCCCCCACTAAGTTTTGAACTAAGTAATTACAGCAATTACAAACTAGAAGTCACTGTCTGTCATATATATATATTTGCTGCCACTCAGCACTGTATACTGTGTCCCCTCCCTGCTTCTCCCACTGTGGTCTTTGTTACCATCCTATTAGGTCTTTCATAACCTTCATGTCTTAAGCAAATAATGTGTCTATTGTAAACTCAAACCTCTGCAATTATATTCTCCAGAAAACTCAGTAAATGCCAGATAGCCTGGGATGAATGCAAAAATGAATACATTTGCAAGGTTTTAGGCCTCAGGTACATATATCTGCTTTGCTTTCACTATCAAGTTATCAAATTGCCATGAAAATCAGATTTTATGTTATTTTCAAAGACAAAAACACCAATTCCAGCTCAGAAACACTCAAGGCTTCAGACTTTTGTAGGCTGAGAGGCAGTACTAAGTGATTATCATAGTATTCTGGTCACAGACAGTCTTGTCCAACTAAACACTACTGATTAGAAATCAAATACTAGGGTAGAATTTGAGTATGGTCTTCTTATTAACAAACTGTGATTTGGGAAAACACACATTGGTTCAAGATTTTGAAATAAAAAATGTTTATAATTAATATTCTAGATATCTTCAGATACCTAAAAGAAGAGCTGAAGCACACAGTAATTTTACAAAGTTGTAACAGGTCACGCATAACATTAGTTACTGAGAAAGATGTAACACATTCCCCTCTTATTGCTACATGCAAAGAGCATGTGCTTGATCTGCACGAGTGATGCAAAGATTATTTTTTATTCTTTTAGTATTTTAGGATTTTTTTAAAATTCTGTTAGTATTTCTTACCTTCTGCTACCCTGGAGGCCTTAGAAAGGCAGTACACACCAGACAGAAAAAGTGTATTTCAGACTTAGATTGGAAAAGAGGAAGGTGGAGAAAAAGTGTTATCCCAGCTGACCACCCAAGAAAGGTAGTTATGTACTTGCAAGGTCTTTTGGACAGAAAAAGAAAAGAATGGCTTTCCCTTCTTTTTGAGGTTGTCAGTCAAAGATACTTTGAGAATGTGGATACAGATTGGAGTTCAGTCTTCATCTCCTTTTGAACACCTCTTACTTTCCAAATCACCTTGACCCTGTATTTGGTGATTAAACATTTACAAGTTGTTTGCTGAGTGAAAAAAGGCAATGTTTCAGAAACTGGATATTCTCCCATGGCAACAATCTTATGGTGCAAACATGAAAACGTATACTTTAATAAGACTAAGATTTTATATGTTCTTGCTTCTACAATACACTGTACTGTTCTGCACTGGACAGATCAGTATCTAAAAATTGTTAACATTAGATGTAAATAACTTTTTTTAAAAAAAGGAAAGATGGGATGCCTTTTTACTTCTAAATTCTGATCATCTGGAAAACTCTTAGTCAAAAGAAGAGTATGATTTGAAAACAGACGTAAATTTTAGCTGCTACTCATTACCAAGTCAATTTATCTTGGAAGGAAAAGATATGGGAGGAAACAGAACTATCTAAAAGGTTTCTTTGATTTGAAGCTTATCTTCTGTGTATTGTACTTTGTTCTGTAAACTAAAATGCATTGTTATGTAGCACCAGGAAAGCAGAGGTGCTGGAAAACCTGAAAAAAAATAATAATCCTTTATGACTACTTCCTTTTGTATTCTTCTTTGTGCTGTATGAGATGAAATGTTTTCAGCAACTGTCAGCACTGTGTAAACAAAACAGTCACTAATTTAGAAGGTTTTAAGTGAAGGAAAAGTACATGAAAACAAAATAGGATGATAAAGAAGAAACCTGCTTTTCTTCTTTGTCATTTTTCCTTCTCAAATAAGAACAGGACTTAACAGTAAGAGAGAGTAGGAATGTCACAAACATGTTTATAAAAAGATTTTTTTTTTTTGGTTTTTATAAAAAATGGAATACCTATCTCCTCCTTGCCTGCTCACCTGCATTTTATCAATGCAGCCACTTAAGAGAGACCAGCTGAAAACACAACAGACATGGTTATTTGTGCCTGGGTGTTGAAAGTGTTGGTGAGCACTGGTCACTGTGTTGAAGTTTGTCAGTCACTTGTCCTTGGGCTACCCTGGAATGGCTTCTGCAAAAAAGATTTTGAAGTAGCTTTTTTTTTCTTTGAGTCAGTCTGGTTTCCTTGTTATATTTAGCAGGACCTAGCAATTCTTTTGCTAATATCAATAAAAAATATTTCATACCTCTGAGGAATTATTTTGTTTTGGATTTTTTTTTTCTGAATCTAACTTCCTGAATCTGTTCTTAATCCCTTACTAAATGTTGTTGGCAAGTATTAGCTAGTAAGATTAACTGTAATGTGTAAGCTTTTTTTAGTATCTGCAAAGAGCTGTGAGTAATCCTCATTTAGGCATGGATCTAATTCACATGTACTTTTGGAATTGAAGAATGGCATTAGAATAACAATGAGAATATTTCAGAATTTATTTAAATAAAAATAATTGAAACTTAATAAAATTATGTAACCTCCTTATTTTCACATGTATTTTAAATTTTCATTGGAAGAAATGGAGTCTATAATATTTCACAGAAGAAACTCAACTAAAGCAGTCAGAAAATATACCAATCCTATGCATTTAAGCTAGCATCATTTCTATATTTATATTGTACGTATGTGGAAGGAAGATATTTACTATTTTTTTAGCTCAAGTAATAACCATGGACAAAATTTTAGTTTCAGCAATACAAAAGTACAGCTTTTCAAACTGCCTCAGTGGTATCAGCAGTAATTATTACCATGTTTTCGTTTTCTGTTAGCTGAAACAAAATAGGAGTGTTTAAGGATTAAGCATTAATACCAATACATACTAAAACAAGTAACTAAACACATAAATAGCTACAATTTATAGTTAAATTTTCATATTCCTTCTTTAGAAGTTTGATAATCTGGACTCATATCACTTGCAGCTCTATTACTACTTCATACCGTATTATTTACTGATAGCCTGTGGATCTTAAACGTACTGGGTTCATAAAAAATTTAAATTCCCAAATTATCTATTAACCATTTCTTTTTCCACTGTGTTTGTTTATGGCCCAAACGATGCCAAACCCAATACATTTAGAATATTTCCATTATTTGGGTTCTAAATTTTTCAAGAATAAATTAGAAGGTTTTTTACACACCTGGGCTAATTACTTTTGCTCCAAAATTAAATGAGACTGACATCTAATCAAGATTCAAAATCTTGTTTCTTTCTGTTACAGAAAGAATTCGTAACGACATGGTTGCTCAGTTTCTTTTCCCAAGGATATCAGTTAAGCACCTTTTACCAGGTTCAGAACTCATGTAATACTATATGGGAACTTGAGACTGTGAAATGAATGCCAGACAGCAGAGCAGCGTGACTGTCTGAGCCGTGATCCTCGCTGACTTTCACTTCGTATCGTCATTTACTCTTGTTCAAAGTGGATACAGATTACTCACAAACTAGATTTTTCTACTAATGCTGCCGAGAACTGAGAACACAAGGCAAAAGTGATTCTGTCAGGGAATGTTGTTAATTGACAGAGCTAGAACATTAGCTAAGCACTGAACAAAGATATGGAAGTCAAACTGCACATGCAGTTACGTTGTTCCGGCTTTACTGCCCACAGTGTGCTGCTTTACTTCCATGGGGAAGGATTGAAGCCAAACCTTGGAATCCCTCAGAGACCTATTGATCTGCAAGATTCAGCCCATTAGTCAAAGCAAATCTGACTTAATGAGAAGTAAAAATTTTTAAAAAGGATCCCTTGCAGGTAGGTTTATGCTGTAAAAGCTAGACTGTGTGCATATATACTTTTATATAAAGTATAGATACATATAGTAATAGATATATTTTTATAAAGTAGATATATATATTAATTTTTATATAATTATGTATATATTTATTTTTATATAAATTATTGTGTTCTATCTAATTGAATTATGAGGTATATTAGAACATATTAACAAATATATATGAATATGTTTTTATCTAGTATTTAACATTTTGAGACAGTGATGTATTTATAATAAATATTATACATATCATAAATAAAATAAATATATAATAAAAATGGTTCCTCAACTACATTTTTTTTCCTGATTGAGACCAGTCCTAAACATTTAGGCACAAAATGAGGAATGGAAAATATTCTATCAGCTTCACATTCTTAAATGGCTAACCCTAACAGAGGAATCAAATCCATTAGATGCTTTTGAAAATTCAATATTCTCCTTTCATATAAATCTGAACTATGAAAATAAGGCTGAGTTAGTAGAAATTTGTTTGTATAAAGAAAATATGTGATCAAACATTTAAATAACTGCAGTGTGGGAGAAAAGCAGCAAGCTCTCTGAAAGACTGCTCACCCTGTTTGTGGATTTCCAGTTGTAGATTTATCTCACATCTTTGTTTTGTGCAGTATATGAAACAATTTTCAAAGCATTAATGGAAGTCCAGACCAAGATTTTCTGAAAAATTTGGTGCCTTTTTATTAACTTCCCCCTTTTTGCATTGACCACTGCAGCATTGTCAAAACATATTTACATACATCTCCTAGGAAGGTTTATCCTCGTGGTTCACCATTGGGGGGCTGAAAGCTGAAGAATGAACCTGTCAGTCACTATGGCTAGGTTACAGATGTTATAGTTAAGAACCAATCTCTCAATTTACAACTCTGTATTCTGTGTATTCTATATATAATAACATGTATTCATCTGAAAGCTTTTCACTTCCTTTTTATTTATTCACCTTTCTATAACTGCAGATGAATAGCGGGTAATCAGAAATATCTGTGTCTGGTTATGTTTACATCTAATGCCATGTCCTTTTTCACTTGTTAGGGTGGGATGAAACTTGCTGCAATCAACAGCTCCATAAAAAAGAAAAGAACTAAAAAGAGATATAATTTGGGAAATTGAAGGAGGGATAAATTAATGCATTAGAGTGTATATGTTCAGCTATGATATAAAAGCCTTCCTAAACCATGTCTCTATATGCTCCTATCTTTCCACACAAATATTGAGCATTCTGGGATGATTTGAAAATCACAACTAATTTTATTAACTAAATTTTGTACTGGGAGACTGAAAAATGTGGGAAAATATCTTAGAGAAGATCCTATAATAGTCTTTTCATTTTCTCTTTTCACTGAGAAATATATATTTTTTGTGTCATATCCTGCCTTTACTCACATTGAGAAGCTCCTTACTCTACAGACATTCCTGAAATCAATATTTCTGATCATTTTGTAGGTTAAAAGCCCATGTAATTAAAATAGGAAAGGACAAATAAGCTGGACAGGCAGAGGAGTGAGGGGAGAAAAAGTGGGAAACCAGTACAAACAGCATGGTTTGGAAAATGAGTATGAGGCAGTAATCAAGGCACCAGGAGCAGGGATTCCCTCTGCAGCCCATGGATCAGGCCGCTCTGGAGCAGACGTACACAGTGCAGCCCATGATAAACTCTCTGTTGGAGAAGAGAGATATTTCCTGCAAGAGTTTGAGCTCATGGGGGCAGAAGGGGGTTTTTATACCCTACAGGGGTTTTGGAAATTGTCCAATAGTAAGGGTCAGGGGAAAGTGACCTATAGGCTTACAGAGAGATAAGCAGGGTCCAAAAGGCGGAAGAGAGGGGCTTCTAAGGCCCGAGTCATCGTGACTTGGCATTTCCTAGCTCAGGCTGCTGACCGCCAAGGAGGCCTTGCAGGCCCTGGGCCTGCTACACATGGGAAACCCATGCTGGAACAGAGTTTTTCCTGAAGTACAGTGGAGAGAACCCACCCAGGAACATGGGGAAAACGTGAAAAGAAACAAGAAGCAGAGAGGAACTGCTATGTGCTAACCATAACCCACATCTCCGTGAGCCCTCTGCACTGCTCAGAGGCTGCTGGGTGGAAGAATTGGGAATGAAGGATTGGAGACTGGAAAAAAAGGAGACAGTGAGGGTAAAAGTTCCACTGTAAATTCTGGTTTTGTTTCTCACCATCCAAATCTATTTAGGTTGGAAATAGAATAATAGTCTCCAAATCAAGTCTGTTTCACCTGTGATGGCAGGAGGTAAGGGAGGTAAGTGACCTCCCTGTCTTCATTTCATCACCATGAATTTCCTCTTATTTTTTCCCCCCTGCGTGTTTAGGAGACTTGGTAAATATGTTAAATCCAGCAGATTACTGCTTGTTTGACACAATCAAAAACCATCATTTCAATGCATCAACTTGTTCATGCTACATTTAGGATCTTCTAAAAATGCCAAAACAACTTGAAGCGTATAAATATTTAATTTGAAGCATATTGTAACATTTAGAAACTGTAAATAATGTGTTCACAGCACTTTTTCTTCAAACTAGGCCTTAACCAAACAATCAGATAACTGTCAGAAAGTCAAAAAAAACATTCAAGACATTTTTATTTTCAGCTTCAATCTGCTCAGAAAAAGACAGTCTAAAGAATAAAAAGAATCAAAAAAATTACCAGACCTGATTTTAAGACACAGTTGAAATTTCTGTATAAATTCAGAAATACAACTTAAGCAGAGGATTGCAACTGTCACTTTTAAGACTGAATACTTTCCCAAAGAAAGAAAGCTTCTGTAGAGACATTGCAGAAGAATACCCATATTCTTCATATGTTTGATATAATAGGTGTTTAAACACTTAGATATTTTCCTTCTCATATTTAAATGCATGTTTTAATTTCATGTTGCTAAAATGTATGCATATATAAAATAGGCTCTACTCTGCAATGCAGTATGCATCAATAACAAGATCAAACAGCATAAAAGAAGAAATATACGAAAACGATTAAACGTGAATCAGATTTGAGGTAGTCTTCCTTAGATAAAAAGTCTGTATAGTTACCTGTGTTCCAAAGATTGACAGTCCTATTTCACTAAACTTTATTGTCCATACTAGACCATTATAAAATGTAGTAAGAGATAGAACAAATTTTATTTTGAAGTTGACTTTTTGTGCTTACAGCATGTGGTGAGGGACAATGCTATGACTTACTCAGGCTTAATGACTGATCCAAATTGGAGCCTGGAGATAAGTAAAATTCTTTAGTGATGCCTCAGTTGTAATTGATTGCTATGAGCAATTTTAAAGCTATTCAGGATGAGAACTGCCAGCTTGGGTCTGAAGAAAGGAAACCAGTACATACAACTGGAAGCTGGCACAAATTGAATTGAATTGGCTATTGAATAATAAAAAAAAAAAAAAAAAAAAAAAAAAAAAAAAAAAAAAAAAAAGGAAGAAAATAAAACCCCAAAGGTTTTTATTACTTGTATATATAGGTGATATTCACAAATACATATAGCATTATACATCATTGGGGAAACACATAGTGGATGTACAGTGTACCATTAAGCAGTAGCTGTGACAAGACAAAAATTAAAGTCTAGGCACATTACAGATCAGCAGCAGCAAGATGACTGAAAACAAAATGTTCTAGGCTAAAGACAATAAATAAGTCAAGAGTAAAGAAGTTCCCCTTCTGATTGTTGATCTCAGAAAATATTTCTTTCTGACAAAGTTATCCTGCTTCTTGCACACAGCATTGTTTATTTTCCATCTAAATTACAAGTTTTAGAACAGCAAGTATTTAAGACAACTAATGTGCCCAATCATAATAAGGACAGAGGCTTGCATTTGGGTGAGAAAGGGCTATAACTACTTGTTCTTTCAAAAGTTTTGGGAGCAGTAAATATCTTCAGTAGTGCTGTGTCTTCTGAAAAGCTCACTTCAAATCTAAAAACTTCCTCTTGAGCAGCATACACAGAGCCAATGAGTGTATTTAACCACATTGGTTTCACATAACAAGGAACATCCTGCAGCAATATTTGGGTCTCATTGATGCTTACGGTCTTGTTCAGAGGGCAAATTTGGCCATCAGAGAATCTTCAGAACAGCCTTCCAAAGACAATGTAAGTTTTTGTATTGTGTTTGCATGGCCAGGTTTTGGTAGCGGGGGGCTGCAGGGGTCACTTCTGTGAGAAATTGCCAGAAGCTTCTGCCATGTCCAGCAGAGCCAATGCCAGCCAGTTCCAGGATGGATTTGCCATTGGTCAGCGCTGAGTCAATCAAGAATGGTGGTAATGACTTTGTGATAACCTATTTAAGAAAAAAGCAAAAGTTATTGGAGAGATGTAATTGCAGCCAGAGAAGAGCAGAGTGATAGTACGAGAGAGGAACAGCTCTGCAAACTCCAAGGTCAGTGGAGTAGGAGAGGGAGGACATATTCCAGGCACTGGAGCTGAGATTCCCCTGCAGCCTGTTGTGAAGACCATGATGAAGCAGCTGTGCCCCTGCAGCCCACAGAGGATCATGGGGATGCAGAAATCCACCTGAAGCCCATGGAGGAGATCCACACTGGAGCAGGTGAATGCCTGAGAGGAGGCTGTAAACCCAGGAGAAAACTGTCAGGCTCCTGGCAGAGACCTGTAAGCCTGTAGAGAGAGGAACCCACACTGGACCAGGTGTCTTGGTAGGACTTGTGATCCTCCAGGAGACTCACACTCGAGCAAGCTGTGCCTGAAGGACTGCAGCCCATGGAAGAGTGACCCACATTACAGCACTTTGTGGACAACTGCTGCCCGTGGGATGGACTCACGTTGGAGAAGCTCCTGGAGGACTCTCACCTATGGGAGGAGCCCCACACTGGAGAAGGTGAAAGGCTTTCCCCCCTGAGAAGTAGCAGAAACAACTTCAACTGACCATAACCCTCATCCTCCATCTCCCTTAGCTGCTGTAGGAGAAGGAGATAGAGCTTAGGAAGGAGGAAGGGTAGAAGAAAGGTGTTTTTAAGATTAATTTTACTTCTTATTATCCTGCTCTGATTTTGTCAGTAATAAATTCAATTAATATCCCCAAGCTGACCCTGCTTTGTCTATGGCAGTATTTTCCTGCTTTGTCTATGACAGTATTTTTCTCCCTGTTATATTTTCTCCTCCCTGTCTAGCTGAGAAGGGGAGTATTAGAGTGGCTTTCATGGGTATCTAGCATCCAGTCAACCCAGTAAAATTGTCTTCTGTGCTAATGTTAAGTGTACTGCCTACTTGTGGTTGCATGACATAAAACAAATCAGAAAATGGTTTCTTGATTAGGAACCCTGCCTCATAAACTAAAAAAATTACTGAGCAAAATGGGCTTATTTCTCTTTTTGTGTTTTTTAGGGTTGAGATCAAGTGTGGCAAAGTAGCTTCATCAATATTATCAGGCTCAAAATTACACACCACAATATCAAGGAATAGTCAACTTTATTGACTACAGTTTATGCTAATTTTTATATTTATTCTATTTTATATTATTTTGATTAACGTAGGTACATAATTCTATATACTAGGTATAATGGTCTTCAACAGAAAATATATATTTTAACTTTGTTAAGAATAGATTGGCATGTTTATATTATTTGAAGGTTTCAGTAGGAAGGGGATTTTTGTGAGTATTGATCTTTTTCTGAGCAAATATCCCAGTTTTCTATCTCTATCCTTTTTCTGACTGTAAAGATTTGTGTACTTGTGTTTTAGCTTGGCAGTAAATATAATGCCATAGAAATAGTTTCCAAAAGGCTCCCAAGTTTCATAATATTATGGTTAAAATATTCAGAAGTTATTGAAATTTACTTAGCTAAATTATTTAGGAAATTTTTATTGCCAAAAGAGAAAACTCATGGTTTTGGTATATTTAGCATTTATCCTGAAATTTTAGTGACAGAAATTTAAGATGCTGTATTTTCTTGTTCTGCACAGTTTGATCATGCTCCTGATTACTAAAGTATAGCTGCACTAGGGAGATTGCTCCTGTAATTTACTTGTGTAAAAAAAAAAAAAAAAAATATATATATATATATATATATATATAAAAGGTCAACAATGTTGTTTCAAAAATCCTGTGACTTAACCAGTTTCAAAAATAGCATGTCCAAATGAATACTCTGCTTGTTTCCAAATTAAGTCCTATGGATTTCTCTTTGTCTCTTGTTTTACTCACTTTTTCATCTTGGACTATTCCAGCTTAAAATCTTTGTTTTCCTATTGTTTCTTTTCTATGAGAAATCAAATCTTTAAGGAGGATGATTTTAAGACTTCTCACAAACAGAGAAGTAGTGATTATCTTAATTCACTATCTTTTTTATAAATTTAGACTGTTGACTTGGAAATGAAAGGGAAAAAAATATGCAGAGACTATTATTAATAAAGCAGTTCCACAAAAACCTAAATTCCCCAGATGAAAAACTGTTCAGATAACTGAATTATTTTACAAGAGATCCACAGGGACATAGCATCAATATTTAGAATCATTCTTGAAAACAAAGGGAACAGTTGGAACATTGATTTATGACATATGAACTCTCAGATATTTCTTATTAGCAAAAAATGTAACATTTTGGATATGTTATTCAACAGATACATAGATGTTCAAAGGCATAGCATTTTTGAGATCAAGGAATTCACCTTGTCTTACACTACTTGTGTTTGAAACGATCCAATTGTCTTTTGAAATACCTAGAGAGAAAAGAAAAGATTCAGCTTTCTCCTCTATGCCAGCTAGGCTCCTGCTGCATGTAGATACCCACTCTTTTTCTTCTAATTATAGTTCAATAAATGCATTAACAATTTTGGTAGGTCTAGAGAGTATATTCCTTCTTTTTATTTATTAATTCAATTTATTACTATGTTTCTCTGCAGTTTTGCATTAGGGATAGCTCTTCATATTGTGCTTGAACATGCTTTTTTATTATGGACATGAAACTTTAAATATAAAATGCTTTCTGCATTAAAGGAAAGCAGTTGTTTTGGGCTTCCAGAGTGGCCAAATCCTTTTACCAAATTCATGTTCCCTTTTTGGCACAGTAAAGACAACCATTACCTGGCTGTTTGGGTTTTTTGTTTGGTTTGTGTTTGGGGGTTTTTTCAGTTGGTTAGTGGCTTCTGGTTTTTTTTTTGGTGTTTTTTTTTTTTTTTTTTTTTTTTTTTTTTTGTTTTTTTTTTTTTAAAGAAGAATAGACTCCTAAGCAACCTCTTTTACCTCTTAGGAGTCATTTGATCTTACTCAGGCTTCTAACACTGCCTAAATTTTAGATGACACCTGAATGAACTCTTCTGGACTGAACACCTAAATTTTCTACATAGCCAGTGGGGTAAAAAGGATATCTTTAAAGCCCCCTTGAAAAGCCTTCCTAAAGACTTTGTATCTCAGTCTGTGAAAGACCCCACCTCCCAGTGGGCTGTCTAGAAATCTTAAAATATTAGAAGACATACAAAATACAAGTTATAATTAGTGAGTGCAAATCAACTTGTACAACATGTAATACACTATATATCTGCTGATTCTAATAATGTTTTCCATACTTTGTAATTCATGCCACCCTAAAAAGTCAAATTCAAGTCTAAACCAGATATTTTTCCATCCTACACATTATCAAGTAACTCTCTTTTTTTAGACACTGAGGAATTCTTTAACGATAGTTTCCCTCCATCCAATTGACTTTATGCAGATAGATAAGTCAAAGTACATAGTTCTATTGATTCCTTTGTGCTCCTAAACAAATGTATTCATTTTTCATAATGCAAATTTCAATAGAGGACTAAAAAGAGGAAAAAAGTCCTCTTTATTAATATAGTTAGGAATATACACTTATTAAAAATAAATAGAAAATATCTATTTGGCATGCCAGAGTTTAAAAATACACTCTATTGAGGTGACCTTAAATTCTGTATCTGATGAGTTTTTACCTTTTTAAGCAGCTGTAATTTTTTTTTTTTTTGTAAGTGCACTAAGAAAGTTTGATATTCATCTACTGGGACAAAAAAAGTATAAGAAATAAAACCCTGCAGCTATGAGAATAGTTTATAATTATTTTGCAAAAGCATGTCCTATATTTATGTATAAAAATCTGATTTATAATCCAGATAAATTACTTCTGTAATAAGCAGGTGTAGCTTTTCTTCTTTTACTCTTAAAATGAACGTAGATCCCAGTTTCCTAGGATCAGAAGATCTATATATATTTTCTAATTGTGACCAATCAAAGTATGCAAAACCTCTCCAAAGTTATAAATCTTACAATGCTTCACATGTATGCACTTCACAAACACAGTGTAGTAAAATTCATTATAGAGACAGCATAATAAAATATGTTTATCTAAATGTTCTCTTTTATCTGGAAAGGATTTAAATAGCAATAAGATAAGTTCCTTTCCTAAAATGAAGAGCAAGAATGATGTTCACACAACAGAATAAATTCACCAGAAAAAGTGTTGGAAACAGTAATATATGTTCTTATCATATCATGAGGCTAATATAATTTGTTATGCTAAATTTAACTTGAATGTTTCTCATTTATTTTAATTAAATAACACTTGAAAAAGTGTATGCCAAAGGACAAGTAATTAATGTAGTTTGAAGGGGAGAAAAAGATGTTTCCTGTATAGTTGCCTAACACTCTCTTCTTAATCTCACCCTTGCTCTCTCTTTCACTGTTCCTTTTTTTTTTTTTTCTTAATGTTTAGGCAAAGAAACTGAGATTTACAGTTGCAGAGAATTCTAATGTCTTAGCACAATATAAAACTTCAAATTCCTGGATCTTGTGAAGGCTCTTTAGATATTTCTCATTGATTTTAGGAATATTTGTCATTTCCATATTGTTTCTTACAGTAAAATAGTGGGTTTAAAAAATAAAATTAGGGATTTCCAAAGTATTATTCAAGCTGTGTGATTTTCTATGAGATTGTTATTTATCAGACAGTTCAGTGGTACAGTATTCTATTTTACACAACTGTTTGTATATCAAAGCAATTGTGTGCTTCTTTTGGTATGGTAGTAGGGAATGGGACATTTGTTTTCTGATTCTCTGTTGGAAGAATGTATTGTTTCTCTTGGGTTTTAGTTTGGGGTTTTTACTTGATTGGTGGGGTTTTTGCTTGCTTGGTTGGTTGGTTTGTTGTTTTTTTTTTTTTTTTTAATTTTCTTTAAATAGGTCATTTAACCTCCTTGAAAAACAGTAACAGCAATTCACCTTGCAGTTGAGCTTGACTACATCGATAGTTCTTAGCTATCTGAGAAACTAATACATTAATCCAGGTCTGCCCTACAAAGATATGCTTTATCCTTACCAGAGAGTAAGTGTGTCACAAGGTAACCAGTGTTGGGAACTCCAAGTAACCTTTTTAATACACTGGTCTTTAATTTTGAAATCTGTGTAAAGTCAGTGCTAGGAAAGAAGGTGGGCTTCATATTGTCATCCTGGGCCACCTGCAGGGAAAACTGGTCCTTCTTCCACGAGAAAGTGCTGGTTGTGTACACACTGCTTTCATCACTGTAGTCACACTACTTGGCAGCTGGCTCTGACCTCCTCTGGACCTCATGTAGTACCCTGTGAGCTAAATAATATTGTGTGAAGAAAGACACCCTGCGATCTAAATATTTTTATCTGAAGGAGGGAGACCCAGAAGAAAACTTACATGTGTAGTCGGAATATTACAGGTGTTCAGGTCCTAAAATGAAGCAGGACATAAAATTGAGGATGGAAAATGTTTTGGGTGCTCATTGAAGTTAAAATTTCCCAAACATGCTGCATCTCTGCAGTCCAGCAAAGAAGTAGTGAACAGGTTAATGGAAAAACCCCCAAACTGCTGACTTCCAGAGTGAAGCATTGTGGGTGCTACTGTGGAGGGCTTCAGCATGTAGGAGGAGGTCCATTCGTGGTTCTCCTAAGCTGCTGATGGTCTCTGGACAATTGCATTTTCATTCAGTCTCTATTAGTGGCCAGGACTGGTTAATTTAAGCAGAGCTGATTATGGAGGCAAAAGCAAAATGGATATGTTGCAGACCCCGGATACATATTTAATATTTTTTGTCTTTCTGATAGCAAATATAAATAGCCAAATGAGCCTATAAGCCTACACTTCAGATCAAAAATATACATATCCGATATCATTAAAAATCTATAATTTGTTACGTGATTGTAAAATTCTACTTTGAAATGTTCTGTCCCTTCTAAAACAAGGGTTATTTCTGAGGGATACTATAACCATGAAATAATTCAGCTTTCTTCAAATTTCAAGCAGTGTCTTATAAAATGTTCAGGGCTGCACCGGCTTGGAAAAGATTATATAACAGCCAAACAATATTTTTTTGGCATTTCTAAGTGTACTAATTGTTGTTAATTTGTTTATAAGATGCAAAATTCTTATAAAGAAAGCATAATACTTCTATTACTGGACTTTATTTAAATGCCACTTCACCCTAAGCTCTTTGAACTATACAAAGTACTTGGGTACATTTTACAATACTGAATGTTGAGCTGTTTTATTAATATAAAAATCTGCCTATCCTTTCTTTCCTAAAATTAGTTAAGATATAATAAAATCTTAGTCTACTACAAGAGATGCATAAACCACTGAACAATAAGTATCATCAATGTAAAAGAGTCATTTCTTCCACACATTTTCAAAGCCACTCAAAAGAAAATTCAAACATAGAGAAAATTATTTAATATGTCAACAACAAATCTGGAAAAATTCTAAATCGAATAAAACCAAAAAGACACTAGTTCCATCATAGTTCTCATTCCATTATGCAGTCTACATATATCTATAACCTTTTAGCAGGAGTTTTAATACAAGTTTTAGTAGAAAATGGAAAAGTAGATCTTGCAGAGCTGTCATATTTCCCCTGTAAAACGGGTTAAGTAAGTGCAGTGGCAATAACTGGACTCTCATCCTTTGACTGTGCTACTCTGTACAGCCTTACTGACTCATCAAGAAACACTTGCTGTGGAAAATAAGGGAATTTCGTACTGCCTCCCATGCTACAGTGAAGACAGAAAGGTAAATAAACCTCTGAGGGTGAAGTAAGGCACAGGGTTTGGAATAAAATGGTTACTAATTTTTCCCTTTTCCATATGTTTTCTCACAAGCTAAGGCTTGTCTCCTTGTTTAGTGAATGGAGGTCCTTCAGAATGGATGTTTTGAGCATCTAAGTCAGAACTGGAGTATCTCAGTAAGCCAGATGAGGCAAACATCCTGCTGAACAATCCTCCTGCCAGTACAACATATTTTATGCTGAACTTTGTCTAGACTAGATCATGTGCTAGTTAGAGAGGGCCCTGCAGGTGTTGGTCCAACCTCTGAAGAAAAGCAGCACATGTCATTGCTTAAGCTCAGAAGCTGTAAGTGAAGGCTTATTTCAAGGACTCATCAACTGATTGGTCCAGTGGTCTGCTCTTATTCTTCCATTTTGTGCATAGTTGCTATGCAGTCTTCCACCTCCTAGATGTCCCATTTCTGGTTAATGTTTCACTCCCCAGACCCTCTATCATTTAGTTATATCAATCAGTGAACACCATTTTGTTTTAGAAAAAAGAAGGAGACATAAGGCTTCTAAACTTGATTTCTTTCTTTTTCTCTACATTCTTAAAGAGCAATACTAAAAGCCCCACCTGTCTTTTTGTTTAACTTACTTTAGGCATTTTAAAGGAACTTATAATAGTGCCTGTAACACACCTCTTTTATTTCTATTTCTGAGTGACAAATACTGGGTCAGTTACTTATAGAGAACAAGGCATTCTGTTAACCTTCTGTATTATAAATAGTGGTGCATATCGGGGCTTGTCCTGCAATTTTCACAGATCAAAAATTTCCTTGCATATTAATGAACATTTTGGATTAATAAGAAGTGAAGCATTTAGTTTCTCAGGTAAATGGAACAAGCATCACTTTTTCTTCTATCTCATAAGGATTTTTAGTTAAAAGGAACTCTTCCATTTTAGGCTTTCATTGAGGAAACCAGATGATGGGTATGCTGGAGTTTCCAAAACTGAAAGTAAGTTTTTTTATAAAGTACCATTTTTAAAGTACTGGGATTAGATTGAATGCTATTCTTAAATTTGTTCCTAATTTAAGAGAAAGTTTCTAATACAGGGATTACAGGAAGAAAAAGTTCAGTTAGTTGCTGAAAAATAGAACACAAAGAAATAGGAACTAAATAAGAACCTGAGGACATAGATTTATGATCATGCTGTATGTGGACGTTCCTATTTGTTTTGATTTAAAGCTATAAAAACTATTATTTTTTAGATATAGCTCTTAAAAAAAAAAAAAAAAAGCCTAGAATTGGGGTAGGTGATAATAGAAACAAAAGTGCAACTTCAATAGCAACCCAGCCCAGGATATAAAGTTATTCAAGAATTAACATATACAAGAAATTCAAAGGCTATTAGTTCAACATGGTAAAATATATAGGGTGGGAAAAAAAAATTTATAAGCTCCACCACAAATGTTGAAGAAAAATTGAACAAATAAGGCAAATTGTCAGAGAAAGAAGGATTCAGTTAAGTAGATTAGCAGGTATTTTAAGGGAAACTGACTCTTAAAACTTTCATTCTTCTTATGCATATCTTATTGTAAACATCTGCAATTTGGGGCTAAAAGTCCAAAATATAGTGTCAAAACAAATAGAATTAAGTTACTTACATGAATTCTGAAAAATTTGGTTGGTGGTAGAAATAGAAACTGCCGCACTGAGTAAGGTCCAAATGCTAAACAGATGTTCAGAAACTTTATTTGTAGAGAAAATTGGTTTATAGGAAATATTTACAACAATAAAAATGAATTTCTGTGCAATAAATTTCAAGCTAGCTTGAACTTTATTTAGTCCCATACTTCATCCCTGCTTCAGTGAAGTCAACTGGAGCTTTGCCCTTGAATTTGACAGTAGCAAGCTAAGACTTTAAGCTTAAAAGTTTATATTGTAGACAGCATTATAGCTTGTTTACCCACTGTCTACCAGCAAAATCAACACTGATGTCAGTAAGCATTCTTAAATTAAATAATTGCTTTCTGGGGCAGGGGGAATGTATGTTGTTTCCTTAAATCTGAAAGCACTTGGATATTTTGCCACTTTGTCTTTATTTATACATTCCTAAGATGTCCTCCATAAAACTGAACAGCTTGCCAAACTGCAGTAGCTCAGAATATCCATTTTACTTTGTTTTTCTCCCAAAAATGTCTACCAACACACTTTCTGGGAATTTAATATAAAATCCTTGCTGGAATTTCACCTGATGTTCTGAACACCAAATGTAAAATTAATGTTTATAGAGCAACATATTTCTATTTATGTGTGTGTAGTGTGTATGTACATCCCTGAAAATACTCATGCTTGCAAATAGGTATATTTTTTTTTCTCTATGAAATGGAGAAGTTTTAAAACTTCTACTACACACTTTAAAACTTATAAAGTGTGTAGCATAGCAGTGTTTCAGTAGTGTTTCTCCACCTTTTTCAATCACAACTTGCTGTCACTTGTTTTTGCTCCAGCTCCAGGGTTCGTTACTGACTCCTTGCTTTCTTTCTTTATTTCTTTGCCTCACACTGTTGCAAGAAGCTCCAGTAATGCTGGCCAAATGCCCAAACCAATAATCTAAGTTGAACTCTGCTGTCATAGTCTAAAGCTATAGGGATATCTCAGCACCATGCTCTCTAGGGCTTGTGGTTCCCAGCAAACATAGTCCAGAGTCAAGCTGGCCTATCACAGAGCCAAAAATGACTGAGAAGAGATTATTTGTGCTCTAAACCATGCTGTGCCTTGTTTGGAACATAATTATACTTCAGTACTGACAGATGTCACACTGTTTGAAGACTGCTTAAGAAGATGTAGCAAAAACCCCAAAAGTTTTGTTTTCTTGTATTTTTGACTCAGCCACAATGATGTTACCATAAACATTAACTATATGTCAAGAGATTGAAAACATCCTACCTTTTACATTAAATAAAACACATAAATAAGTAAAATGCATACTCGTTTTCGTGTCAGGCTTTTAAATAATTTCCATAGTATTCTTATGTACTGAAAACCTTAAAGAACAAAAGAACAAAACACATTTAAAGAATAGAAATGTGATGTTCAGTGCAATGTCATTTGGATTAACAGATCCAGATGTACTACTATTGGAATAAAAGCATCTAACATCTTAACTGTGGATTTGTTTCTGTCTCAGTAAGGATGAAGCATTATTTTTGTTTAGACTTTGTTATATTCCTCAGAAGTAACTAAAAAGTAATCCCTACCCTAAAAATACTGTATGTACTGCTTTACTTCACTTCCAAGAACTTCATTTTAAATCCTCTAAGCACTTTCTCAGTGCTACAAGGGAGGACACTCTAAAAGATATAGAATACAAAACATGAAGAGCATCTCAAACAATGTGTATTGTGTTGAGGCCTTGCACTCTGAAATTTTGTATTGTAACGATGTAACTCATCCCATCTGTTAATTCAAAGAAAGTACTTCATAACTATGCAGTAAGATGGGGCACTGATAAGCACATTTTAGTATATTATTTTCTTTCTTTAACAAATCAAACCTTTCTATAGCTGAAAGTTAGTAAAATTACTAAAATTTTGTTCTAACTTTCAAATTATGCAAGATCAAAATAAATCATGAAGAGTCTTAAAATGATTCTTCATTTTCAATTGCAATAAAGAAGAGGGAGGAAGATACAGTGCAATTGAGGACAGAAATTGGAGCAGAAAACTACTTTATACAGTTGCACAAATATTTTACTGAGGAAAATAAATTTGAATTTCCCCTTGGTGAAAGTAAGTTGGGCTAATAAAGATTTGCAATTTGACTCTCATTACTAACTGACCAAAAGGGATGGATAATGTTTGCAGGGCTGACACTTGCAGAATCATTCCTTCTGGGGAATCAGGCTTCATTGTGTTTTAGATCACATGGTGAAGGCTACAGTGCTGAGAAAATATATTTCCACATGAATTGAAGAATGAAGGGAGCCTTATCTTGTCGAGTTCCATACAACAACCAGTGTTAGGTTGGCTTCCAGAGCCACGACCAGTGAAAAAACCTCTCTCTTCCTGAAGGCAGATATAGTTCCAATTTTTTGTTTATTTACATATAATCCAAAAATGTTCATTTGTTCATTCAAAGGAATCACTTTCCAGTAGGACAGAAAGCACAGAGCAGGACAGAAACTTAGCAACAGCAAGTTGTAATTTAAGGACAACTGTTTGTAGTCCATGAAGCAGACTGACATTACTGGGTCATTCTTTCTATCCCTCTCCTGAATCCATTCAATACCTATCCTTGCTGCTCTAAAACAGCCAGCTATTATGAAATTTAAGTGCTATATTAGCAATTTAGGATTTTTGGTTACTTTTCTGTCTTATGCTTGAACACTGTCAAACACTAAAAATCAGATGTATTTTAATGCTGGGCCTCAAAAGATGAAGGGTTTGCAAAAAGTAACCTCTCATGCCTGGTTTATATCTAATAGTGTACAAGATAGCTGCAACTCAGTCTAAGCTATTTCTTGAGATGTTTCCTCGGTGACCATTTCACTTTCCGGAACTTGATGTGTACGTGGTTGAGAAGCATCAGAGCGGCTGTATCCAAGGCCCACTTGGAATGATAACAAGGTTAATGACTGAGTGAATCACTGTGCAATAACAGAGAGAGAGTCGATTGAGAGTGGTGGTGGGCACAAAAGGAGATGAGCCTGAAGGGGAGATCCATCACCAAACAAAAGGGTTGAGCTGTCTGAAGTGCTGCCTTCTGAGTCGAAGCATGTTAAGTGTGTGACCATGTCACATCCCTATGGGGAGGATCATACGGAGCTGTGGGAGATCAGAGTGCATGTAATACATTTTCCCTTAGTAAATAAGGGGATAGTAACTTAGAAGTGCCCAAAGTGATTACAGTAAAGTTGCTTGACTAGAAAATTATTTCCAACAATTGCTATAGGGTAAAGTAGTTTTAATTAGGGGACAGAAGAATTCATATTGTTCCATAAATATCCAGAACATGAAACATGTGTTTTGATGCATTCTCCACTGTTATGATGCTCCTGCTTCACTTTCAGTTATGTGTATCAGTATAGGTCCACTGATAAGGAGTGGAGGCACAACTAAGAAGGCACAAAGTATTCCAGGCAAAGATCTTTCCCTACAGTTTGTAACACTTAAATGCAGTTTCATTCTGTCAAATGTAACTTTTTAGATGCCAGGAGGAAATTTAACATAACTCAAAAATGAATTAATATTTTTAAATCTAATTTCATATAAACTCTATGGCACCTTCCCTATGAAGAATTTTAGAAACACTTGAACTGATAATAACATTTTGATGACTTGACTGCAGTGGGTGCAGATACAAGTACACAGAACAGCTCAGCTGACAGACATGGGAGGGCACTTATGCTCAAAAGAGAGGTGCTGACTAATGCATGTGAGAAAGAAACTGCTGAAGTAAATATAGATTAAAAATACATATGTGGATGTCATCATACTGGTAAGTAGTATGGGGTTAGGCTAATTGAAACCCAGCTAAGATGATCTAAACTAACCTGTCTGGCTTCATTCTAAAATGGATTAAGAGCGTTTCCACAACCTACTAATGACATCCAGCTTTTAATCCACTTGAGCTGACAGGTTAGTATCAACCAATTTGGTACCACAATGTATTAATGGAGAACTCCAAATCCTTGTGATTATTGACTTAATTGGATAAAAACAGTATGTCAGATTTCTAGGAGCAATTTTTTAGACTCAATGAATCACAAGGCATGGGTAGTGCAGGCAAAAGCAGCTACCAAATTGAAGAACTGCATGTATCTATTAAAAATAATTTATTTACTCTGCACAGACAAATACTATCACACAAAGACTTTTTTTTTGTCTGATACTTGAAACATAGGTTATATTTTTGTTTTTTAGTAGTCAGTTCTAAAGATTATTTAGTGAAAGGGGTTGCTTTAGTAAATAATTAAGGCTAAAGCAGCATCTAAGTAACAAATTAATTTGACTAAAATCAACTGAAAGAAGCAAACTCATGTGAATAATTCTATCTATATAAGGACTTCTTAAGATTCGTGAAGTGTCTACAGATCAAAAAAATGGTAACAGTGCTTTATCTTGTCATTTGTAATGTGAAATTCATAAAGTCATTAATTCAAAATTACTAATGAACACATAGAAAAAACTTCAACAATATGTAACATTTATTTTAAAGGATCCTAAAAAAAATTGTGGAAATGATATGTTATTTTTAAGTACAAGTCCATAACACCAGTGGTGAATATGTGCACTAAATTGTAGATAGTATATAAACTCACTTGTTCATCTGAAATGTCATGGACAGGCTAAGATATTAATTTCAATACCATTTATGCAATTACTGTAGATGACATTTCACCTAACAAGAGAGCAAAACCAGAAAAACCATAGGACTCCAGCTGGAATGGCTTTGACAGCACTGAGTGCTTGCACTTCCCTGAGCATCCCCCAAGCCCATGGGGGGACCCCAGCTGGGACTGCCCTCGTCCGCCACAGCCCAGCCCCCAGGGCTGTCCCCCTGCGCAGAGGAGAGCAGCAGGGGCTGGAACAGGCAGTGAGTGTCAGACATCTGTGGAAAGCCCCAGTATTACAACCACCCAGGGAGCAGCCAGGCTACATGGCTCCTTTAGGCACATATGCAAAAATATCTTTACTAATATATTGCTACCAATTATAATACATCTTTCAGGGAAATAAGAATTTTTAATTGTTGTAATCAGTAATTTACTTAAATGTTGGGGAAAATACATATTAATTTGTAATACAATAATTATGCTCAGCATATGAGCTGGTTTGCTATTAATTTGCATCTACATATATTCACAGAAGGTACTCACTGAGCAACAAGAGTGAGAAACAGAGATCATAAGACACTGCAAGATTTTAAAGCATAATCTAAGCAGGCTTTAGGCTCCTACATCCAGTACCAGTGTGATGGGCACACAGAACGATTTGTAGGTACTGCTGAACAGAAATGCACTAAAAAGGAGGAGAAGATGCTTCTTCTTGCACTTTCCAATAGCCGTGTGGATTTTATGAAGATTTTCAGCCTGTTCAATTCTAAACTAATACAGTTATAAACCTATTAGAATTCTCTGATAGAGTTAGGTTTTTAAAAAAATATTTTACTTAGTTGACAAAATTGACTTCCAGATTACAAAATTAATACTGTATCCTATGAATGGCCAAATAAATTTGAAAAATAATTCAAAGGCCAGATAACTTTAATGGCTTAGGTAATAAACCAAAAACTTGGGAGACCAAAAAAAAAAGTGCTAAGTTTGACAAAGAAACAAATCAATAACAATAACTTTAACTTGAACAAGCAGTATTTCTATTATATATTTGTATTCCAGGATATTCCATACATTGTTGGAACACTGGCAGCACTCTACCTTCCATGAAGCATAAAAGAGGGAAAAATTAGCAAGAAAAACTGGGTAGAAAATTAAATTATTTTTTATTAACTGAAGCCTCTGATGCAGGTAAGATATGTTACCAAAAAACAGCTGCAATCAAAAATAGTTCCAACACTTGCTTTGTAGCTCTCCACGCTTACTGATTTGTAAATAATGATGCAGATTGTCAAAAAAAAGATTAAATATTGCAGTGCTTTACTGGCATGGATTAAGATTTACATGCTAGCAGTAAGCTTATTGGTGAGATTTACACTTGATTTAGTTCCTTCAACTAACTGAAAGGGAATCAGGTTTTTCATAATTTAAAAATCTTTCTTATCTAAAAGAATTTAATATTATTTTTTTAAAAAATGAAACAGACTTCTTGTTCAACTGTAATAATATTAAGGAAAGTCAATAAATGCAATCTTAGTATGCTCAAAGTAATTAATTTTTTTTTCTTTAAATTCTCTATAGGAGTTTTCCTGTTCTGCACTCTGATGAGCTTTTATAATTCATGTGCCTCTGCTACCTTTTGTTTGGTTTCTGACCAGATAGCTCTAAGGCTTATAAGCAGATAGGTCTAAGCTCTAAGGCCACCCATTCATTTTCAAAGTTCTCAAAACTTAAACATGCTAGAAGGAAAATATTTTGAACAGAGATTCTTTAAAGGTTTCTCCATGGTACAGAAAATTCAGGCCCTTATGAAAAACATCAAATATCCAAAAAAGGATAAAGTAATTTCTAGCTCTGATTTGGAGACACAAGAGACCATGAATACAGACAGAGCAAAAAGGTTTGCAAAATGTTATAAAAATTTATCAAACTGTTCCAGAGGTAGAAAAAAAACTTATCGAACTACTCTCATCAAGATGCCCATCTTATACATTGCTTCAGCTTCCATCTGTAAGTTAAAGATGCAAAAATTATGTTTCCAAGAAGAAGCCAATCTTTGCAGTACCTGAGCTCTCTGTTTGAGTCATGGAGAAGAGTACTCTCCAGTGTGGTTTACAGAGACTATCTCAGCTATCTGACATGGCTGCAAATTATTTGTGTTTCATTTTTGTTGCTAATCTGTTCACCTCCTAGGATCATAGCTATAACCCAGAGGGAGAGTTTAATTACTTTTAAAGGGGACTGGAGAGGGCTAGCCTTTAAAATGGCTTTTAGGAAAGAAAACACAAACTCATCTAAAAGTATTAGGGTGTCCATGTGAAAATGCAAGTTTCCATTAAAAGTTATCTACATAAATGAGTAAACATATGCACTTCTCTAGAGAAAAATCAAAGTAAAAAGTTAGATAAAAGCAGATTAAAAATATAGAAATGAAAATTAATTTGTCATCCAAAATATAACGATGTTTTAAAGAAAGTACAAAAAGTCAGTTCATGGAACACTTTCAAAAAAACACAGTGTAACTCAAGCCAATAAAAATAAAGAAAGTGTAGAATATGAACACTTACTAATTAGATATTGTTAAAGGCAACACTAACATTTCAGTTTTATGGTCTGACAAATCTAAACAAAAGAAAAAGGAACTCTGATAAAGTCAGAGATAAGGTTACATTATTATAACAATATGGCATGCTATTTCTCAACGAACAGTCCAGAAGTAATACAGTAGTGAATCATGCAGGAACATCCATATTCAAAAGGAATTCAGAATCCATATGGTGTAAATGTGGTTTTTACACATTTGGGAGATACCAGGCGTGCCAGTAACACCCCCAGTATCCTGGAACACATGTAAAATGTTTTGAACTTGATGCACACATGGGCAGCCACTTCTCCAACTGTTCCTCTTCCTGTGGTTCCAGAGCTGTGGTTTGGTCACTGCCAGATTAAGGTCTTTAGTTGTAGAAGCAAAGTTTGTGTCCACAAACTCTTATTCACATTAGTAAAATCCTTAATGTCAGTGGAGGTATTTGTCTGATGGAGCAATGGAATGACAGACATCCCTGGTCACTTTCAGCAATTATTATCAAATATCTAGAATAACAGGATGGAAAGTCATAACAGATGCCTTCCTGTTATTTTTTCATGACTCACAAATTCTCATTTAGTTACTAGCAGCATCTTTACCATACAAATTACAAATAACAGCACTTAAATGCTAGAGCAGATAATAATAAAATTCCTTTCCATTACTAAGCGGTGTAAGTGCTCTCAATGCTATATACAAATTGTCTTTACTCCAAGGAGTTTGCACTCCTCATCACAAATGGCAGATAATAATTTGGAAGACATTCTGATGTACCGACTGACACTGATGGGAAGAATGCCATTTGAAACCTGTGAGATTAATTTTCCAGCCCAGATGGGAAATAATAAGAAAAGTAAATTAATCAATCAAATAATTGTTTCATCTCAAAATAATTTGTTTTGTCTCAAAATAATTTGAGAAGAATAATTTGTCTCAAATAATTTTTTCTTCTTTCCCTTCCACTCCAACCCCCCCCCCCCCCCCCCCCCACCATCTTGCAAAAATACTTGGCAAAAAAATCCATGTTATAGGAAGGATGTGAACAAAAAATGACATTTTTTGAATAATTTTCCTTCTCTTGCAGTTCATCATTGGGACACACAGCTGGGACATATTCAAATAACATACTTATTATAAGGTATGAATATCCAAGGGAAGAAATATTTATTAAAAATTTATTAATTAAAGCAATTTCTATTCAGAAAATCCAAAATATCTAATGTGAAACATTAGTAGAAATATAGAATGAAAAACTAGAAAGGGGACAAGACAACAGAAAATAAGCATGATGAAAAAGTTTGGAAGCTTACAGGTTATGGAAGGCACAAAGTCAGCATACTCACTTGTTATACCCCAGTGAAAGTATAGCCTTCAGCACTGATGAGAACAACTATTAAGCAGATAAAAACTGCCAAAGAAACTTCCCAAAAGAAAAACAATTATCATTAGGAATTTTATTGTTATTCTGAAGCAGTTGACTGCTGGAAAATGTAGCCATAAAAAATAAAATATAGCTTCAATCCCTCATTTGCTTAAGCTTGTATGAAATGAGAGACTTCAACTTTCATAGCAGTTACATATGTCTGGTCTTTTTATTTGATGCAAGCCAAAATTGCTCTTGACTTCTTAATGCCAGAATTTTTATGTACCTAAGGTGCATGCTGTAATGTGAACTTGTGTCTCCTGCCCATGCAAGATGAAAGCTGCAGAGTCATACTATGCTGCCCTGGGAATTTCATGCAGCAGTCATGCCATGAATAATGGAGGTGAAAGGATCTGGTTCATACAAAGGGCATGTGTGAGCTCACTCTCAGGGCCTGGCACTCTCAGGGAATCCTCTTGTGAGCTCTGAGGTGGTGTTTGGAGGGCCCCTGAGTGGCCCATACGCTCTGCATAGTCTGACTGGTCAGGAGATGTTGTCCTAAGGGAACTTCGGAGTATGCTGCAGTGGGGCACAGTAGATGCAGTCATTAGATCTCTACACAATAACCAGCAGCTGTACGTCATGCTGACTTGCTATTCACAGCTTGATGAAAAGGCCTAGTGACAGACAAGAAGACAAGCCTGTGACCACCTTCCTTCACTTTATTTTATATGCCAGCTTGCTATTTTGGTCTGCTGTTGTAACCAGACAGCATTCATCACTTCATTCTTTTACATGTTCTCTGACCATGAAATGAAAAACATGATGTACCTAAAAAATAAAAAAAAAAAATTAAAAAAATCTTGAAGACAATATAAAATACTTTTCTCTTCCAGGGAAAGGTGGCCTCCATTGATATTTTCAACTGCTTAATTTTCTTTATCTAACAATCTCAGTCACTTCTCACCATGAATTTGTACACAGGACCGTGTGTAACACTGTTGTTTTTATGTCCATATGTAGACTAGCAAAGAAAACTCTAACTGACATTAATAATTTCTATTTGTCTAGAAAAGCTTATTTTAAATCCCTTTTGGATGGCTGTCTATAAGCTACTGCATTAAGGAAAACTTCAGTGCTTTCACTTTATTCTGCCTGTTTCTTTGGTGCTATTCAAAGTCTCAATGAAAAGCCCCTCTCGCAGTTCTGCAGTTAAAACAACAAAGCACTGCCTATGTTTCTTCTTTAACACAGCTCTAAGGATTTATTCTTTGCTCCTTTATTCTTCTTTTTTCTGAAGTTTTCTTGTCCTTTTCCCCTTTAAAATCTCTTTATCTAAAGCTGAATTAGTTTTCGCAGCTGGTTGGCAAACTGCCATAATTTTCTGCTCTTATTTGTCAATTTCCAGTTGCCTTCAAACTTTTTACTTATATTCTATTTCTTTTCCTGTTTCATACATACACTGGTTCCAGTTTTAGTCATTTTTATAGAAAAGCAGAGAAAAATTCCTCTCAGGAGGGAGAAAAGGAGCAATTCCTTATGTTGACAAAGGGAAAAAAAAGTGCCATGAGATTTACCCACTGAAAATTTTCAAATAGCAAACTTTGTGCTTTTTATAAATACTTATAATTTGACCTTACTTTCAGGAAAGAGTAGGCAAATCTGCTACTGTATTTATGCTCTGACCAAAAAGAAAAGAAATTTGTAGATCTTTTTTGCAGGTTACTATTTTGCTTTATTCCATCTTAGTTCATTGTAATTTTAAAACATTAGAGATTAAAGATGTATTTATTTATTTTTAATATTCTCCCACCTAATTTCTTAGCTAAGGGTATATATAAAATTCCTAAGCTGTATCTTAGGCATCTGCTAACAAACTTTTTAAAACAATTTGTCAACATTTATTTAAGATACACTATAGATAAATACATTTTAATGAGAAATAATAAGAAATTTTTGATTTGCATTATTCTTTGGAATTAAACAGAATTTCTTCTCTTATTCATTGTTTACTATGGATGGTGTTCAATAGGCAGTTGTACCAGCAGAGAGAGAGAGAAATAGAAAGAGAGCCTATGAAAAAGACTTTGAACATCATTACAGGGGTTTATGTAGGCACTGTGCAGCCATTAATCTGCCCACTCAAATAATGAGAATAGAATATTTATCAAAACTGTCAAGGAGTAAGTGCCCAAATATAATACCTTTATTTTCTCTTCTTTAGTGTTCAGTTTTTAATCTCTTCAGCACGAGGAAAAGGCAGAAAAAGTCTTCACCACCAGACTGAGCCCTTTCTTTCGGATATGGCTACTATAGAATTATTATTGCAATTATTGTTGATAATAATTACTATGTTAATTAAAATTCACATTTATATGGACACTGCACCTTCACTTTCTTTGGAAGTGGAATAGAGTATTTCTCGTGCTTCCAGAATGCAAATGGTCAGTATTTTTGCCATCCCTAAGGCCACAGCTTGCTGGAGTGAGTTAGAGCACTGCACGCATTGTCACATCTTGGCAGCTCGAATAGAGTTAAAGCAGATGAAAATAAAGGCCATATCTAAAGAAGAGAAAACAAGTTTACAGCTTTCACAGCTCTCTTATATGTGAGGTCCTAGAAATTGGCTAACTGTGAAGTGGTGAATACTGGCAGCAGCTGTCCAGTGAGTGGAAGCATAAGTAATGCTTACCCTTGTGGTCTGAGTTACTGCAGGACACGTCCCAGCTGACTTCAATTGTTAAAAGTTACAGCCTAATTAAACCTTACTGCTTGCACCAAGTATTTCTTCTTTTGTATCTGGGCCAACGTCTTGTGAGTCTACCATTATTTTTTCACTGCTTTTCTACTTTTACTCATACAGTATCATGCTTTTTTCCTTTTAATTTCTCCTAGTGCTGTGCTATTTTTAAAATTAGAATAACTTAAAATTGGCCATTTTGGAAAAGAACTGAGTCATAAAAATTAATATTAAGCTTGCTTTTAGTGCATCCTAAGTATTATTAGACATTCAAAATACTAACTTCAGAGCATTGATGCATTATTTCATTCCATTGTAGAGAGGTGAAGCCACTGTTTCAACAAGTTTGTTTTTTAAGAAAACATTAAGATATTTGGAACAAGCTTTGACTGGTGTCAATATTTTTTAAAGTTTTATCATAATAGAGTCGATTAAATGAACTTAATGCATCAGCAAAAATCACAATAAATCAGTATGAAATTAGGATGAAGAGATTTAAAACACACATTAAATAACTTTAAATGATCTTACATAAAATGAGTGTATTCAGAGTGGAAAGTATTGCCTTTAAATAAGAACTCTGAAAAGAAATAATATAAATTGCTCTCATTTGGATTTTTCAAAAGTCTAAGTGTAAAATACAGTTCTCTGATATTTTAATTTTACTTTATTTCAACTTAGTATTTAATTTAGGTCTAAATAATTAGAAAAATACATACAAGTTTGAGACTCTTGAAGCCCTAAGTATATTAGTTCATATTTTATGGTTTTGGGGGTTTTTTTGTAGGCCTGAAGATATTCAGTAATTTCTTGTTTTATGTAATTTAGGGTTTAATTTCATCCATACATGCAATACCCTGATCATCTGGCTGAGTTGTTTTCTGTGGAAAGAGCAGAAGAGCACAATCTAATCAAAGCTGGTATCACAGTATTTTGGTCTGGGGGAGTGGGGAATGTAAACTCTCTAAGTTTGATAGTGAATAGCTGTAATATAGACCTATAGATCTGAGTGCACCATTGATCTGAGTGCTCTAGCTTGCTGTCCTCATATCATAGAATCACAGGACCTTGAGTGTTGGAAGGGACCTTAAGGATCATCTAGTCCCACCCCCTGTCATGGAGAGGAACACCTGTCACTACACCAGGTTGTTCAAGGTCTTAGCTAACCTATCCTTTGAATGTATTATTTTTTAAATCATTTTGTATATATTTTCATTAACATGAAACTGCAAAAATGAAGACTCAAAGAAAAACACATTTTTTTTTGGGTTTAAGAAAAATGTAACAATAAGTATTAGGTTGATAATAACTAATACTTTATTTAATATTAGTGTTTATTTAATTTCTTCATCCAAACAGTTTCTTTTGTCCGTGCTCTGGTCTTCACACTCCTATCTCTTTAACTGTTTCTTTAGCAAGCCTTCCAAAGTTTCCTCATCCCAGTTTGTCTTACAATGCCACTTTTTTCTTTGCATAGTCTGTTCTGCACCTTCTCTTTGTCCGGTTTAGTCAGTTTGTTGTGATTTCAGAATTTTATAAGTCAGCTGACAACAATAATTTTGTTAACCCATTCCATCTCTCCCTCTTTTTTCACTCTCCAATCCCACAGCATTCTTACTCTATTGCTCTGTCTTCAGTCTAAATTGTTTACCCCAGATGATCACATGTTTTCTCCTCTTCCCAGATGTAGTCACCATATTTGTTAGATTTTATTTGCAAATTCCTGTATAGTTGGTTAATTCTTGAAGGATCATTGATTATAGCCAGAGAAACCACTATGAAACTGGGAACTTTCTAGAAAAATCAGTTGTCTCTCCAAACTTGGTGTGATGTTTTTGTATCTATTTTAGTGGGAGGAAAAAAATAAGGAAAAAACAAAAAGAGCAGTCTTAAGGCATTTCTGTTGTTATTTTGTTGATAGCAGAAATAATTCTGGAACTTACAGATGCCAACAAAAACATCCAAACGCATATAAAAGTATCAACAAAACACTGTCAGCACAGGGAGTCTCTAAAATATGTAATATCATCTAGGAATGTTTTCCAGATTTTGAAATATCACATACTACAAGTGTCTTCCTGCCAAAGTACTGCTCTAAAACATTAACATTATATTCAGTTTTTACTCCCTAGACAACATTTCCAATGAAGAAAGTAGCTTCTCTGAGTCCTTGTTTTTTTGCCTCTCATTCTGAAGTAGCCCAAGCTGAATATATATTAACAAAGTCTTTTGTCTAATCAAGTCACAGCTTATAAGAAGCCATCAGCATGGCAGAGAACGATTTAGAATATAGATTTTTCAGTGGCTACTTCTGCATTATCTGGGAGAAAACTAGATAAACACAAAATTAAGATTAGCTTTTCTTTTAGAAGTGGGACTGACTTCTTGCCAAGAAGCTCAGGTGGGAAGGAAAGTCCTGTAGAGGACAGAGCAGGGAAAGAGAGAGGAACTCCTAGAGAAAGCTGTATTTGAGAAACAAGCATGTACACAACTTACTGAATGTTTTTACTTCATCTGAGCTCTAAGATTACAGATTTATCTGCTAGGAAAAAGGAGGGTTGAACATTGTGTTGTGTCTTTCTCAGAAAGGTTATAAGTTCATTTAGAGTAAGAGAAGCTGAGATAATGGCTGGTTTAGGGCCAAATCATTCGGATGTTGGTGGAAACACAACATTTTCTATCTGAAATAAAGCACTGATAAGACAACATCTACTCCCATATGAGAATGGTTCAAATGAATTAGCTAAGTAATTTATGCTCAGAAGTCTCAAAGGAATTAATGAATCATTGCCAATTTTTAACTTGTCTTGGAAAACTGGGAAAGAGTGAGATTTGCAAAAATTGTCCTATTATCCAGAAAAGAATATAACAGAGAATAAGAAATTAACTATCCTACCCACCATTTCAGACATATAATGGATTAATTAATTTGTAACTTTTCTGGTAATGAACTAGAGATTATAATTACTACTAGTCAGATTGTCCTTTTTATTTGCCTTTTTTGTTTTGTGACTTACCTCTCTGTTTGGTTTTGGTTTTGGCTAGGGTATGGGATGGCAAACAGAGTTTTTATGTACACCTAGATTTAATTAACTTACTACATGAGGTAAAAGTTTTTTGAATCAAATACTTGTATGTTATGAAATTGATAGGTGTGATGTAGTAGGATTAGAAACTGTTTTGTGATTGATATCTAGGATATTTTCGATACCTTTCTTTGTTGCAGTTCTAACCTCTCTCTACCTATATTTTATAGCCCTGGTTTCTGGATCCTTGGAGGCCATGAACAAATGAAATATTTTCATAAATTATATGCAACAGTAACTAAAAAAAAAAAAAGTTTGGATTTGTTACATGATAATTCTTTTTTCCACAAGGAAATAGGGAACTCAGGGGTTCACATTATGAAAGTTGCTAAAAAGAAGCTAGCTTTATCAGTGTATATTGTATACAGTTTGAAAATTATTATATATTTAATAATTTAATTATTAGATTGGTAGGCCAATAAAATGCAACGGATGGTTACAATTATGGTAATCCAAATCAAGTGATTTGAGCTGTTAAAATTTTATTTAATATGTTCAACTGAAGAGGAATATGTCATGAATTCATGAAAGCAGTTTGCATCTACAGAATATCAAAGCTCTCTTAAAATAATGACTAGAACTAGATTTTAAGTATTACCATAGATCATATCCTCAGTTTGAACTTTATGTGCTCCTGTGAAAAGAGAGCTAACAAAAATCTTTGAATGGATAATAAAGGGGAACAAAGATGAGAAATGCTGGGTAACATGCAAAAAAACCCCCAAGAACCCCCAACCTCCCTTTCCTCCCACCCCCCTAATAAAGCCCCAAATAACCCCCAAAAAAACCCAACAAAACAAACCAAACCAAACCAAGATTACAGAACTGTGAATCTTGCATTACAGTGTGAGGTAAGTACTTAACTTTATCTTGTGTTTTGAAGGGAAGTTTAAGAGATGGGTTGATAAATGAGCATAAGTGATTAAATGTAGGACTTATATCTGACAGAACTGAGCTTTTGGATCATGTAGTCAGAAACAGAACACAAAGTAATTACAGAGAATTGAAATTAGGATAATTCTTCTAGAAATAATACATGGAATTATAGGAAGGCTTGGAATGGTTATGGTTTCCTTAAAGCAGAATTAGATGCAATTTCCAACTTATGGAAGACATTCTCCTAATGGAGAATATAGAGGGCTGCCCTGAATAATTATTATGTCCTTTCTGGTCTTTGAGGACAAGATTCAGTTCCCGCTATGCTTTTGAGCTTATAAGAAAAAGTAGAGAATTTTAAAGTGGTAGCAGACTTTATTCATCTCCACAATCTCATCTGTGCACCTCAGAGCAGCACACTATGTATAATAATATCTTATAATTTAGGCTGTAAAGTCAAGAGGTTTTGTTTCACTTAATATACATCTGTATTAACGTGTCATGGTTAAAGATTTTTGGTTTTTTCTCTCCTCTAGGGGATAGAAGTGGTGATGTTTAGAGAAAGGACCACAGTTACGATAGTGTGAAAAAATAACTGAAAATCATTGTTTTCTTCAGTTCACTTTGCAAAAATTTTTGCCCAGCTTGCTTTACAGAGCACTGCGGAGTTTTGCATTCCTTCTAGTCATGGAGTTCACCAGTCATACCAAGTTTAATGGATTACCTTGTCTTCAGGAAGCTTGATGCTTCCTTATTTTTTACTCAGCTTATATCTGTGAGGGTTTTTGTCTTACCTTGAAAAAACAGTGCAAAATTTGATGAACATTTGATGATGTCAGGCACATATTTTTTGGCAAGTATAAGGCATATTAAAATATGTAAATCAAATGTGTAATCAATAAGCATGATTAAGAACAAATATGTACACATGGACATAGGCAATAAAAAGGTAAGTAGATATATTTTAAAATGATATTATAAGATTATTCACCTATCAGGAAAGGATAAGAGAATTTGGTTTGTTCAGCCAGGAAAAGAGGAGGCTTTGGTGTGACCTGATGGTGGCCTTCCAGTACCTGAATGAAGAAGGATCTTTTACAAGAACATGACAGGACAAGGAGGAATGGCTTAAACTGAGAGTAGGTTTAGATTAGATAGTTTAAAAAAATAAAAATTCTGTGAGGGTAGTGAGGTGTAGGTACACAGTTTGTGGTGATTGGGAGTGGGGCTGGGGCCAGCCTCATGCCCATGGGCACAGCTGTGAGCAGCAGGTGAGCAGCACTGACAGCAATGAGCCATGGAGTGCCCAGGGGCTCTGACCAACCACCAAAGGGAGCAGAGGGCACACAGGGGCAGGGTGTGAACATCAGGGGATGAAAGGCTGGGCTGAAAAGCAAGAAGGGTGCAGCCTTGTGAAGTGATTCAATGTTACTCTGTATGGAGAGATGCATGAAGCCTTCTGAAGTGATATGGTGTTACTCTGTATGGGTTGGAGCTTTCTGAAATTGTGTGGCCATGCTCTGTGTATCATGGCTGTCTAAACTGTCACGTGCGCTGTGGCATATGCTGCGACAGTGAGGCACTGGAAGAGGCTGTCCAGAGAAGCTGTGGATGCTCCACCCCTGTAAGTGTGTAAGGCCAGGCTGGATGGGGGTCTGAATAACCTGATCTAGTGGAAATTGTCACTGTCCACAGCAGGGGATTGGAACCAGATGATCTTTTAAGGCTCCTTCCAACCCAGGCCATTCTATGATTATTTCACACAAGATGTTGCTTACTGGCTTTTAATGATAAGGCTTTTGAGTATCTTTTTATAAGATTTCCCTTGCTGGGATATGATTACTTCTGCAAATCTGTAAGTAAACTATAAAAAAGTTTCTTAAAAAAAGGCTTGACAACTCATTTCTCAAATATCAAAGAAAGAGACCTATAGATGAAACAGAGGAATTCAGTGCCAATGCAGAAACACTGCATTCCCTTTTTGTTTGGGAACCTCTTCCTCTTTTTTCTTTTTGAAATGTAGATGATCTCTCCTGGCCCTTAATGACATGCAGAAATTAAAACAGTAGAAGAGAACAGCAGTTTACCAGAAACTATTATTCAGCAACTAATAATGAAGAAGCAGACCTTTCAGGAAGGTATAACCAGTGTATCATATGGTGATATCCACAGAGGGATCCTCTCATAATCTTGGGCAGCAATTGTTTTGGAGCATGAAGTGAGTTGTTCCATATTATTTATGATTCTGCACACAACTGTATAAATTCTTATAATAGAAAAGCATATCAGTAATCTCTTTGAAATGCATTCAGTTCAAATTCTTCAGATGAAGTCTTGACCCCATTTAGTATTAGAGGCTGTATAGACTATGAAACTTATGTCTCACATCATAAAATCCTGGTGTTTCCTTGCCAGCCTTGCTGGACAACAGACATGACATTGAGCAGCAGAGGCAATCTGTTGCTCAGTTGCCTATTCTGGCCTCTATACTTGTTTCCAAGCAATCGGAGAACAAGAGGGATATTTTCGAGATCTACTCTAGCACCTGTTACCTAAGTCATGAAGTCACAGGAAATCCAACAGACTGCCCTTTCCCACCCTTATTAATCAACCTTGTGTGGCAAAAATCATAGTCACAAGTTATTCTGACTGCTTTAGTACATTGAAAACAAAGTTGTTATTTTATTTTTTAAAATTATAATTAATTGCCTATAACTTATGTAATTTTCCTGTCCCAAGCACTTGTCACATAAATTACAGTCATAACATAATAAACTAGTTTTTTAATTAAACGATTCCAGAAACACAGATATTCATCTCTGAATTGTATTGAATACGATCACATGTATGAATAAAAGCTCATGTCAATTACACTTTCACTGTTCTTGAGAGTCAACAAGTTTCATGGTTATGGGACTCTGGACAGAGGGAATGAATACTATAGTTAAGATCCTCCTGGTAATATTTCCCTGAGAAAAGAGCTTAGAAATCTTACCACACTGAATAGCTGTGCCCCTTTGTTCTTGCAGAAATTTCCTAAAGGTAAGCTGCAGAATTCATAAGGTCACTGGTATGGATGGTCGTCCTGAACAAGTATTTAAACTGAGTCCAAAAGGAAAATTAAAGCAAACTTTATCTCTGGAGCCCATCAAATCTATCGTGTACCAGAAAAAACCACTTCTGATTGTTGTTCTGGAGTGTCCTCAAAGTAGTAGTAATCTTACAGAATGATTTTGCCATGTAGTAGATTAACCTGTCTGAGATTTATTTATTAATATATTATTATAATATATATAAATTAATATTTTATCACATCTTATAGTATGATAAGCATTATATGTTATAAGTATTGCTATAAACAATAGTATTTATTATTGTGTTATTTAATGTTGTTCAAATCTAGGCTTTTTATGTAATGTTTTTTTCAGCCTTATAAAAAAGAAAAGATAGATTCCAAGTTTGCTATATAGGTCTCCTTGAAGAATGGAGAGACCCTTGCATCCATAAATATTTCACCTATCTTCCAGCTCTCTCCCAGGCACCTTTACAAGACAACTCATTCTCAAGCAACCTATTTGTCTCCAGTGACAGCAAGGTGAGTACAAACAACCAGCTTAGCCTAGAAACCTAGCTTTTAGATGGCTGAAGTTATATGTTGTGAAAATTTCCCCAAATGAAAGTTTTTTTTTTTCTCCTTTCCCTGTAGTAACTACATGTGTAACTATATAATGCAAGGCTGAGAATGAGGATGCTGTGTTTGAAAACGTTTCCCTTTTATTAGAAGGTGTTTTTTCAGGAGATTGGGTGGCGTTTTTTGTTTGTTTTGTGTTCTGGGTTTTTGTTTTTTAGTTTTTTATCAAGTATCACAAATTATCAATAATTTGTCAAAAGAATACAGAATAGATTTTTTTTTTTTTTTAACAAAGAAAAGGCAGAAAAGTTACCATGCTGGAAACAATAACACGATTTGCAGATCTGTGTGGTTATTAACATTTGTATGTGCACACCCATGTCAACTGCAGGTGGTTATCCTGAACTTATATGAAGACACAATCATATTGTAAACATTTAGACATTTGCCTCTTAGAGTGGATATACTTAAGCTGAGATTAATGGTTTCTTAACAGAGAGGTTTCTTGCCACTAGAGGGCTCAAAATTGCTGTGTGATCCAACATAAACATATATATACTTACATGCACAAGGTATGTATGTCATTCATAAGCATGTGTTTTATTTGTGTCCACGCAGCTATAAGTACACATAGATGCACTTGCACTTTAATAGATGATCCATTTTTCTTTTATTTTAAAGATTTTGGTCATAAAAATGTTTTGTCATTGATAAGATGTAATTTAGAATCTACAGATTTTTAATAAAACAGAAATTCACCAAATACAAATTATATCCTTCTTTATTTTCATGAAGTAATTACAATTTTTGACTTCATTCTCAGGTGGCTGAATTTACCCAGAATGCTCCTTTCATCAAACTGAATATTGAAAACAATCACAATAAAATAGTGTACCAACTTCCATGATCAATGCCTGCTGTCATGATATGTTTTATAAAGGTATGTAGACAACGCTGAATAACATGGACACAGTTAATTATTTCATAAATGACTTTCCAGAAAAAGTAATGCAGTGTTGCAGAATTGATCACACCAAGCATTTTTTTGCTTGATTATATGACTTATTCTCCTGGGAAATCTTAGAGATTCTAGAGAAATAAAATGTTCATGGAATGCTGACTGTTTTCTTTCACTAATGTGACAATTGCAACGATGAGAGAAATGGCTTTCAACCAGTTTTAGGTAATCCATTTTGATGTAATGCATAATCTTTGGAGGTAGTGCAACCCAGTTCCCCCAGATTATTACAATGTAATGATGAATAATTTACTCACAGTGTCCAAAAGATAATTAACAAAAGTCAGACTTGAAAAATACAAAGTTTCAGGTATTGATATTTACTATACATTCCGTTCTATATATTTGCAAAGTAATATTTATCTAAGCATAAGAAATCTGATTAACAAAGTAATATTTCAAGAACAATGGAGCTTCAGATTATAATGATTAAAAATAATACATATTGTTGTAGAAATAGGGACACAAAGTGTTTTACAGGCATGCTTTACTGTACATAATAACCAGTTTAAATAGTTTCTTAAGAATATTTGCCTGTATAGAAAATTGTGCAAAAACACAAGAAAAGACAAAGTACTCTTTTTGCAACACTTCAGCATTTTGATTAATTGTAAAAAAATGTGTTGAATACAATCACATATATGAATAAAGACTACTCAAGTGAATGAGCATTTGCATAACTGAACAGAATCTTTCAGGGTTTGGTACAGAATAATATCTTTGAATTTGGCAGAACCACAGGTAGCTACTGCCTAAATTGTGATTACTACAGTTAGACCCTAAAAACTGAAAAAAACCCCTTAACATATTAATTTCCTAGAACCATCATCTTTTATTGTTTTCTTAAATTGTTAAAAATTGTACCAAATGTTTCACCTTTATAAAATGTTAAATTCTTAAAAGAGCACAATAAGTTAACTTGGGGGATGGGTGGGAGTAATTTATATTAAATAGTAAAGCATGCTGGAATGACTATTCTATTGCTAGTTAAACTTAAAAATTACTGTTTATTATAGTCCAAATTCTGTTAACACATTTACCTTAAAATGAAAATATGTGGAAATAAGCAAAGATATTTTTGCTCTAAGAATTTGCATGTCTTGCTTAAAAAAAAGGAGCCTAAAAAATTGTGTATGATGTTAGATTAGAATGGTAATGTTTTGATTAAATCAATATCATCTTTTCTGTACTCCTTCTGTGTCTAATGTATTCTTAGTTTATCAGTTTGTTACTTGAATTTGGGAAATAACCTGACACACTGGACAACAGATATTAAAAGTGGGGGTTTTGACTGAGTTGGCTGACATATTGATCACATCATATTTAGTTCCAAAAGTAATCTCAAAATCAATAAAGCAGACTGGAATATGCTGAAGCTACTCTTGCTATACAAAAATTAAAAGTTTTATAAATTTAAAACACATATTCTTAAGCAGAAGGTCCATATCCCTAATGACAGCCTATTGGTGTCAATAAATTTATGCCAGGAATAAGGTTCTATCCAGGTGGAGTTTCATGTTCCATTAGGTTCTTAAGGAAAAGCATCCTTCTCACATTACACTACTGTACGAATTGCTGTAATGATTTTCACCTATATATTATTGTCCTTGACATAAGAAGACCATGGAACTATCAGAGAGCATTCAGGAGAGGTTGACCAAGATGGTGAAACGCAGGGAGAAGCAGCCAGGATCACTTGGTTTGTTGGAGCTTGGAGAAGAAATGGCTGAGGGAAGACTTCATCTCAGTTCTCAACTTCCTCAAGAAGAGCAGAAGAGGGGAAGGAGCTGACCTCCTCCCTCTGGTGATTAGTGATAGGACGTGCGGAACAGGAATGAAGCTCCATCAGGGGAAGTCCTGACCAAAACCAGATCAGGAAAAGATGCTTCACTGAGAGGTTGGTCAGTCACTGGAAAAGGGATCTCAAAGAAATGGTCATGAAACCAAGTTCCAAGGAGCAGCTGAATTATGAAAATATTTATTAATAACAATCATAATATGGAAATAGCAGTAATTTTCACAAAGATCCTACACGACTCAATAATTGTGTTGGGTAAAAGGAACTGCAAATATGAATTTTCTTACAGGAATGAGGACTGGAACTCAACTATATTGATGACTTTTTTTTACTCCCTTCAAAGAAAATACATTATTTTTCATCTGTTGTCAACAATGCATTTTCAATGGATGGGATATGATAGTTTTAACAAATCTTTTCTAAATTAAATAATATTTAGGTTTTAATTTCCCATAACATCTACATGACAACATAATCTCACAAGTGAATGACAGTCAAATATTATTTCTATATCTGTAATATGAGTCTTCTAAAATATGAAATTTTATTCTTAAAAGTGCATTACAGATAAGAAAGTTGATAAGACTTTCCACTATTAAAATGTAATTTTTAGACCAGTAGTTGTTGTTAATCTATTCTTCTCCTCATCTTTCACTATATTCTATAATATTATTGCCAAGACCCACTACTGAGTTAATAAATGCCAAATATTAACCAAACTTAAGTGGATAAACTAATAAATAGGAGCAGAAATTCTGAACACAGCTTTTATAAACTTTATTTAAAAAAACATCCGAACAACAAAACAAAACCATGGTAAATATGGGGTTTAGGAGATTAAAACCCTTTTCTATTAACACATACAAAGATTAGAGATCATTTCCATTTTAAATACGTACTGACATGCATACCAAGTGGGGTAAACATGTAGGACAAGATCCCGGGGCTCGGGATTACAGGGATCTAACAGCAGTCAATCCAAAGCAATGACAGCATGTGACAGAGGTAGGAGGTCCACTTATAAATACCTTTGTTGTGAGCCATGATGAATCTGCAAGCATTGTTGCTAATGCACTGTGATCCTGTTTTGGGGTTTTTTTTTCTGATTTGTAAGTTTTTTTAATTTTTCATCTCACTTCCAGTTACTCAGTTCTGCAGCAACTTTATTTTTACTGTTTTAACATATTTTTTTCCTGGCATAGAGGAAACAACCTGAACCTTTAATGAAAATAGGAATGAAAAGAAAAATACAAATGTTTAGAAATTTTGAAACAGGAGTCCTCTTACTTGGCTAAAATATTAAAAATATTCTGAAAAAATTGCACAGGATAAATAATCAGGTTTTTTATAAATATAATGTGGAATTTCTATAATACCTTATTTGGATCTGTTTATTATCAACATAACACAAGGCTTCACCTTAACTTGTGATTTTAAATTATTGGAAACTATGTCCTTAGTCTTCATTTTTGCAACTGCCAAATTTTAAATTATATACCAGCTGTTATTTTGCTCATATATAATTAATTAGAAATGAAAAAATATATGTTCTTAAATACTCTTTTTATATGTTCTTATTACATATCCATAAATATTTCTGTGCAAAATTAATTCAAATTGCCCATCACTTAAATATGACAAGAATATCTCTAATTGCAAGAATGCATTGCAGTTTATGTTAATATCTTTTATATAGTTTCTTTGCTTTGATCACTATTTTTCCCTGAAGTATTTTGTATTGAATGACTTAAACCCCCTTGAAATCAATAAAACAGTTTTCATCCAGTAGATCCATGGACTTCTATTTTCTAGAGCATATGAGTTGTTCCATTCACTTTGGTCATGCACCCACTTACAAACATAAATAGCAACCTCATAAGTCTAAGTGAAATATAAATCAAAATCAGTTCTATTTTTCAACTAGCATTGAAATAAGAAAGTGATTCTGTATCTTGTAAGTGATTAAAGTAAAACTGATCTCAAATTTTGGCACCTTTTCATGTTTCCAATACTGCTTTCACTGAAACAAAATAAAGAGATGAATACACCCCAAAAGTCATTAATAATCTGCCACCATTTCCTTCTGGCTCAAAACGTAACTAAATAATTCAGATAGACTTGTACTACTGATGAGCTGTCTGTTTTAACCTCACTGCACTAAGGAACACCCTTTGTCTCAAATAGGCAGCATTATGCCTAATCCCTGTGCTTTTTCTGGGGCCAAATAGCCTTTGTTTGCAGCTGACACACAGATATATGTTTTCATGGCAAACTCAGGATATGTGCCAAATCATTCTGGCCAATTTATCCTGGCAGTCAGTTTTAGCTGTTTACCCTCCCCCACCAGAAGACTTTCCAGTTCAGGGGTATTTTGTAGGACTCAGTTGCAAGTGGGTAGAAATAAAATGAAATCATTAAATTTTGTTGATGAAGTGAAATAATTTCTTGAAGAAGAAATTCTAAGGTATTAGGTAAACTTCAGAGAGGGATCTCTTAAAGTTCCTAGTGTATTCTTTCCTAAAATCCTGCTGTGCTGAAGATTTAATTTGTAATATACTGGCACATAATTTTTTTTATAGTAAGCATTTTAAAAGTGTTCTTAAAGACACCTAGATCTCCATTTCAATAATATTAGGGACACTACTTTTCTTGACTTTCCATTGGCAAAATATCTACCATTATGATTGTATTATACTTGCAAAACTTACTTCTGCTGGAATAGCCTATTATTTGGAAAATTGATAATAAATTACACAGCACAAAGTAGAGCTTCTTGATGGTTAACAGTAGGAGAGTTTACTAATACAATTTTGCTAGGACATAGTTGTCTTTAATAATTTCAAGTAGTATATATTTTACTAGTGAGCAAATTAATCAGAGCAACTCAAATTTTGCTACATAATTTAACATAAATTTTGCTTACAAGAGAAAAAAATCAGTGCCTTTTTCATTATTGTCTTATTTTTCCTTTGTCCACTGTGCAACATCTTCACTTTCCCCCTTTCCACTCCTTTTCCAGGAAGATTTCTGATCTTCTAACATACTTTTGTATAGGAGCAAAATTCTAAACCAATCCTGATTAGGGGCCTATATTGTAAGATTATATTATTCCAGAAAGGGGATCAAGCTTGACAATAGAATCAAAGAAACTAATTTTGCTGTTAATGTATCTTTTTCCTTACTTTACTTGTAAAATGCCAAAATTTCAAACAAATAGAATGGTTGGTGGTGGGTGGGCAAAATGACACATAAAATAGTAATACTGTTAGAGGAATTACAATAACAGATTGGAAAGAGGTATGCTGATCCCTTGAAAAATACACTGTTCACCATACTGTTAAGGGAATGCGTCTTGAAGCATCTGGAGTGACGGCTGGCTGAATTCAGTCTGTAGACAAGATGCTTTGCCAGTGTCCTTTTGTAAGGTAGTAACAAAAAGTACACAATCAGTAACACTGTAAACTGACGAAGCTACACAAGGAGATTCTGCTATTTCTCACATGTGATATTACATTGTTTCATTACAGTGGAATTACTCATAGTTTATAGCAGTTTTAATCCCTGAGTATCTATTTTTCTATTAAAACCAAAATAACACCCCCCCCCCCCCCCCCCCGTGCCCCCACCCATGGTTCTAACCTATCCTGCCTTTAGGGTTTCTGCGGTGCAGCTGAGGGTGGCGGCCCCAGCCCCCAGCCGGGCGCCCGCGGTGCCGGGGCTAGAGCCGAGCAGCGGCGCGCCACCCCGGCAGCGATCCCCCTCTCCACGCCCGTGCACATGAGCCCGACAGCGAGGGAGGGCACGGGAGCCCGGGAGCGGCGGGCAGCTGAGCCGCAGCGTCAGGCGCGGCACTAGGGCGGGCAGGGGCGGAAGGGGGCTCAGAAACAGCGTGAATCATCTCCCACTCTCTCCCTCGCCCACCATTTACACCGCTCGCTCCCTCCTTCTCCCCCTCCCTTCTTCCCTCCCTCCCTTCCCACCGATTCTGTCTCACTCGTTCTCTCTCCCCTCCTCTCCCACTCACTCTCTCCCCTCCTCTCCTCTCCCACTCACTCTGTCCTCTCCTCCTCCTGTCTCACTCTTTTCATTCTTTCCCCTCCTCTCCTCTCCCCCTTTCTTTTCCCTCTCTCGCCCCCCTCGTTCCCCTGTCTCCCTTCTCCTCATCTCCTGACACTGCACTGCAGCTGCTCCTCCAGTCCAGTCCTGCCCGCTTCCCTCCCTCCTTTCCCTTCCCTCCCCCCGGGTGCCAGATAAACAAGGCGCGCAGCATCCTCGACAATCCCGATCTTAGCTCTACATTTTCGAAAAGGACAAGAGAACGGGACAAGCCCCCTCCCCTCCTCCTCCTCCTCCACCCCCTTCCTTCTCCTCCTCCTCCTCCTCCCCCCTTCCCTCCCTGCCCCCCCACCAGAGAAGGGAAGAGACAATTCTCCTCCGAGCAGCAGCAAACATGATGGCGGCAGCTCCCATCCAGCAGAACGGGACCCACACCGGGGTTCCCATAGACCTGGACCCGCCGGACTCCCGGAAAAGACCGCTTGAAGCCCCCCCTGAAGCCGGCAGCACCAAGAGGACCAACACGGGCGGTGGGTATATCCTCTGTCACCTCCCTCCCACCCCCAAAGATTCCCATTTCTCTAATGTTATCATTCATCAAAATGGCGTCGGTTTTCAGCATCTACCAGTCTTTTTATTTAATATCCACGCTGGGGCTGTACAGCCGTGACCCTACGGAGGCGAGGAGGGAGCACAAGGGGCTCCCGCAGCCCAGCTATCTCCTTCGCCCGTTTAAGGATGGGCGACAATAAATGGCAGCTGGAAGGAGACGGCAAACGCTCTTCCCTCCTTCCACATCCTCGGGGTCGCAAGTTGAATTTCAGCCTTGCCGTGCGTTTTCCTCCTCCTTGGCCTCACTTCCATTGTCAGCGCGTACACGGCGTGTGTTTGCCGTGCCGAGCCGGGGGCGAGGGCTGGCTGGTGGCGGGGGGAGTCGCCCCTCGGCTACGGGGACTCGCTAGTTAACATCCTGCTGTTCCTGGAGGAGATGAGTTATAACGGGACCAGCATCTCCTTTATCCGTTTGCACTGGAGTCGTCATAACAATGCACCGAGGCAGAGGTGAATTTATTTGCCCAATGTTGAGAGCAGTGGTCTGGCTATACGTAGTGCATGGTTCCCCAGCTATGGTAATACGGGTGGGCACCACTGTCACACACAGGCACTAACTGAGGCGCTTTATAGTCTCAGGGAAGAGAAGTACTGTGAACTTAGATAATTTCTTCTGCTTAGGGGTAAAAATAACTCCAAAGAACCAACTTTATGAAACATGTTTCATGATATTTTGATATCCGTGCCAATGGGACGTTGCCATAATTGCTGGGGAGAACACAAGTCTGGGGAACCAGCATATCCCTGTTGCCTTGCACTTCTTCAGAGACAGTTATGGAGAGGTCCTCAGACTTCAGTGTAGCTGGATTTAGTGGTGGCACGAGGGTACTGAAAATTTAGCAGTTGCCAAATCAGACTGGGATCCTTTTTTCTTTCTCCCCTCCATTCATTCTATATCTTTTTTCCTGTTTCGATGGTATGCTTTAGTGCTAGTGGTGGTTAGAGGACTGGCATTGTCTATCTCGTCACCTTTTAAGTGTATTTAAAATAAGTGACTTAGGCTTTTGATCAATTGGGAAAAATTCTTCTTAGTGTCCTTTAATTAATGAGCTTAAAAGAGATCATTGTCGCTTAAGAAGTGCTAAAGGAATACATGAGGATTACTTAGGCAAGTGATTCCATCCTCACCATGTTGAGTTGTTTTCTTGGCAGTGGCTGAAATGCTTGGAATAAAACCCCACATTTTGGGTGGGTTATTTGGTAGCAGAGTAGTCGTTTTGCTCACTTAAGAAGAATGCAAGCAATAGCTAATTGCTGTTCTCGTGTGTTTGCTAATGACAAACAAATAGCCCATTAGAATTTACAATTCGTTCTTTCCTGGTTTTGTCATTTCTTTTGCAGTATTTCCAAGCAAGGTTGTAGTTGTCACTAACCACGTTTTCATGCAGGGCTTTAGTTCTTTTAAAGGGGTCTGATCATTTCTGTATGCTGTGGTTACCATGGCAGAAAAAAAAAAAAAAGAAAATCTACCTTTGAAATATAATTGCAATATTATTCTTTAACTGAATTAAGGAACCTCTGTGGCTTCTTTGCTTAGAATAAATGTAGATATTTTAAACTGTCAAAGGCATAGCCTAAACGTGTCTTGTATAATGACGCAACTGGTTAGATATAAATGCATGAATTAGTGGAGGGGTTTAAAGATGTAACCTTTTGTTTATTTGTGGGTCTGGGGAGGAAAAATGACAATTTATAATCCATATTAACCATGCATATCTCAATTTTTCAGAGGATGGCCAGTATTTTCTAAAGGTCCTCATACCTAGTTATGCTGCTGGATCTATAATTGGGAAGGGAGGACAGACAATTGTTCAGTTGCAGAAAGAGACTGGGGCCACCATCAAGCTGTCTAAATCCAAAGATTTTTATCCAGGTAGGTGCAAAATTAGCCAATTGTTTTATTTTGAAGTTCTCAGGCATGTATGTACATTTCAGTGTGTTTCATATATTGGTCAAGTGCAGCAGGAAGCGTTATGTCTCACAAAAGTATGTTTCAAAGTGCAATTGTGAATATAAATATTCTGTCTGTTTTGGCATATGGAATGGACTGAGCTGGATGCTAACTGCTTGAAATAAGTTTAAAGTAATTTACAGTATTTCTACAAAAGGTTGTTTTCATTAACATTGACTGCTTTATTTTTTATTTTAAAAAAATCTAGCTTTAAGGAACCGATGTGACAGGTGGCGTAAAGATAATTGTTCGTTTGAAGTTTCCAGACATTATAATGACAATTAAGCTAGAATGAGTAAAAATGAGAGACTGCCTCGTAAAGAATGGGCCATTTACTTTAAATCCATTATGTACCTTCTTTCTGCTTCACTGCTTTGTTCATTGGCTCTGGAGTGAAGTAAAGAGGACAAGTGCTGCTCTTTAGATATTCTTTATATTGTGTTTATCATGATGGTGGAAGAAAACTCTATTATAAAACTGAAATACTTTGGATGAATAAAAAAAATTGCATTTTATATTAGCTGTATTAGTGCACATTAAGTTTTTTAATATTTGAGTATAATAGTAATAAATACCTGAATTAGCATTCCTCCTTTATAAGATTTCTGAAGAGAGAGTCTTACATAATGATAGACAAGATTTTAGCTTCTGCAGTTGAATAATTGGGGAATTTTTCCGAAAGATGAACAGATTAGCATTCTGTAATTGACCTTTGCTCTAGAGGGCTTTCTAAAAACTGATGCAAAACAACATAGCTGACACTTTTGTGTTTTGATTTTGTTATTTTTGAAGAGTAGCTGGTGGTTTAGAATTGAGTTGACTAGCTGTTGCTGACTTTTCTTCTGGAAAGTAAGCGCTGCTTTGCATTTGCTCTATTTTAACAAGACTGAATTCTACAAAATAGCAAAGACAGTTGGTATGGATGTAAACAGAGCACTAACTTTGGAGAATTTAGCTTTCCTGTCCTCTGACTTTACAGTCAGGCAGAAGTGGAATAACTTTTTATTAACAGAGATATTTTGGTCTATTTACAAATATGATTTTTGAAGTGGAAATTCTGATGCACCTGTTGTACATCTCCTTAATGAATGTAGCTTATAATACTTAAAAGTCAGAGATTGAAGTTTTGAATGTAGATTTTTTTTTTTCTCTTGAAAGTTACAGCTTATGAACTGGTGTTTGTTGCTTTTGAAGCTTTTTTTTTTTTACTTTTTTGTTTTTTTAGAAAGGTAGGAAAAACATGATCCTTTATTTTGAAAGGTATGTTAGGATAAAAAAAATCAATGTCGAATTGTGAAAACTCTTGGAAGAAATAAAGCATTCTAAAGAGCCTGATTGCAGAATTAATAACATAATCTGGGTAAAGAGCTGCAATAGTAAATTAAATTCACTGTCAATAGATGAAAATGAAATAGATCTTCTGCATTATACATGAGGGGTTATCAGATATGCAAGGATGTTACAGAAAATTGGTGTTTATGAAGAATATTCCAAATACCAAATTATGAACCTTTTCATTTTACTACAGTTTATTTACACTCACTCGGAAAGGACGCTCCAAAGATTAGATCTTTTGTTCAGTGCTCCAGTATAGTTCCTCTGTGTTCTGATTAAATCAGAATTACTTTTTTTTTTTTTTTTTTTTTTTTTTTTTTTTGGGGACTTTAAATTTTTTTTTTTTTTTTTGTGTAGGGAACTGTAAAGATGCAGCAGTAGTAGCAGAAGAACCTTTGAAAAATAAAAAAAATCACAAGCTAGAATGACCTGAGAAAAACATGTGTGACATAAACATATTCTCTCTTAAAATCAGCAGCAATAATATAAATAACTAGGGCAGGGACACTCAAACATTTTCTCAGTAACAGGTGCAAATGAAGTTCCAGTTTGACTTTATACAGTCTGCCTTGAATTTGCAGGCACGTTGTATTGTATGGAGAGTGAGTGTTTTCAGGAAGTTGGTGACTGATACCTGCTAAAGCATGGAGCAGGGATGGGAAATGGATTCCAGCGTGGCTAGCTCTTGTTAGTATTTCTGTTTGCGTCTGACCACCAGCCCATGGAATTTTCAGAGGTCCTGTCATTCCTTGAGCTGATGGCTTTTGGGTTTCTTCCAGACTCTCTTGCTTGTATAACATTAGGGAATACAAACCTTGTGAAAGAGCTGAGATGGTTATGATTTATTTTTCTTATGGAGTTTTTTAAACAATTACTGTTTTCCTAATAGATGTTACTTAGTCCTTACCTCTGATGCTTGTGACTACAAATATGTTTAATGTATGTTTCGCTGTGGAATGTTCTGCCATTGAAGCTTCTATGAAAGTTTTCTGTATTTCTGAAAAGTTTTAGAAAAGTAAGTTCCTGTTTGGAAAGGAGGAAGGTGCTTGTAATACAGAAGTTACAAATAGTTCCTATGATCTAATAGTGTTTTTTTCTTTTCCCTCTGTGATATAGGACTTCAGTATGCAGACTGATTTCTGTTGGAATTATTTTTGTGCGTCAAAAGGTGACATAATTACTGAAGAATTATATGGCAGCTCTAATTACAAGAAATTGAAGGAAAAAACAGCTTTGCATTGAACATTTTAGTTTACAAGATAGGAAGCAGTATACAAATACATTACTATCCACTACAGTTTTATTTTTGAGTGCACAATTTATTGTTCTCTTTTCAGGTTACCTGCTGACTTTTTCTTGTTGTCTGGACTCCTGCAATTTGACTTTGGATATTCTGATTCTTTTCTGTTCAGGCATGTCCCCCAAGACTAGCAGAAATAAAATTAAAATGGCAAAATATGCCCTACTTTTAAACTAAATGGTGCTGATCCTTCTGCATAGAAAGTACAGTGTGCATTGACTAGTAGGTTTTGGTTCAAAAATTAAATACAGATTTAGCCAACTTGATAAAGAAAGTGGCTATTCTGTAAAGCTATTATAATGTGTGGTTTATTTTTGAATAATAGAAGAAAAACTATTTCTGTTGTCTGAAGTTCTCATTGCTTATGTGTTTCTCATTCTGCATTTTAGTGAGCACGGGACTCAAAGCCACTCAGGCCATGTATATTTCTCCCTTGTGAACGCTGCCGTACACTCTCTTGTTTCTCTCTCGTGCACAGACTCTCTCCCTCTCCCTCCCTCTCTGCGTTCCCGCCCCGGTCTCTCACAAATGCACACACATGCACAAAATTATGTTACATCACATCATGTTGTTTATCTTGCAACAGGATCTTGCCTGATCTGAACTTGGTGCTTGAGTAAATTTGAACTTGGTCAGTGTTTTTCAATTTATTGGAATATGATGTCGTAGGTGTACTTAAATTAGATCATATCAAGAGCAGAGATTAATAAAAGCATAATTAAATGGGGGATAAGGTTTTACTGGTTTTAGCAACATATTAGATGTGTTGTTCTTATAGCAGATTTCTAGTCAGTAATTATATCAATGCTTGGACACTATAAAAGGTGGGAGTTTTCTCTCCCATCTCATGCAGACAGTGCATGAGGTATTGTGTGGCTGTTTTGTGCTTTTACCAAGGGAATTCTGGTTTTAGATGTTTTCTGTTTAAATATCAGATTTCTTTGAATTGTTCATGTGTTATGAGATATAGTCTAGCTAATCTTTGTCAGTGCCCTTCTGAAAACAGTTATTCTGACTCTTAAAGACGGTTCAAAAACATTGAATGTATAAGTAACACTTAAAGTTACAGGAATTTTTAATTAATAATCTTATAGCATCATTACTCCTATAAATTGCGAGGAAGGAGAAAGGTGTAATATATCAAGCTTGGCTCTCCATTTTTATTTCCTTCATAGAAACAGAGTTTATCATGTTAATTTGCAACTCTTAAAAATAACAAAATCTAGTGAGGAAAGAAATGTTTTAAATCAACACTTGAAAAAATGTTGAAGTGAAATACTGCTTTTTCAGCTATGGAAAAGAGTAGTGGAGTTAGAAGCAAGAATGGGTTTAGTTACTAGCTGTCTGTTCTGCTGATTCCTTGAAGGGCTTTGTGAAACATCAATAAATACATTTCATTTTTTTTCTTGATCCTACTTTTTTTCTTGAAGTGTTGACATTAGCTAATTAGATATAACATACATAAGTGTATATCTAAGATTTTTAGATTCTGGTGTAAACACTTACATGAGTAACTTCAGGGATAACAGGACTGAGGAAATTACTAAATAGTGAGTAGAGATTTCAGAGGTGGAATCTCAAGCTGTATAGATTTTTAAAGTAATCACTGATCTTTGTACTAGTTTTTTAAAAAAAGAGACCAACCACCAAAAACTCCCAAGTGTTGATTGCCAGCTGTTCAGAGAGATAATTCTCAGTTGGACAGTTGTCTGTTGCCTGGTTACTGAAACAGAATAAAAAAAAAAGTTAGCTTGTTAGCCAGCAGGTCTGTAGTATTTTGCATTTAAAAGGAAGCTGAAACTGACTATGTAACTTAGTAGGATCTTGAGATTGTTACATATCTAACTTGTCCTGTGTACTATCACTTAGCAGATTCTAATTTGGTAGGCTTAGAGAAATGTTGAGAAGTTAAAAGTAGAAATTTGGCACTCATTTTTTTTTCTACCTGTAGGGACTTATTTATGTTAATGAGTAAATCAACTTTGACATAGTAAATGGCTTTGGTTTGCAAGAAAGTGCCGTGTCTTTGTCTTGTATAGAAAGGTTTATAAGAACTTCTGACAGATTTGGAATGGTTAGTCTAACATGAATAAATGACACAGGCTAACAACTAACTTTGTTGTCAAAATAAAGAATAGATTGAGGACAGCTGTTATGACAGGGAAATGCTGTATTTTAACTTTTCAACGTTTTCATTGTGTTGGTTTTACCTAGGTTTCAATATAACTGCAAACTGAAGTGTTTTCAGTAGGTTAGAAAGCTTATGTGGATGAAGATGCTTCTAGTAACAGCATTGTTTTTTGGTAAAGTCAGGATTTGTGTAAAGCAATTATTCATTAAAAAAAAATGAACAAGACTTAAGTTTTCCTCTTCTATGAAGTTTAAAACTCCCATACATAAATTTAATAGTTTTCTGATAGATCCAGGTTTTAATGGATTCTTGATAGAGAATCTTGTTAGAGATGATATTTAAAAAACATAAACAGGGAATGTCTGAACCTCTTGTTTTCCTCTTCTCCCTTGTGCAGTAAACAAAATACATCCTTGCTTTTCTTAATGGATGCAACCTGTAACAAGCAATGTCTTTTTCAAATACTCTTTGATCTTGTTTGTTCTTTAGTTAATTTCATTAGCTTAGATATTGTCCTCAGTAGTTGACTAGAGAATTTATTTTCTCAGTGATCAGTAGCTTTTTGGCCAGGGAAGAAAACCTTGGATTTAGTGAATTTGTCAGACTGGCCTCCAGAAATGGAGCATAGAGTGTTGGGGAAGAGGGCTTGCACCTTGTTGCTATCACATTTCTGTTTTTGGACACGGCTCTCATATAAAGTTAAGCAACAACTGTAAAGATTTGGCTGGCAAATATCGTTGTTGCATCTTGCAGCAGTGCAGTCAGCTTTCCAGTCCCTCTTTGAATTTATTTTTTTCTTAGCATTTATCAGTGGGCCAGTGGGAATTAATGACTTGGTGAGGGGTATCGTAGTTGCCAGTTGCCCAGTGCTGGAATGCTGCAGGTAATTGGGCTGGACTGGTGAGAGCCGTGGCCGTGTGCTTCTCACGTTGCACTGCAGCTGCTGTTGATCTTAATTAATCTGACCCTCAGAGGCTGCAGTGTCATGGTACAAAACGCAGTGCATATTAGAAATTGGGAGGCTGCTTTTCTGACTCTTATTGATGGCCATTTTTCTAGGTAGGCCTTTTGGTTTTTCTAATTGCATTTGTGTGACACTAGCATAAAATTCTTAACGTACTTCAATCTAAAACTGTAATATGTTTTTCCTGTTTATCAGATCTATCTGTTGAGTAATGAAGCTGATGCACGTGTTTTTGAAATGTCATGGTTATAATGGATTTAGCAAAAATATTTCTGCTTATTCTGACAGCAACTATTGTCTGTAAATGAAAAGAGGTATACTGTGTCTGGTATGAATTTCTGGTGTAGTATGCTATGTTCAGCAGTGGGAATGCTTAGTGCTTGTTTTATTTAGCCCAGTCTTGTGGTTAAGGACTTCTAGTAGCATGGAAACATGGAGAGTTGGAATTTGGTGTTGGCAAATGGAATCAATTAGCGTGCTGTGCATGTGCAAGGTTTTTAATTTACTGTTGATGTATGACTGTCTTCATTCTGACTGCATGACATAGATTTAGGAAAATAGGAGGTTCCTTACAATTCACCCTGGTATTCAGGGTCCTTTCCCTTCCCTCAGAGGAAATTTCAAACTATACTATAACCTAGGGATCTCGTAAGTGTTCCAGTACAGATTTGTGTAGCTGTATTCCATCCCATTTTTGTTTTGATTTTTGGGTTTCTCTGTCCCTTCTTGTGATTATTTGTGGCATTATAAAGATAACTACATTGCTTGTATTTTGATTAAAAATAGAGAGAGGATTGTTAGAATACTCTGCTTTAAATTTTCCCTGTATTTGATAAAAACAATTAAATATTTTAGTACATAAAAATCACGAGATCTGAATTCCTGTCCACATATGAACTCGCTTTCACTTTTACGTATTGATAATTATGGTTGAATCTTACTGGAGTTTACTTAATATTAGGTGTGCTGCTTTTGATAATAGCCAAGCATTGCAATTCCTTTGCAAGAACTTAACTGATCTGTTGGAAATGTCAGTTTAAGGCAGTCTTGGGAGATACATCTATGGAAATCAGCTTCCAACTGTGCAATGCTAGCATGGTTTTGTAGCCTTTGAGTATGGATTTATCACTCTTTGCTTGAGCTAGTTATTGTTCTTCTTGACTCCTGAATTGCAGTAAATTTGTGTAAGGTTCTTCAAAGTGTTCTGCACAATTGATGGACAAAATAAATTCTCCTTTGTGAAAGGTTGGAGAGCTTTTCTTTTAGGTTGATGAGCATGAACCTAGGTTGATGTAGGTGATGTGAGTAACTAGCTATGTGACCAGATAGCTCTTGCAAGAGCAGTGTGTTAGGGACCAGGCTTAAAGTTAAACATTGGTGGTATGATTGACCTGGAGTCAGATCCCTTGTGAGAGATACTATTATCAACTTATGTATATGAAAGTGTAACATTATGTAACATTAGCATTTGTTGGATATAAAGAAGTATGTATCTTGGACAAAATTTCATATTTACCTGGTCTTATAGGTTTTGATTTTGAAAAGACTAAACATCTGTTTTTCATCGTTGATCTCTCACTGCATCCTGCAGGGCCTGTCATCTCAGCATTGACAGGATCAGATGAAAAATACAATCGATGTGTTGACATTTTTTTGAGAATCACTCAGGTAAGATTACTTGTTATACAGAACTACAGTGAAATTCATGGCTGCTGCTAATGTTTCACCAGTTGGAGCCTTTGCATTCTCAATCATTAATTAAATTAGATACTGAGGTTCTCTGCATGTTCCCTTGTTTCTATTTTAAAAGCACTTTTTGTGCCTTGCTCAGTGCCATTTAACTCTCTTGTAATTTCCCACATAAAGAGCTTCACACATTTGTACTATTTTCCCCCACCTGATAGAGTGGCACCTGTTTGCTTGAATCAAGAACCATAGTGCACACCTCCAAAGTTCTTGGAAGATTTGTATGTATTTTTTTCATTCTCAAGTAGTGACTTTAGTCCTATTTAGATTCTTTGTTGGCAATATGGGGAAAAACATTCTCTGTAGAGAACCAGATAATCAGGTGCAGCAGCAATTTATCATCTTCCCAGTGTGTTCTAAATTCTGGCTTCCAAATTGCACATGAAAAATTACAAATATTTAACTGAATATACAATGGTGGAGTTATTTTTATAACATGAGTTGTTGGAAATATTTATATTAGGTCATGCACTGGAAAAGTAGGAAATGGCATGTGTCCATTCAGTTGGCTTTGTTGAGCATCCAGTGTACTTAGAAAATTAAAACTATTATCAGAGTGTATTCCAAAAGAGTTGGGCTATGAAATGTCATGGCTGTGAGGGAAGGGGGAGGAAGGACCAGTTGGGCCATATGCCTGTGTTGGAGCTTGATCTGACAGTGATTTAGGTTTTGTCCCCATCTGTAATCTCATGTTAGGGAATGCCAGAGTGCAGGTAGGGTCGTCTATAGTACAAGTAGAAGGAGCAGCAGCAATTCAGGTGCTGCCATGGATACTGTTTTGGCAGCAGTATTGAGCTGGAGTTATAGAATATTTATGTTTTATTGTAATCTGGCAGTCTACCAACAATTTTACTGAGGAACAACACCAATTAAAAAAAAAAAAAAAAAAAAAGGGAAATAGGTGGCTTTTTAGTAGAGTTATGACCTGGATTTGAAGAAAACTTCTGTGGAACAAGAGAGGGTCTTCCAGCATTCTGTCTGTGCTGATTTTTCATAGGTCTGCAATGAAATGCTGCTACTGGATGCCTTAAAGCTTTATAAAAATGATTTGTTGCAAGTGTTAGATGTAGAACATGTATGGGGTTTGTTTTCTGCCTTGCATGTGTGTGCACACTTCATTCTTTGTATGTCTTCTACTTAACGTTATTAGGTGAACACTTGGCGACTCTGTCAATCTAAAGTAAAATTTGTATTTCCCAGGAATTCCTTATACATATGTGATTTCCTACTTCTGATTCTTTTACTGTGCACGGCAGTACACTGAAGTCTGCCAGTTTTTTGTTGAGATTGGTCTTCATCAAATAACATAATTTTCAGCATAGGAAAATACTCAAAGAAAAAAGGAACAGGAGGTGTTAACTTTACAAAGATTCCTTTTAGGGATATATGTTTTTGTGTTGTTTTTTTTTAATGTTGGTGATGCCAAGTGCTCATCTAGTATTTGCACTACTTTTAACAATAATAAAACACATACTTTATAATTTTATAAGATTTGTAAATTCTATATGGATACATCTATGACTAGCTGTTCTAGTAAGTGCCAACATGATATATTGTGAATGAATTATTAATGAATAATTTTTTTATTTTTGATTTTTTTTTGATTTATTGATTCATAGCTAGAAAGATGGTTCTTTTCCTGAATAGCTAGGTTTCAGAAGGAAAAAATGATTCTTCTGATTTTAAATCAGAGTGTTAAAAATATTGGAGTGTATGTAGAAATAGGTGTAATTGCTAGTCTCAGAACTTCAGTCTTGCGTGCACTTGATGGTGGAAAATCAATTAAATGGGCAGCTGTATTTGTCCCATTGGGTTTCCTGTACCTTTGGAAAACAAACCCTGTTCAGTTTATGCAAATGTTTTATACCCTCTAGTCTAGGATACGTGCAATGGATAGTGGTAACAAGGTTGGTGCTTGAATTAAGCAAGACATTTATAACTAGTTTATTTTTATTCCAATTTTTTAATGATGCTTTGTTGATTAGTAACAACAAGATACTATTGTTTCTGCATTATCTTTTCTAATGGCTCTTTTGTCTGATAGTAATTACTAGTTGAAAGAATGTCAGTTGTGATGTTCAGAAGTAGTTCAGTTCTGTCCTTCACATTTTATTAGCTTAGCACTTTCTGAAATCTTTAGTGCAGATGTAAGGACACAAAATCTAGTCATCCATAATTGCAAAATAAGTACCTTGGTATTTCCCTTTTCCAACACACATGAATATGCGCAGAATGAGGAAAAAGAAGCTTCTCTTTATTTATTCACTTTGCCTATTTTTCAATGGAATCATATGGTGTATAAAGGACTATCATGCTTTCCATGTTGACTAGTCCAGGAACATGTGAAGTTTCATCTTGTGCAAAATTATTTGTTTTCTTTTGTAAAGAAATCTCTGCTTGTAAAACTTGACGATGTTGCATTTGCTGTCTGAAGATTTTTGTTGTTTATTGGTAAGAATTTTGCTTTTGACTAGGTTGGCTAGTTCTGATTTGGGTGCCTTCTTTCTCCCAGTACAAAATTTCGGAAGTGATTACAAAATTTGCTAAGACCTGCGATATTGCACCTGCAGTAAGAATTGATTAACTTTTCCTTAAAAATATGCATATAGTTATATGGGCTCCTAAGATAACCCAAGGACTTCTTTTTTCCTGTGAAGTATTGAAGCATAGGAGTTCAGAGTGGGTGGTCTTAATGCTCTTGGTACTTATAAGCATGCATTTTAGTTTGGATGGGTTTTCCCTGTTAAGGATCCTAAGAAAGTATACAGGATTTTTGGTGTAAATTAGTGTTTATTTGTAGGACTGGTTTTGTGTTACAAGGTTTTCATATTTCAGGCTATGGTTACTTGGGAGGTGCAGATAAGCTGATGATGGCCGTCTGATATTCAAGTCAAATGTGCTTAAAAGTACAAGTATTTCAGGAACTATATCAAATTTTGTATTTTTAGGATGACCTACTTCAGTAGGTCTAGAAAGAGGTGTGATGTTGCAATGCTGATTTAGAGGAAATAGTGCTATTAGTAATTATATGCTGATGTGATGCAGTTTTTTGGCAAACCAAGGTATACTTTGGAGTGTTTGATTCCAGTTTGAAAAGAAACAAGTGTATCTAGATATTCTGGAATTCTCATAGGTAAGTATCTGTGTAGCGGGTAAGTCTCTGTGTAGTGGGAAATACCTCAGAAAATTTGAGAAGATTTTATCACTCCATATTGAATAATTTCTAAAGTTTCACTCTGCTTTAAGAAGATTTTCTTGGCTTAATCCCTTTAGAGCACAGTAGTTTTCACATAGCATTTTCACATGCTGGATTCTAAGGGGGTTATAATTTCTCCCATTTCTTTCTCCTTTGCTCAAAGGCAAAATGATTTCACATTGGATTCCTGTATAGATGTTTCTCTGAGTTATAAATATAGAAAGTTAGAAAAGTTAGAAATTGACCTGTGTTGACTGCTTCAAAATATGGGACATCCCCAATATTTTCCCTCTTCCAATGGGGAAATTGAGGAATCTTGCTGGATGGGCCATGCTAGAGTGCTGAAGATAGTTAAAAATACATATTTAATCTAGAAAATACTGCGTGTATGCTGCTTATTTGGGGAAGTCAATGATTGGCTGAATAAGTATTTAATTTCAATTTTTAGTCTTTGAGTTATTTTTAGAGCTCCAAGTTTTCCTACTACAAATCTTTTGAATTCTGAATCTCGGTAGTAGTTCAGCACGTTTAAGTGCTGAAAAATGGGTAGTTTATTTCATAAGCATTTTAACATGAATATTTTTTTACTGCTGCTTTTATACTTGCTCTTCAGAATAGGAATCATGCCATTGAAACCATCACTGATGAATTCAGAGAAGTAAAAGTTCCAGTTTTTAGGTAGGGTGAAGATGTTTGGATGCAATCAAAACCTGATGAATTGTTTCCATTCTTTGTTTTGCTTGAGGTCAAATATTCCCCTAGAGGTGAGCATTTCTCCAGTTCTCCAGGTACAGTTCTTCCATTTTCCCACTGCTGAAATTCTAGTAGCTTAAGCAAAAAGAAATTAAAATTCTTTTTTGTCTCTGAAGCATGAGGACTGAAAATTATAATTTCTTTCCTATTTTCCACTGCCTCCCACAAGTGTAAGTGGAGACACTTGTACAAAGGCAGTAATAATACCAGCAGTTTCTGTATACAAACATTAAATTCAGGTAAGTATTGAATTTATGCAAGGTGGAATACACCTCCAGTCTTCATAGTCCTGAACTAGTGTGTTTAAACATAGGGATAGATTATTAGTAGTGAATTTAAAATATATATATTTGTATGTGATTCTGCTTTAGGTCTTTTGGTAAAAGGCTTGTGTCTTTTGTTTTCTAGCAGAAGGTTGTTTTGTTTTGGCTTTTTTGTGGATTTTTTTTCCCCCTTGTTGCTCATTTATGGTAGTTAAGATTTACTGCTGCCTTTTGCCCTGAGAAGAGTTGTGTTCTCACCATTTTCTAGGCTGGCAAACAATTGTAATTGAACTTTACTCAGCTGGCTAGAGGTGTTTGAATCTGTATTTGGAGATGTCTTCCTTCCTACATTCAATTCTATTATAGTCAGTAAAATTATGGACAAAGGAATAATGCATGTATTTTGGTAATGTAGGATAATGTAGGGTGCCTTTTCACTTATAAATAGATATTCAGATATTTATCAAAAATAGGTATATTATGAAGATTACCAGTATGAACTTGCCAAATACACATATTTTCCCCCTTTGGGGTAAGAGCTTTGCAGTGTTTTCTTCTAGTTCATGATCTCTTCGCAAGGAAAGCTATACTGCTTTAAAACTTCCTTTTAAATTTTAGTGCAAATATGTTTTGACTAATGCCAAAAGCAGAGCAAGTGATAAAAACTTAGTGTATATAATCAATAATTTTTTGGAATTGTTTTGTTCTTTGCTTAAAAATGGCCTGGTTTTCTGATATTTATGTGTAGAGTGGCCCTTTAATCTATTTGTAAATCTGTTCAGTAATTCCATATAGGAAAATACTGTCTTTATGGAAATGTATGCCAGTCTTGCTAAAAGATCAATTTTAAAAGTAGTGCTAGATCTAATCCAGATTCAGTTACAAATCCTCTTCAAACTGAACATTTTCTAAAGTCTGCAACATCCTTCCATTTGTAAATAATTGCTCTTTCTACAACTACTAATTTTTGTCTTTTATTTTGATGTACTTGATTGATTTTAGCTTTGAAAGGTATAAATCAAATTTTGTGAAGTATGGAACTGACTGAGTTATCAAGAATATCTAAACAATTAGTGGGAAGGATTCTGTAAAGTTGTAATATGAAATGCTAAAGGCACAGGAAAGCTTTCTAAAAATAAACTCTAAGGATATATTTGCATTTTGGCTTAAAAATAGTAATCATGAAGTCAAATTGCCCTATTTTTGGTTATTGTTACATAAAGTGTTTGGCTCATCTTTTAGAAGGATTAGTTGGACTTTTTATTGGGGAAGACTTGAATTATGTATGGAAGAAATCAATTCTATTCACCTTCCGATTTTTCATTAAGAAAATTTAAGTGCTTAAGGTTTTCCCGTATTCTGGGTAGTACAGTGGTTTACGCAAGTCTTTATTATTTTAATAATATTGCCCATATTTGTTTATTGAAAGTAGAAACCTAAAATATGTTGTGGTGTTCAGATTCTAATGCCATTCAAATTATTTCAGAAAAAAATTAAAAAATATTTTTGCGTGTGTTAAAATTTGAGCTTCATAGAAACCTTTTGTAAAGGTAATTGCAGGTTCAAGGACTTTATGCTCTTTTCAAACTGGAAAAAATTGGGGAGGCACGTTTAATTAAATTCTTGTATGTGTAATTGCTCTCATGTTTGTGATGTAATCTCTGTTTTTTAGAGTAAGGCAGTATGCTCAAAGGTACCCTGATATTATTTGCTTTCTGTTGAAATTATCAAATACACTACCTACAGTTAGTGAGAACTAAGGGAGACAGTGGAAAATGCATTTGATGACTTTACTCTTGGACAAGAAACAAAAGTATTTGGAATGGCTGCTACATAGTTATTTGTCTATTAAGGTGCTAGCTGTTAGCACATTTTGATTTTTATTGTCTAAAAATACATGGTCCTGTTTGAGTTGGAAAAGGAGAGATTAAGATTATATAATGTTTCATGGCAATTACGTGTGAGCTCTTTGCTTATTTGCACAAAGAAACATTTAAAAAAAAAAATCTCTCTGAACAGCTGAAGTGACATGAAGCACCAGCTGGGGAATCTAAAATCAAATATTTTAGGGCATGATTTGTACTAAACTGCAATTAGAATGTATGATTCTGCACTAGCAATTGTTCTGAGTGAGGTCAAATTGCACATGAAGGAACACAAGTGATGTCTGTCTTGACTGCAACTGGTGTCTGTACACGTGCTATTTCACAGTATTTTTTATTCACATGCAAAACTGGGAGAATGACTAACTTGATTGTTTTGTTTGTTTATTGTCAGTTAAGACTTAGTGTGTCAATAGGTGAATTAAAGAGCTGAAAGGAAGAAAAAATTGAAAATACCCTTTTAGATAAACATGTTATTAAAAATTTAATTTTTCACCCAAATATTTCAATAATAAGGAAAGTTAAGAGCAATTCTGAAACATCAGAGACTTGTTCCAATGTATTTTTTTCTCTTTTAATTTTTTTTAACTTGTGCATGTTAAATTTGCAATATTGACCTACTGGTATCATAAAAAGATAGCATTTTCTGTTTTCAGAAAAAAACTGCGTTTTGGCACATTGTTTAAAAACTAGAACAGCTCTGCATATGAAAACACAAACTGTGATAATTAGATAGCATGCCATATGTGGTAGTTTAAGTTGGCATATATCTCAAATGGCATGCTTAATGTACTGTATTACTGGAATTAGTAATTTTACAGCTGAGAGCTGTTAATTCCGTTATGCTCATTCCCTCTGATGAACCTGTAGGTAGTGATAGTAGACATTTTTCTTCGCAAAAGCCTGTTTCTGATAAATTAAAAGTTATAAGCTGCTGTATTTTTAATGGAATCTTGGACTAGTATATGTTTCTCATAATATTTTAGGTGTTTCTAACTAATTCGGAATTCTAAGATTTTCTTAAAATAAAGATGCAGTTGATATGGACGGATGGTCACACTTTTGCTTGTGAAATATATGTAGTTAGGAAAGAAGGAAGGTCTGTTTTTCCGTATAGCTTTTTTTTTTTTTCTTCTGTTCGTTTAGAACTTCCCCCAATTTTTGTTAGGGTAAAAAATATTGTTAACCCTAAGTGCTTGAGAATTATTAATGGTGGTTAAAATCCACATACCTGTGGATTCCACAGTGTAGCTGAATAGAACTGACTGGTCATGAAAAGTCAAGGGAGGAAAGTGAGATTTTTGAGTACAACTGGGTATGCCCGAGATGGAGTTATATTTCCTTTTTCATAGCAGCTTGTGTGGTGCCAGGTTTTAGAGTTGTGACCAAAAAGTATTGACAGTACACTCATGTTTTAGCTCTTGCTGAGCAGTGTTTGCACAGTGGCAGGGCTGCTGTTTGTGTCTCTGCCCACCTCCCCAGTGAGAAGACTGGGTGTGCTAAAGGAAGTTGCCAGGTGGATAAACTGAGCTGTCTCAAGCGACTGCATGCCATATAAGGTCCTCAAAAAAGAAGAGGAAATGAACTGGAGTTTTCAGCTGGCATTTTGTTCAGGGAGTAGCTGGGAAATGCTCTGCCTAGGGACACTGGTGATTGCCTTTGCATCACCTGTTTGACTCATAGAATCATAAAGGTTGAAAAACACTTAAATCCATCACTGTTGTCCCACTAGCAGCGCCACCATATTCACCATCAAGCCATATCGTAAAGTGCCATATCCACATTTTTTGAACATTTTGAGGGAGGGTGACTCCACCACTCCTCTGGGCAGTCTGTTCCAATACTTTACACCCTTTGTGTGAAGAATTTTTTCCCAGTGTCTAATCTAAACCTTCCTGAGTGCAGCTTGAGGACATTTCCTCTTATCCTGTCACTAGATGCCTGGGAGAAGAGGCCAATTCCCCCCTGGCTATAACCTGCTTTCAGGCAGTTGTACCCCTGAGCTGCTTCTTCTCCAGGCTGAACAGCCACAGCTCCCTCAGCTGTTCTTCATCAGACTTTGCTCCAGACCCTGCACCAGTTCTGTTGCCCTTCTCTGGACACATTCCAGCCACTGAGTGCCTTTTGTGTAGTGAAGGGCCCAAAACTGAACACAGGATTTGAGATACAGCCTCACCAAGTGCTGACTACGGGGAAATGATCACTTCCCTGGTCCTGCTGTTGCAAGCCAGGATGTCATTGGTCTTCTTGGTCAGCTGGGCGCACACAGGCTCATTGCAACCCCTCAGCAACCCCAAGTCCTTTTCTGCCTTTTTTGTGGGCTTTTAATTTTCTTCCTATTGTCATTTACTTTCTATAATATTTTTATTTTGACCCATGATTTTTCTTGGTTTGCTCTTAGAATTTTCTTCCCCCGTTCTGCTGGGTGAGCAGCATTGTGGATTTATCTGCTAGACAGGATAAAGCCCACCACAAGGATTATTAATCTTTTTCTGTAGTGCAAATGTTTTGCCTTTCTAAAAATGTAAAGGAGGGTGAGAGACACACCCACAACCTCACTCAATTTTGTCTTTATGCACTGGCAAACATTACTAGGGGTTGCAAAATTTAATTCAGTTTTCTACTTTTGGTACTGATTAGGCCCTCATCTGTTTTCGCCTACAGACATTGTTGGTGTGGTTCTAGGCTGAGTATACAAAAGGAGCATAATATTGAACGCAACAGTGAGAGATCTTTTGGGAAGGAAAGTCAGGTGAAACATTAGAAAAAAGTTGTGGAATGGACTTCATGGTTTAGGGACTCCATTTCTCTGTTGTCCTTCCAGACAAATCCATAAAATCTCATAATCATTAATTACCTTTTTAATACTTTACACCTGCCCCAAAACTGAGGTGATGCTGCCAGTTCCAAGCTCCTCCACAAGAGAAACACAGTGGAAAAGGTCTGAAACCTCTTTACTCAATGAAGAGATGTCCTAAATAAAAAAGGATAAGGGTGACAAAGGAAATTGTGCCCTATAAACTAGTGCCTGTTTGTATGAGACTATTCAAACAAGTTAGTGGGAAGGTGGACTTTGATAGCAAAGCAAAGGGGACATTTCTTTTTCCTTCATAAGAAAATGAAATTTAGTTAATGATAAGAATTGCTATCCTTTTTGACAGAACTATTAACAGAACATGATACTCTGCAGTCATACTTTTGGGTCATTAAGTCCAATTCCAGTTTATTGCAGGTAGCTATCATTCATAACTCTACTCTGTGAAAGACCTTTTAAAGACAGATAGGAACTTCAAAAATTGCAGAGCTTCGTTAGCACTGGGATTTGCTGCTCACTCAGCCTTTTTTCATTAAATGCGTGGTTCCTTTCACCAAAAAAAATCATATTAAGGTAACTTTTTAGCTTTGAGAAGTTCTGATTTAAAAGTCAAGTGACTCTGAGTGGGGTGTCACATGAATATCTGATCAAGTTCATAAATTAGTAATGTGTGAGTTGAACATCAGTTTGATTGGTAATGAAAACTGTGTTGAAATTAAACCTGGCATTCTAGACTGTGCACCATTACTTTTAAACCAACCATACTTTGTACTGATTTGCGTGATATTTTGGATTCATGTTCTGTATGCTCCTCAGCCATTTTAAAGCTGGTTTCCCTTATGTGTTTCAATTTGTGGTTTTCTAATTTTAATAAATATTCGTCTATGGAAAAGGTGATCAATTGTCTCCACCACCCCCGTTACCCCCAGCCTAAACCGGAACAGTGAAACTTAAACTCAAGTAGTTGAAGGTCTTCAGGTGTTCAATTTCCTGTTAACCTCTGTGGTAGGTGAAAAGGCTGTGGAAATGGGTTTTTAATCTTGTAATTAAATGCTACCAGAGTTGTGTATGAAACAGATCACTGAGGAGAGGACTGTTTACTGGACCACATGTTTAAGTGTTTTGCCTCCTCAGATCTTTTACTGTCATGACTATAGCTAATCTATGGGCTCTGGGGGATTGCTGCTACTGTTGCCACTGCCTTGGCGACATAAGAGTGTGAGGGGAGATGGGTTTTGATTGGTTGCAGTGCCTTTGCCAAGGCAGGCAAGAAATCAAAGCAATAGTTTTTTAACTCTTAAAAATTTGGTCCCATTTGATAATACTTTCATGGGATGAAATAGCTCTTTCTCTAGCTCAGTCTCAGCAAGTTTTGAAATAAAGCTTTTAGCAGTATCCATAGTAATCATTATAAAAAAGGGACAGAACTTTTTGTTTTGGATGGGCATTGCATGCCTGTGCAAATGTAAAAATTAGGTTATTTGAGAGATACATGTGCCCATGTGTATGCAGCGTGATGTTATGTTAGATACAGCTTACCTTTCTGTTCTTGAGTTCTGGTATGACTTACTTGTCATTTTCATATCTTTGGTTTTTCTTTCTTGTTCACAGTGGTTGTATTTTTGGTGTGGTTCACTCTGAAATGCACAGAATTTGCCTGAATTATGATGGTTTCTAGAAAAGGGACAAGAAAATGGAACTGCAAAGAGAAAACACTTTGATATAGTTCATTCAAGCAATGCTCAGCTGTTTGAACTCTAAACTCCTTGGCTTAAGATTTATGAAAAGTTATCAACTTCTAAATTGGAGCCTCAGGAAATCAACTTCAGGATATTTTTTGAAAGAACAAATGGAGTGTAGGGAGGTTTCTGATTGCTCTAGGCCTGTGATGACTATTTCTTCATTAAAGCTGAGGATCAGGGAAAGATTTAGCTTTCTGACTGGCTTAATATTTTGGATATAAGAATTATTTAACTTTTCTAAATAAAAGACATTTTTGTTCTAAAGTAGCTTTTGTTAACAGTACTTTTTTGTAGATGTCAGTAATTTTGTTTTCTTAAACTTTTATTTGATCAACTTAAACTTTAAGTGACTATAGCTGTACTTCATAGCTGTCTAAATTTCTGTGCATAGCTGAATAAGAGAAACAAAAGGCATATTGAAATAGAAGCAACAACCGCTGATTTGGTAGTACAGGAATTTTGTAATAAAAATTTTATTAAAATCTTTTCAGATTATGTTGCATGCACAGTTCTACTTTATTTGTAACTGAGGGATCATTAAATATAGATACTTTTGTGTATAACAGGAAGTTTGTCAGTTCTGAGTTCTTACAGATTTTTGTTGTAAGTCATGCTAATACCATTTTTACAGCTCAAAGTATTTTACAGTTTAAGGTTCCCTTACAATATGTGCAGTGGGAGATTGAGTATATTTCAGATTTTGTGATGACAACCTGATCTCTGCCCACTTCCTGAAGACAATTATTGTGTCTTGACTTACTGCGTAGGAACCCATAAGATTCCCATATTCTGTCCCAGATAGAAATACAGAACAAAAATCTGTTTTTATGCAATCTGTTTATCCCAGTCATTGTTTAGGAGACAAAAACAGTTTTGGAATCAATTTCATGTAGGAATGTGATATGTTTTATGTACACACCACATCTATGTTCTTATATGACATCACATGAAAATTTATAAATATGAAATATTTATAGTATTTCATCAATATTTATATTATTATAGTGCATTTTCTAAATTAAAGTTTACAGAATGAGTTTGATAAGTTTTGTTGTGAAAACTTATGTCTCAGATAGAATCAGAAGTTAGGGGAGTGGTTTTGTGATTTTTTTTGAACAACCTCCAAAATTAATAAAACCTTTCCAATTACTCTATGTATGTGTACCACACATGTTTTTAACAGTTATGTTAATTTTTAGTTTTTAATTACCAATCAGGATAAGTAAATACTAAAAGGGTGCAGTTGCTTTGTGACTGTCACTTAATCTTGCCTGAATTTAAAAGCTTTTTTAATGATAGTTATGATAGATGGTACTTGAAAATATGGAGAACTAAAGCTCTTTACTCCCATTTAAAAGAAACTATTTTTTTCATTGATGATTGATGTGGAGGAGAACTACCTTTGAATATTGTAACTGTATTGTTTTTCTAGAAATCTTACCAGTTTAGCACACGTTTTTTTTTCTTTTACTTGTTTTTCTTCATCATTCAAACTCCAACATTTTACCTCCTAGAATAAAGCTGCTAGTCAAAGTGGAGAGCTTTGCCTCACTTGGTGGACATCTTGTACTCTAGTTTTCTTTCTTCTGCTTGTGTGTACCTGTTCAGTGGTCTATGAATTTTATTTTTCATGCAAGTGCTGTACTGGATTGATTTCTAAAAAGTAATCTTATCTTAAATTGTGTCTTACAAGGAGCTACAGTACTTTTGGTAATGGAGAAGTATCTCTAGTCTAAGTATCTACAGAAGTAGATAGAGAAGAAGCATCTACATTTTTATGTTTTCCTCTTCCCTTCTCCCTTATCTCCTGCAAGTTCTCAAGGACTTTCCACCTTGTGAAAACTAGATTCAATTACAATGAAGAGTGGTTCCGAATTTGAAATTCTAAAGCATCTGTTTCAGAAAAAAAACAACAAACAAAAAAAAACCCCTGCCTAAATTAAGTATGTATTTTGTGTAGTTGGTTGTGAAGAACTCTTTACTTATGAGCAGGGAGAAGGTTACATAAATAGAGGAAAAACTCTTGTCATTTAGGTCAGAATGTGAAGAACTTCAGTTAACTTAGGCCCTGAATATTCAAATAAGCAAGGAATTGTACATTGCAAATATGTTTCTTGGGATATCTGTAAGGTGATACAGATAAAAAGAGAAGTTTGCAGATTCCGTGGAATAATTTTATTATTTTATTCTAAAATTGTGCTTTACCTTTGGTTATTACTCGGGAAGAAATGAAGAACAGTGGTGACTTTTTACATTGTACATAGGAAAATGGCCTTTGAAAAGCTAAGGCAAAACTGATGTATAAAAAAAGTATAGCAAATCTCCATGTTCTTTGTTAGTAAAAAAAAATAACTTCTGTGAAAATATGAAAGGACTTCTTACCTACTTAAAAGTGGCACTGATAGGTTATCTGCTTGTCGTAAGTACTGTCTTCATATTCCTGTGATATGCTGCTAGGAGGGATGCTGCTTGATCTCAATATTGTAGTACTTGTGCTTCAGTGCCAGTACTGCATTTGGTTTATATTGGTGTTCTCTATTATTGTTTTAAAAGACAGCTTTGAGTTCAGTGGTTGAAGTTACTGTTTTCTTTCATGTGTAGATATGAACAGTTGTAAATTAAATTTGACCATCTGTCACATTCAGGGTGTTTGAAAATTTAGTAATTATTTCAAACATTACTGGTATAAATTTGATGTGACTAAACCCCAGATTATTAGCTGTAAGGATTCTTGTATTGCAGTGCAAGAACATTTATCAATATCTACTATTTTTCTAATATTTTTTTTAATGTCCCATATTCTAATGTACATAGCTTCATGCAAGTGTAAACTAGAAGACTAAAGTACTGTAAAAGTTAAAGATAAATGATGAATCATTTAAAATGGCATTTTGAATAATACTTTAAGATTATTAGGACTGACCTCTCTCTGCTGTTTGGTAAGAGATTATTATTATTTCTAAGTAACTGAGACAAAGGAGAGTGGACAAACATTCCTGGTAGCCATTTGTACAGTGTTTCTGTTTATGCACTTTTTTGTTCCAAATCTCACAATACTTGCAACAATAATGTCTGATGAGTGTTCTAAATGAAGTAGCATCAAATTGTAAGGACTGTATTGACCTAAATTAAACTAAAATTTTAAAAATTGGAATAATATGTATACAGACAATATCTATTTTTATAGCTTCATAAAAGATGTAGTCACATGTGTTTATTGGCAGAGTCACATTCTCTAAACCAAAATTTTGTGTACCTAAATGAAACCCAAGGAAAGGAAGAGTTTGTTTCAGTGAAATACAAAGTGGAGAAGAAGGGTGGTCAAAGTCTAGAATAATAGTTGTCATAGCCATTTTTCTAACTTTTATATTAACCACAATAAGCCTCAATGGATATCATCCTTGATGAAATTAGTGAAAATAAGTGAAATGGTATCTCACTTAGAAGTTGTATCCCAATAGCTAATTTCTTTTATTTTGTCTGCTTTGTGATTTAAAAAAGGGAGAAAATAGAAAAAAATTCCTCATATGTGTATATATAAATTCTAAAGTATTTTGATCTGTACTGTCTCCTGGAGTCTTAGTAAAGAAAAAAGACTATAGGCTTTATAGCGTGTTTGGAAAGTGAGTTTGTCAGAAGTATGTTTGATAGAGTTTAATCAAATGTAATGGTTACCTTAAAAACAGTAGTCATCTTAAAAGTGATAAAATTCTTAGGTAGCTGTGATAAAACATAAGTGAAACCTGATTTTATAAGGTCCAAAATAATTGCTGGTATATTTCCCCCATCCTAGCTATGTGTTGTAAAATCCAGGAAGTAGGTTGGATTTCCTTTTGGTTTGTGTTTTTTGAGTGTGATTTTAAGTAGAGATGTGCCATTTGAAAATTTTGCATTTGGTAATTTGTTGTCATAGGTAAATCATCTGACTTATTTTCTGATATATCAAATCTTACCTGTTTAAATCTATTTCTTTTTAAAGGTGTTTTATATAAGGCATAATTCTGTATGGCATATCTAGGTTGCTGTAGATGTCTGCTTTTTTTCTGTGTGTGTTTAAGGGGATGCTTCTTGTTGTTTTTCCCTGTAAAGCATATTATTCTAGTGACACAGATTAAACCCAAACAAGTTCTAAACATTCAGATCTCATGGGTTTAGGAAATCCCAGACACTTGTAATTTTGTACTTACAAAGTAAATCTCCTGAAGAAGCTGTGAACATTTGTACAAAAAAAATTGAATGCAATTAAGCAGCTAATTATCAAAATCAAATTCAACCAGGTTACCTGCTGCCAAGATTCCTCACTTAAATTACTTAGGAAAAAAGCTTAAGGAACCCATTGCAGGCACATATTAATAAGCATGTTCTAGAGTACTGTAGTGTTTGTAACCTTCTGATTCTCATGATAGCTTTGTGTTAATCTAAACTCACCAAACTCACCAGAAGTTTATTATTTCTGTTGATGATTTGAAGGTATTTATAAATTTGCTTTGGTCAAATAGCAGAATTGAAAATGTTAGGGGTGCCTCTTTTTGACAACAGTCAATTTACTTGCAGTATGGGACTAAAAATCAGATATTTTATTAAAAAAAGGCAGGAATATAGAAACTTGTCCTCCTTAGCAGGCAGTTATTGCAACTTCCATTGAGTTATCATTGTGTAATATGTTTTCATATGCAGTGAGTAAATTTTGGGCACTGGGAGGCTTTCTTGGCTTCAGTCACCATACTTTTCCTATTTGTCCCCTTTCTTCACTTTCCATTTGGTAAAACATTTCAATGTGGATGGGGAAGAACCATATTCCAAAGCAATCCCCATTGACATGATCACGGAAGGTCATAATGGTAGTAGTGTATGCAGTGTGATAAGCACACTGTTACTATGTGAGCAGCTGAACACTGGAACATCTTTCTGGAATGATGACTTTTGTAATTTCAGAATAGTATGTTTCATTCAATATGGTGCTTCCTGCATTTATTTTCAATACAAACATTTAAGTCAAGTACATTTGGGAATCAGAAAAAGTGCAAGATAATGAGTATTCTGCATACAATTTAATGGTGGTCCAATTATGGCTGAAGATGTTTTAGATCTTCCAAAAGACAGGTGTGATAATGAAACAAATGATTAACTGTACAAGTTCAGGTCTTCTGTTGATAAAGTAAAAAAGAAAAAGCATTTGCCTCATACATGTTTTATTCTTCTTGAATGCCAGACTGTCAACAGTGTTTCAGATCAGTGTTACTAGCAGACTGAAAGGGAAGAATATATCATTGAGTTGTTTGGTTTTGGTTTTTTTTCAAATCACATGAATGCAGCATGTTTGTGTTTCCACACTGACCTTGATTAAATGTGGTAGAGGAGAATACTTGCTGTTACTTTTCTGGTAGTCATATCCTAAAATAAATGGAGAGCTTAAAGACCAGTTTGGGATCCATAAAACATTTGGTAAATCCTTTAAAATTCAATAAAATAAACCAAAAATAAATAAATATTAATAAATCCCCAAATAAATGCAAATACAAATCAAAAGAGCCCTATCCTATGTATTTCAAAATGCTTGATATATTTTTTTCATTTTCAAGAGTAGGTCTAAACTGACCCAAATGAGATTGCATGAACTATATTATCTCTTACGTGCAGAACTTCCTTCCCTTCTGATTTAAAACACACTAATATTACTTATAAGTTCTGAATTTTTAATTTCTTTCTTCCTGAAACAGAGACAATTATTTTAAAAAATGCTTGGTTTTCATTATCAATTTTCATTACAACACAAAATGCAATCTTTGTTCCAAGGAAAAGAAAGTTGAAGTGCAAGATACTATTCCTTTTGTTGCTAGTTCTGATTTAGCTATCTGTGTCTCAGACTAGATTCAAAAGTTAGCAATAAAAGAAACAAAGCACAGAAAATCTGTAGTGTTAATGAGGATTATTTTTAATGATGTATAATCTTGCCAACTAAAAATGTGTGTTTTCGCTAAATTCTCATCTGATCCTTTATTAATTATTGTTTTCCAGAGACTTTTTCCGTAAGTTGAATGGAGGTAATTTTCAGTTTTGTATTGTAGAATTTTTGTTTTATAGTAATTATCACTTTTCAACTTGTAGTTTCTGATAATGGAGGAATGGCAGCATTAACAGTAAAGAAAAAATGGAGGAAACTATTTATTTGTGATGCTTTTGGTAGTATTTGCTTAATGACTTGTAAGTCATTCACGATTATGCATACTTACTGAATGGGTAGAGTTACTATCTTGTTTTCTTACCATTGTGCTGTGCTACTCTTTAGTTACTCATAATTTAAGAAAGCCTGAGCAGAATAGGATGCTGCCGATTGCTTGTGATTTTCTTCTGATTCTCATTTTCACAGGAAGTACTCAAAAATGGAAATAAATAATTATTTCAGCATCCTGCAGATATAAGATGTGCTGTTCCTAGGTTTTTTGAGGGGGAGGAGGAAATTATGGGAGAACTGTAGCTGAATCTTATATAAAATTTGGATATCTGGTTTGAACTTGCACAGAATTACTTCTTTCAGGATATGTGCTTTTCTTGTGTAGTTCCATATATTGTTCATTAATGGTTGACACTGTGTTTGCTTGACAGTTAAACTGCTTTTGTTTAAACCTGGGCACTTATAAGTAGTGCCTGAAGTGATCCTCTGTGAAAAGTTAACCTGAACTGAATTTGTTAGCATTGTACCAGAGCATTTTCAGGCATTTAGGTTTTCAAAGTTAGTGTTCATTTCTGAATGAGGAAATTCTTCCTTGCAGCCCCTAAGGCACTGAAGTTAGTCATGTTCCCTTACCAGGGTTCTTCACAAAGTCAGATTATATTGTCTAGTTCTTCCACTCTGAAATGAGTCGTGTACAAGTTGCATTGTCTCTTGGGTTTTGGTAGCTATCACAGCTGTTGAGTTACCAGGAAAAAGAATGGAAGGAGAAGATACAGCAAATGTTTAAAAACATGACCTAAGGTACCAACTCAGTAGGTACAAGAAAGTGTCAGAATAGTGCGTGGGAACACAGTACCCACGCACTATTCTGTGGTTTCTTCATGTCAATTTTTCTTTTGATTCCTGTGCTTGACTAATTTCAGTTGCTCAGATAATTCTGATTTCACTACTTTTGATTTTGGAGGCAGGTGTGGTGGGGGAGGGCTGGTGAAAAGCATACCTTTTACACTTGTACGTACAGATTTTCTAAAGAAGTATTTAAGACATACTTAATAAGAGGAAAATACCCCATTTTTCATAGTTCTATTGGAAGTCACTGATTCACTTGCTGAAACTTGGAAGAAGTAGAAAACAAACCAGCTGAAGGCAAAGATCCAAATGCTTTGGCAAACTGAAAACTAAGTGAAGACAGTGGCACTATTATTTATAAATCATATTGAGTGTTAGGCTGTCTTAAATATAAATGAAACCCATCAATATTATTGTTAATTTTTAGTCAAATGATCAAGTGATTTGTAGAAAACTTGATGATTCTACAAATTTGGATAATAGTTGCTTGAGTTTTGTAGCTCTTTTTTTTTTCACAAACCAAAGAACTCTACTACTTCTAAATTTATGAGCTTTTATTCTGATGTTTCAAATTAAATTGAAAACAAATGTATGCTTTTGGTTCCTTGGAAGTGTTGGGGTTTTTTGTTTGTTTGTTTTCTCTTGTGCAGAAAAATGCCACATTGAGGTTTTTTTCCGCATTGTTTGTTGTAATGTGACAAAACAAATCTGGCTCGTGTGTGAAACAAATCTCTTGTACTAGGGAGGCTATCTTTAATACAGATGAAAAATGGTTGTGGTGGTTGTGGCTTCCTGAGATCACAGAGATAGACTTGTTTGTGTGCATTTGGTTTTCTTTTAAAATTTAAATCCACCACTAACTATAATTTACAGTTTCCTAGGGAAATAGCATTTAATATGTGGCTTAAAATGTGTTTTCTGTAAATACCTGTGGTTTTAAGATATCTTTACTTTTGGTTAACTGGATATGTTCATTTTTCAATAGCAGATTTTTGGAACCACAAAAATGAAAAGCTTTTAGCTTTGGGTTTCTTGGTCTTCCCTCTAGCCCCATGACTTGTATAATGCTATTCATATTTTACTATGCCCTTAAAACAAAAAGGGTTCTTTTGACCAGCATACTCCATTCAGGAGTTTAAATGTGGTTATTTGAAAAAAAAATTGCTCCTCAGTAATTTAAATCCTAACCTCTTAAATAGTGGGGTTTAGCTGTTTAAGAATTAATTTTTTTTTTACTCAAACCCCATAGATCTTTTTTTGTATAACCATTACTATTGAAAGGTACAAAGGTAATAAATTCAAGGAGGATAACTCAGGAAAGACCTTATTTCCACTTTGTTTCATGTAATTTCCAGCAGAATCAGCTTTGAGCATCTAACAGTATGCATATAAAATTAGTTTCTCAAGTGTATTATTTACAGGGATGTATTGGAGTTATACTTAAATTCTGTGAAATAATATTTTTTAAAATGACAGCTTAATTTTCTAGTAAAATCAAAGAATGTTGTTATCCTTTCTCTACCTTAGTCCCTTTCTTCACTTTCAGTATAATGTGTTGAAACATCTCTGGTACTCCTAACCTGACAGCTGGATGATGGTGCACTATTACAATTAATGAGTCAAGAAACATTTTTCTCATCACAATTGTGTGGTTTACCAAATGAAACACTCAAAAATTCTCTAAATGCTAAACCATCAGTATAGCGTGTTGTTGTTTAAAAAACCCCCCAATTTATTTATACATACATACATATATACATATATGTGTGTGTATAGAACAAGGACATAATGGGGAAAAAATATACCCTCTCTAAACATTACTATTTGGTACAAATGGGAACATTCTTCTTGGTTCTTTGTAGAATTTCAGCAGTTAGAATCAGTATTTGTTTGTAACTGCTAAAGTAATTTTTAGTGTATTGTCTGCAATAGATTGTTGTGATGTACCCAAAAGAGAAACACAGAGGTAGGGATTTGAATAGGTCTCAACTCTTATTTGGTTTTATATTAAATATTTTTGCCTATCTCTCTGCACAGAAGTTTGTTCTTTGCTTTGGTAGATAGCTTTTACCATGTGTACTAATTCAAACCTAGCCATCCAGTGAAAATTATTCTGGTATACTGAATTGCAGAGGTCTCTTACTCTGGTCATCAGATCCACTGGTCTGCTCTTTTAGCACCTTCTGTATCCTGGCCCTGTGCCGATGCAGTGTCCTTGACCTGCCTTTCAGATCATGTATGTATTTGTAAGGACAGCTTCTTGCTTATTAAGACACTCTAAATAATCCTGGAAAATCCCCAGACATTAAATATTCTTTTAATTTCACTGTTCATTAGTTTGTTCCTATTCAAAAATTAAAATTCTTTTGGCTCCAACCAGTTTACTAGCAACAGCTTCTTAACTTTTTCTTTGCAGATAATTCAATGCTTTCTAGTCTGTCAAATGTCTTTTATAGGTGGCCAGATTGTGTGTGGTCTGTGTTCTGCCAGAGCTATATGAAAATGGCAAAGTCAGATAAGACCAAATCTTTAACTGTCTTGTAAGATCCGGTCATTTGCCACCCCAGAAGAGAAGCTCGTGGATGACAAGTTCACTCTTGCAAAGTCCCCTGAATCCCTTTATTCATTACAATAAAATGCCAAACTGGTTACCCTTCCTGGTGGCTTTTTGTAAATTGTTAGTTCAGAAGACTTTTTGAACTTCCTAACAAGCATTAATTGCAAGTTTGAATGGATTTGACTTGGAAATGTTTGCACAGTTTGGTTGTGATCATTGCATTCCATTGTTGATTAATTGTACTTGGAATCTCTTTATGAAAACAGATGATGTTTTTAGATTTTACATGTGTTTTTAATTCAGTAGTACAGTTCCAGATACTAAAGATACTAACATTTGGCCAAATGTTGCTATTTCAGTTGTGAGTTACATCGCAGTTTCCATGATGGTTGACCCAGCTTTATGGCCAGGAAAATAGGAGTAATTTTGTCAGACCATTAGTTTACTACCTGTTGTGTGTATCCTCACTTGAGCTGTTTGCTTCAAACCATTTGTCAAGGATTGTGAGAATTTACAAAGTGAAGTCCTGCTCTGAGAATGAGCAAAGGGGGTGTTGGAGGGCAATGTGGTGTACCTGTGTGTAAGAAAGCAGCAACCTTCTCTCTCCTCACCTCATGCCCTACTCCCAAAACACACAACATGTTTCTTTTTAATAACTTTGATATTTTCAAACATTTAATATATGCTGTTTTTTTAATACAATTTTCAGAAAGTTCTTAAAAGGGAAAAAATGTGATTTGTGTTCTTTCTGAGTTCTTAAATGAATGGTTTATGCTATAACATCTTTTACAAAGAGAACTTTTCCTCCCATAGGGGTAAGGAGTATTTAAAATGTATTTAGGTTAATTGCAAATTAAAAAAAGAACAAAGTTTTAAATGGTCTAGTGGTCTGAATTAAAAAGAAAAAAAGTTTTCCATATCAGTTTTTATTTGGTCATTCCTGTCCTAATTTTATTAGTGTTGCAGTCTTTCATAGAATCCTGTGAGAATACTGGGATAGCCAAGACCTGAATTTCTAATTTGGAGAATTGTGTCAGACATTTCCCTTCTGCTCTTTGTAAGTTTTTTTTGGGTTTGGTTGCTGTTTGTTAAGCCTACTTTCCTTAGGCAGATGAGGTTTATGAGACTGTGGTGTGCCCTTTCTGGTCCCTTCTGACCTGTTTGCTCATTTCAACCACCAGAAGGATTTTTTTAAGATATATTTAATTTTTTTATGATCTCCTGTGTTTTGTGAAAATTGGCAGCTGTTTGCCAGTTGAGAGGAAAAACCTTTAAAGTGTTTCAGTGAAGCAAAGTCTTCAATGTTTACTCCTATCATCACTTTAGTAGTTCCTAAGTATCTCAAATGTAAGCAAGATTTCTTGAGCCATATTCAGCTTCAGCATCCAGTGGTATTATTTTTGATGCTGATAAAATACTTTAATATATATCCTTATGTTTATTAAAGAATAATATTTTTTGAGATTAAATTTTATCTGGACCTTCAAGCAAACTAAAATCAGAGGAGCAAAATGAAGATATTTCTTTTTGATTGTAAATAGGTAGAAATAAAAATCACTTTAATGTCTATTGCTTTTACTAATTTTAAATAGCATAACCTTTATAGCCAAATTCCTGCTTTGAGTATGTTATCACAGTAATCGTTGTTTGACTTAGGAACCATTATTAGCCATAGGGTTGTTCATGCTTGTTCTGTATTTAGGTAACCTGTGTCCATCTAACCCACAAGTGATATATTTTTGCCTTTTACGATAGCTTTTCATTGCTGAATCATTAAGGATCCTGATTAAATATAGAAGATACTTCGGACAGCATCTGATAAGTAATTTTGTATAGGCCTATAGTATTTTTAAGGCAGGTTCTATGAGTGGCTGTTTTTAGTCTCTGCTTGTACATTACTTTTTGTATTAAATATTGCTTATAACAATACAATAAACACCCATATTTTGGTGTCTATAAACTAACTTGTTTGGATTTTAAGATTAAATCCTAAAGAAATTAGCAATAACATGCTGTATTAATTCAGTGATTTTTCTAGTCCTTTGTTAAATATCATTTGATGTGCATGTCTAGCATGTAGCCATTGTATAAGTCATAGAATATAATCTGCTGAAGTAAGAAATTTAAAAACCCCTGTTTCATGTTAGCTGAAATCTGCTCTGCCTTTTAGCCCTTCTTTTTATATGGAATGCATTTCTATTAGAATTTCATATTTTTAGTTTTTCTGCATTTTAACCTCTAGAGGTTCTAAATAGATTCTAATCTATTTATAATATTGCATGTAACCTATATTTTTAAGCATTCTTTTCTCTTAATTATGCCAGAGTAGAGATGCTGGCTTAAAGAAAATGCTTATGGAGAATGTCAATGATGAAGGCATTTATTAGAGGAAGATTTACCTATTGTGATATTGAAAAAAAAAAAATCATATATTTCTGAAAAAAAGGACAGTTCAATTTCTCAGTGATTGTGTGTGGTTCCCTGCTACAGCTGCAGATATTTTGAATATGATCTTTCTTCCTCCACCATCCGACTTCTTTCTGCAGAGTCGTGCAGTGAAGTCATAATCCTGTGTTTCACATCCATCTGTTACCATAGAAATGATTGTAATAACCTAAATTTAGCATGATGTCTTTCCTGCAGGATCAAGCAGGAGGATTGAATGGGTTGTATGTGAAAGAATCTCTGTGAAAATCAGAATATGTTAGCAAAATCTAAATGCTTTGATAAATTTATATGACAAAAAATACATCTCAAGTAAAACACATTGTGCTGCTTGTAGGTTATTTAAGTCATCATAAATGAAATCTGCCACATACCAGGCAAACTTAATGTCAGTAATTCTTTTTTTATCCTGTCAGGAGCTAGTGCAACACACAATATTCACTGGAAGATGCATATGTAAATCTGATGAAAAAAATTCTTTTGAGACTATTACCAGAGTATTTACTGTAGTCTGGATATATTAAAAAGCAAAGAACAGAGCTCAGAATTTACTGTGAAAGTGAAAATTTCTTTTCATGTTTAAGAATGCAAACCAAGCTTCTAAAAAGCTATTTTTTAGAAATGGAGTAGAAATAAATTTTCACTTCTTATAAGAAATACAATTTCTCATTGTTTGTTGAAAGCAATGAGTTCTTGATTGCATAACTTGAGTCTTGACTTTCATGTTTATGTTTTCTGGGTAGATGCTTGTGCACAGAATTCTACCAATGTTACATATGTTTCTGTCTTGGAGAATAATAAAAAGAGAACATATAAGTGTCTAGGAAAGCTGTAGAAACAGAACTTTGAAATTAGGAAATGTCAACACTACTGCCTTCGTACAATCATAATGCAAAATGCATTGAATGGATGAACATATACTGCCATAAACACATTATTCCAGCAACTTCACATAAAGAATGATCTTTGGCCATCTGATGGTCACCTAGCCAATATATACTGTTTCATCCCTAGTAAGCTAGCAGCTGCATGAATTAATGACTTCATGTTACTGAATGTCGTTTTTGTGCTTGAAAACAGGATTGTTAATCTCCTCTTGGTCCTCATGGAGTATTTGAGCTGCAAACACAGTTTGAATCACTTGGTAGGGTTGAAGCATTAATATTATCATTTAATAGATAGAAAAATTTGGCACGGAGGGATTCACATCAAAAGTATCTGTTAAATTTCAGCGTGATGTCTGTGTTATTTGCAAAATCATTTTTTAAAGTATTTTGTATGTAGTATCATGTAACACAAAATATATTCAAACCATAGCTTTCATTAACAGTTTTAAATGATGAATGCTAAACACTTATGTAAAACAGGTCTTAAGAAGTCAAATCAGACACTCAAGGATCAGGGTCTTCCCTTTTTTCTTGCCCCATCTTCTGCCTCCCCACCCTTGGACATATGTTCTCTGTTACTTTCCCTCTTGCCTGCTCTGTTTCAGTAGGAAGAATAAAATAAATCAGTATTTTAAGAGAAACATTTTTGCAATTGCTTTGTTAGGCGGTGCATAACTTCGGACTTTGTAACAAATCAGTCAAGATGTTCTATCTGAAAGTGGTTTGCTGGTAAATTTAATCCTGATGAGTAGTGGGTCACAAAATAGCATATAGGGCTAAAAAAATCTGGTTTATGGGTTGTTTTTTTTTTTTTTTTTTTTTTTGCATGAACTAAGGAATCATGCTTTTGATGCTGTGATCCACATCCCTGCAAAAAAAGTGGCTTCCACAATATTTATATCCTAAAGACTGTTCCTCTTAGTGCTGATGGTGATGGTAATAACTTTGAGAGCCCTGCTCTAACATTCTGTAAGCTCCTGGCTAACCATCTGCCTTGATCTGAATACCTAAAATCAAAGCTCTTTTTCTGGGGAAATGTTTTAGGTTTTTTTTTTTCCTGCTACTATGTCTTAAGTCTGACAAAGTTTTTAAGAGGTAGAACAAAAAAAAAAAAGTCAGGATCTTTTATGCCTTATTGATAGATAACTGGTTCTGGAGACAGAATATTGACATTTTCTTCATAATTGTTTTATTTCACTGACAAATAGGATGTAGGCAAGACAAATACCTTAGTTGTTTTTTTTTGGATTAGTGACTGATATACATGTTGAGAAAAAGAGTAGTGGCTTTTTTCTTTATTATGTTGACACTTGTACTGGATATTATAGTGTTCAAGTCAGTTGTAAGACCATTATGTTGTCTTTTGGTGCTTTAGGACTGTAGCTCTTGCCTGTTTGAACCAAAAGTGGTAAGGCTTGATAAAATTAATTTTCCTTAGAACTTGACATCTTTTCACTTTCTTATCAGAAACTCTCCTTGGAGTAAATGTCATGTGACTTTTAAAATTTCTTTCGGATTCCTTTACATTTTAATTTGTTTGTAATTTGTATGACTCTACTTTATGGGCTAAGCAAAAGTTCAACGTAAATAAGTTTGTGAAGGTGTAAAGCTATGGCAATTTCTATCATACTGCCCCTGATTAAATGTGTTAGACAGTCTTCTTATTGTTAAATTAGGTGTATTCACAAAGTATTATAAAGACCTATAGAACAAAGGAAGTATTGTATGGTTCATGAACTTGTATGAATGAGCATTGGAGTTGGAATAACAATTGAACAGACAGTTTGTCTTGACTTTCATTTAAAGAATTGCTACAATAAAGATACATTTTTTTATTATGTCACAATATTTTTTCAAAAACAATCCATTAAAGAAAGGTAAATATCTTTACTGTAAAAATTGCATTTTTTTCTGTAATAAAATAAAAAAGATGTTATACTTGCTTTTGCATACTCCTTTTCATGTGAGTGCATGTGAATGAAGATATATCAATCTAGCTTTTTAATGTGTGAATGCAATGTAATGGTGTTAATGTAGTTAGAATGGATATTTGATTAAAATATAAAGATATTTAAGTGACTATCAAGTCACAAGTGTTGCATATTAGTGTCAACAGTAATTGCTTTCCTTCAATGGCTACAGCCATACTAAAGCACATTTTTCTAAATTTTATGAAGTTTGAAGTTTCTAGTCCAATATAATCTAGTTTTCAGCTGAAATTAGTTAATGATGTTCAATGTGAAATCAGTGATAGAAGTGGGAATATAAAAGCAGCTAAGTGTGTGGGTTGGGTTTCTGGGTTTTTTTTTCCCCTTTTCTGCTAGACTTGCATGAGTTTTATTTCCTTTGAATCTACCTGCATTTGTATATTTTTCACTTTTCAGGTAAGCTGTTATTTCTCTTCCTCTCACTTGAAAACCAGCTTTTTTAGTAACATTTTAAACACTCCTCATATTCTGTTATTACGTCACACAGGTAAGTTGCTTACCCATTGAATAATTGAGATTGTGTCTTCTAAATATAGAATCCGTGCATGGATTTGTTGTCACGCTGTGGTAGACATGTCCTATTTTTTCTTATGAAGTTCAAGAAAGCTACATATTTAGTCAACTTAATTACTGGACTGTAACTGTTTCGGGAGATTTTATTCATACTGAGCAATGAGGACTCATAAAGATGTTTGTATTTTTATGTAGTTTTATGTTTCAGGTTTGTACTCCACTGTAGTGTAAAGCCAGGTAAAAGTAAAATAGAAATTCGGTTTGTGAACAAATGTAATCTAATGTAGAACTTCTATGTTTGCTACTTTCATATATTGGTAAGGTTAAGTGCAGCTATCAAATTAGGGGGTTGTGTAGATGCTGATTAATGGCTGAGAACATAATAATTCTTCGCTTTACTGTTGTACTATATTGGCTAGACACTTGCATCAGGAGGGTCAAATGGTATTCCTCAATTACTAGAAAGTATTCTCAACTCTTAATGATCAGGATTTAAACAGATTGATATATACTGTCCTGCTTTTAGAACTTTATATTATAGTGGAGTATGTTTGCATGTGAGTGATACAGCTGTGTGTAAAATATACAACTCGGAAAACATTCTGGGGTTTTGGTTACTTGATTATGTGCATTGGGAAACCTGATGGCATTGGTCATAGTTCCATTTGGTCTTTGAGGGAATTTGTTCCATGGACGGTGGAAAATGGACTAATTAGAGAGAGCATCTGGTCCAACCCTTAAGTGAAACTGAAATATGCCTAGATAGATGGTTGGTTTAGGAGCTCAAGCACATCACTGAGTGTCTCAGGTTTCTCTGGATGTGCTACTTCCATTTGTAGAGTTTAAACAAAATAAATGGATTGAGGCTGAATAATCAGACAATCTTACTACTGCTTCATGGGAATTTTCAGAGCCTTCTTGCTGTTTCTAGCACAGGTTATAGAGAAACACATAAGTTTTTAATTCAAGTAACTAGAACATCATTTGGGAGTCTTGGTCAATTGAGGAGGTGGTAAAATAAGACTTAATCTCATAATTCTAAAAAATTAATTTAATAATGAAGAAATAATCTCGTAGGGTTTAGATCTTGTGTGTGAGGGGAGTCCAAATATATCTTACCTATGTAAGGAAACCTAGATATTACTTTGAAAAACTATGTGTTTTCAGAAATGGATAAGATGAATAGAAAATAATCTGTACTGGTCTTCAGTAGAAAGTCAGGTGATCAGTTTGATTTAATTGTGGTGGCAGATTTGTATCTTCAGGGATACATCTTCAGGGAAAAGTCATACAAAGGACAGTCATCAACAGGGGGTAGTAAAAGGAAAATCACTGTCTACCTAAAGAGGAGGCTCTCTTATCTAATGCTTTATTTTAAACACAGATTGGTTTTGTTGTTTGGTTTGGTGGTTTATTTGTTGGTTTTTTCATTTCTTTCGCATTTGTAGGTTCTGAAAGTGGATATTGAATAAATCAAACTCTTACACAGAATTATTTTCTGAACATAGTGGTATGTACAGAGCTTTTACTCTCCCTGAATGTTATGACAAGCTCTGTATATCAACTCTGTGAGGATGTTTACATGTAACTTAATATACTACATAATATCCTAGCAACTGGAAATGCCGCCTGTATGTGTTAAAAGCAAGCGTAGCTAGTTACGCAGCTAGATTTATATCTGGCACAGCCTCTGTGCTAGATTTGAACTGTTAGCAGCATGTTTGATTTACAGGTTAGAAATGTCACTGACACTAAATAATTTTATCTCATTTGTTTTTTCTTAGGTTATACTTTTTAGAATGAACTAGAGTGGGAAAACAGCTCATTTCTGGGTGGTGGAAAGTCAGAATGTTACTTCAGTTTTTTTGCAAGTTCTTTTATGTTCCTGTTTTAAAATTGTTTAACAAAGAACCTTCTATATGCCTATTAAATCTTACCACAATCAAACAGTATATAAAAATACTGAAAATCTATTAAAAGTTATCAGCCTTTTCTCATTTTTGTTTGGTCTGTATGTATTTGTCTTTTCATATTTAGAACTGTGGTGAATTTAATCACCTTTATGTAGTGTAATAAAACACTTAAGATAATCTCTTAGTCTCTTAGTCTTGTATATCTTGGCCTCCGTCCTTGCATTGCTATTAATGCAGGAGAAGGCTTGTATCTGCTGTACAGTATTTTGATTTTAGGCACAGTGAGCTCTAAACTATAATGAAAATGTAGGGAATTATCTAAAAGTATTTGTATTTAAGATGGAAATGATAGGGTTTGGGGTTTTTTTTTTGGTGGGTTTTGTTTGTTTGGGTTTTTTAAAGTTTTTTTGTGTTGTGGTTGGTTCCCCCCCCCCCCACAAAACATTTATGGTAGTCAATCACTGGATAATTTTCTAGCATGACAGAAAAAAATTTCTTTTTTTTTCCTGTCACGGACAAGCTATCCCTTTGCCAGATTTTTTCCAGCAAATTTCTGCATTTGTGTGTTGATGACAGCAGATTTTCTAGAGTATTTCAAAGATATAGGGAATGTCTTGGAGATATGTGATGTTTTTCTTTGATTATTAACCCTCAATACAACAATTATAAAATATGTTGTGAGTAACGGTGCCATATAAAGATTGTATTGGTAAGTCATCTCGCACCCTCAGTTGTTTTATATATATATGGCAGGTCAGTATAACACAAAGTCAATAAAAGTTTGTTGCATAGAAAGCAGTTAAGTGTAGAAGCTGTTAACGTTCTTTAGGTATTTCTTGAGCATGAGAACTACCTGTTTTAAGTTATTATGTTATTTTATGATTTGTCCTCACTATTGCAAGGCCTCCTTAATTTTAAATCTGATCTGTGAGAGTCCAGTTTGGGCATCTGACTCCAACTCTGTTGCAAGGTCATTTGCTTCTAATGTGACTTCTGTTAGGTCATTTGCCTCCAAAAAAAACCCAAAATTCTTTTCTACATAATAATCAGAAAAAGGTTTGGTTGGTTTGTTGGTAGTTCTTGGGATCAACTTTTAAAGTATACCATTTATTTTGCTAATTAGAGACTTCAACAGAATCAGTATAATCTGATACTCATTTTAAACAAGGTGGATTCAGAGCACCAGTCTTAAAGTCTGTGCAGAGTCTCAAGATGAGATCCTTAAGTTAAAGCATTTTTTCGGTTTAATCTGGGCTTTCTTTTTCTTTGACGAAACTTGAATCTCAGCAGTGATTTTGAAATATGAGTTTAAATTATTTTGCAGAATCTCAGAGGATGACGGCAGAAAGGCTCTTGTCTTGTTTACCACTGCCTGCTACTGAGTCTAGGAGCAACTAAGCCCAACATCATTCAATTATAGATGTAAATATTTGGTCACTAGAAGTTTAAAGTATGGGTTTGATTTTTGCATTTTGGGCTGTCATTTTGGTTTTAGTGAATTAAGTCCAAAGAGCAATTTCCCAGGTGAAATAAGTGGAGTATCAACTATTTCTAGTCCTACAGCCAAAGATGTACTTCTGGATTCAGTATTATTTTTACAAACAGCCTTTTCCCATTGCTGTTTTTTGTAGCTTGAGATTGTATCTGAGACTATCTGAACCAGTTGTGTTTTGGTTCTAGATGCTTCATGATCATGCATTTAGTTGAACTCTTTGGCAAACATAGGTTTGACAAGTTGCATGACTAATTTTGGAACTACATGAAAGTTAGATTTATTTAAAAGTCGTGGAAAAGAACTGGGGTCTTGAGAAACTTTATGTGGTAGATACTAAGTGCTCTCTATGGACACTGAAAAACTTCATCAAGCTTCCTCTTTCCCACACATCTTTTCTTACTGTGCTGGTGTGTACCCTATGAAAGAAATTGTTTTCTACCTGTTTAGTAGGAAGTCTGTCTGCTTTGTCATATGGGACAGAAAAGTGTTCTGTATCCCTTTTACTGTTCTGCTGTGTACTTGTGTGTCTTGTACTTGTGTAGCGCAAACAATTTTTCAGCAAGTCTGTAATTTGAAAACCCTACAAACTTGTTACAGGTATTCAGTGAGTTATGAAGTGTTATTTCATTGCTTAGTACCCTAAATGGAAATACATTTTAAAAAAGAGCCTCAGACAATTCCAGAGTTGCAGTCATAATTAGATGCATTCTTTACCCCACTCCTCCCCATCTGTCAGGTTTGCGAACAAGGTGTACTACTGTTATCTACCAAATAACAGATATGGACATATCATATATTTGGTGTATATAAATATTTTGTCATATGAAGGAGGTCAAAAATGGATAGCTGAAAGCATTTCAGTGTTGTGATAATAACCAGTAAGAAGAGTTCTGCTCTATTTCTGTGTAGTCTTTTTGTAGTACTAAAATCTTTCTTTTAGTCTAGTCTTCAGTACAGTTTCTCCTACATGTGACTGACTGTACATTTGCAGTCATAATATCTTTGGATCTCAGATACAACAATCACAAAATATGTTGCAAGTAATGGTGCCATGTAAGGATTGTACTGATATGTTTTCATCACTGTTCTGCTTTGCAAAAAACATACATGGGAGATAAATATTCTTCTAAAAATGGTCTAGTAGAATTTCAGTGTTTCAGCATGTCATGACTTTCTAGAGAAGTCTTTGAGTTTCTTGCCTTTCTTAACAGAACACGATTGATGGGTGAGTGATCAGACATTTGGTGGTGAACCAGCTCATTTCCATATAAAAATAGAAATGCTGTCAGGTATCTTAAACAATGTGATATATATCATACCATGTGGTTTCCAAGCAAATTAAGATTTCTGTATAAAACCACAAGTTTGAGTAACAGGGGAAATAATATGAAAACAGAATATTTTCTGCAATATCTGGAATTAAACATTGTTTTGGCTGCTTTAGGATGAAGCTATAGCATATCATGAAGAATGCTTCTGTTTCTTTGGCAAAGTCTTGGGAGAATTTTTCTTAGGTTTGGATTGCTATAGAAATGAATTACACATGCTTTCTTTTTGAAATTCTTTATTTATTGACCATTTTGAGATATCTTTTTCATTTTCTTATACCAGGTGAAAAGGTTTATGAGAGACATTTATGTCACTTTTTTAATTTAAAAAAAATTAAAACTTAGCACTGAAAAGGTAAACATAGTATTTTCGCTGAACTGATATTTAGAAATGGTATTTTTTAGTTTGTTTTATTTAGTTAACATTTTTCATGTTTATTTCACCAATTTGTTGCTTACCCTCTTGTATTTTAGACATTTTAAATTCTATGTACTTCTGAGTGAATATTCTATAGTATTTTCTTTACATATTCCCCAAGCTAAATTAAAAAGGAAATGCTAAATTGAAAAATATAGACTTAGAGTTTTTACTTCACAGAGTAATTGAAGTTGGAAGGGACCTGTGAAGGTCAGTTTGTCTGATCCCACCCTGTTCCAGAGTAGCCACCTAGACCCCGTAGGCCAGGACCATGATACTTAGGTCCAAGAATGAGGAGCAATCTGGAGCTCTTTAACAGATGCTGAAAATGGTCTGGGAAGGTAATTCAGTCAGGTTTTAGCTAGATATCAGTTGTATAGTATATACAGTTATCAGTTGTTTAAAGTAAAGGCTGAGTAACTTTGGAAATCTAATAATTAATCTCTGTGTGGTAAAGTTCTTTGTCTTTGATTTAAAACTCACTGTTTGCTGAGTTGAAATGTTGGTTGCATTTTTTTTCCCTGAGTTGTTATTGGAGAAGAGCATTATTAGAGTTTTGTACCTACTTTAGCACCACTCCAGCTATTAAACTGCCCTGATTATTTTATAGGGTAGAACAGTTCTTCTTTTGACATGTTATTTATTGGTATAGTAAGGGGTGAAGATTTCCTGCTGTTTGATGCCTGTGGAAATTGAAAAATCAAACTCAATTGATTTGCATACCAAGTAGAATTAAAATGGATGATCATCTTATTCTGAAATATTTTGGTTTTATGATTAGTGATTTCTTCTGGTTTGTTGAGGACTTAAGAGTTGTGCTTTTTTTCCTTTCAAAGTTGAAAGACTTTCACAAATTTTAGAAGCTCTTCCATGCAGTGTGACCTTTTTTCTGCTAAGGCACAGGGATTTAGTTTATTAACAAAAAGTTGCACAGTGTACTGTGAATTAGTTTTGCAGCCTCTAATTTACATTTTTGTTACCTGCCTGCTGGCACTACCTTGACAGGTATTGAAAAAGAAAGTGAAAAAAATAATATGCCTGTTCTGGAACTCGCTTGGCATGTTGAAAAATTAGTTGCATTTTAGTATCTCTGTTGTTGAACTTGGAAAAGGTTGGATTAGCACATTTCTCATACATCTACCTACTTTTCACCATTGTTCAGGGACAGCACTGAGGGCCTTTTTTATTTTTTAAGTGTTTTAAATTTGTACTTGATATAACATTATGTATATGTTTTATTGAGCAGTGCAGTATTACCTTTAACTTTTTTCCTGTACTTTTCTGCTTTTAATACAGAATTACTGTGCTACATAGCAAAATATGTATCTATTTTTATAAATCTTACAGATTTTAAAAACTATTTTAAAAATGTGTCCAAGCTTAAGTAAATTCATTTTATGACACAATAGAATTTGGCCAGTTTTGAGTAGATGAAATATTGATGGACTTCCTGAGCAAACTGCTATTACATAACAAGTTTATTGAATCTTTTTACTTCTGCGTACAGAAGCACTTTTGTTGCTTTGATGACAGTAGCTGAGCGGGCACAGAATGATAAATATTCTGACTTTGCTGTTTAGAATTATTCACTTTTATTTTTATTTGATTTTGTATTTTTATTAAAGAGCCTCCTTTCTAAGCCACATTTTACTGATGAAATCTTTGACTTGTATAACACTGATAAGTTCCAGCTAAGATTCCAGGTGTATAACAGCATATCCGGCAGGACTTCTACAGGTGTCATCTCCAAATTCCACTGGATGTTTTGAAGTCCTGGTTTCTTAACATATAGAGATACTAGTAATGAGTTGCCAGAACTTTGCTTTTTTATTAAAAAAAGCAAATACTTTTTTAAAAAAGTATCTCAAAGGACTACTGACTGCATTGTGATGTGGGAGGTTTTATGACCCTGTTGCAGGCTCCCAACCTTAGTTCCAGTTAGGTGTTGCTAAGGTGTATATATGTGAGATTAACAATTAAAATGTATTAATAAAATTTAAATTTGATAGATATGGAGTCAGAGATAAAAATGGAATCAAATACAGTCTCCACATATTTTTTAAAATTTAAATTCAATTTTTTTTTCACAGTATTTCTGTATATGTTATAATGCCCAGAGGTGAGATCCTAATTTGTTTGTCATCATGGAAAGCACCTTTTTTTACCTATAATTAGCATATATTTAGGGAACAAAACATAAAAACTGAAAGGTCATACCCACTGACAAATTTGTCTTACTCCATATTTGAAAGCACCATAATGATCATCAGCAAAACATTTTTCATAAGTACTGCTCAACTGTTAAGGATCCAATGATCCAGTGGACACTGGTATTTTATATTTTTCAGGAGCACAGTGGAGCTGAGGTGATCCTGCCAACTTCTGTGTTTTCTGGGACCATGAAAGAACTGGCAACCCTGCCTTTTCACACTGCCAGATTTTCAGTTCTTTTCTGTAAACTATTCATCAAATCCCAAGATTAGAGAATAATTTCTAGGACAATTTTAAGGAGTTAAACTCCATAACACTTCAGGCACTGAGAGTTTTGATGAACTTGCATCAGTTGCACATATTTTTAATATTTAAATATGAGCAGGGAAGTGTAAAGACTCAAGATTAAAAGATGAGTTAATTCATATATTTCCCTTTCAAAAGATCCCTTCACATACCAAAATTCATGTATTTTTCTGTAAAAACAATGGCCTGAAATTGTAAATAAATATTGAAGTTTTTATATCTTATGCATTTGATATCAACTTACTTAAATACCACAGATAAGTGCCTTTTTAAATACCTTATATCTTTTTAACATATGCTATAGCTTACCTTGTTTGTAAGGTTCATGCATTTGAGTTTTTCTCACTTTTTATCTGATATTTTTGGTTTCATTAAGATAACTGATTTTGCACAACTACATTTATAACCCATCCTTGTTTGACTAATTAAAACCTTACCTGTGCTTTCAGTATGAGCCAGATTCTTACATTCGTGACACAGCATTATCATCTTGCGCTGAGTAGGACTGCAGCATTAATAAAGCAATGACAACTTTAATGTTGATGGTTTGGGATTTTACCAAGCAATTATGGTAATTATTTTGCTAATAAGATAAAAAAATACACAAACAAAAAACCCTACATAATGTGTTGGGATTTTTATTTCAGATAATATGACTTGTATGTGGGAATAAATACAACTAAGAACAAGAGTCTCTCCCCTCATACTCTCCCCACACCCCTTGTTCAAAATCTTGACCTAGTGAAAAGAGACAGTGGATTGACACCCTAATTTTATGGAAGGAATATAAGATAGAGGATGGCAATGGTATTTTATTGATGACTTCAAGAATATGTTGCAAATCAGAAGATATCCATTGTATATGAAAAGTCACTTGAATGGTATCTTGGACCTATTTGTTTTTCTTTGTTGCTAAGCTTGATCTTGCACCATGTGCAGTGTCATTGGATTCATCTATTTAGGTGCCATATTAATTAAATATTTTCTGTATAAGCAGCATGGAAAAATATTGATATGAAATCAGTAAGAAAAGATCATCATGCATTTGCTGGGATTTTTAGTTTGATTTCACAGAGGACTATTATGTATATTTGTGTAGTTTCAAGCAGTAGCATGCTGTGTTTAGAATTTTGCACTTTGAATAATTATTGACAGTATATCTTTTCCTTTACACTTATCCAGCTCTTTCCAGTAAGCAGCCTTTCATAGTCTCTCTTTTAGATACAGATGCATGTGCTCTGTCATGCATTCTCTTTCATACACACAAGGATGCACACAGTTTGGATTTAGGGTTAGATTTATTATATTGATCAGATATGTCCATATCTTTCATTTGATACATAAATCTTTGCTGTTGTAGTGGCTCATTTTATGAACTTATGTTAATGTTTTTTCCTCAAGTAATTAATAATTTTTAAACATTAGAAACATTAGCATATAATGACACGTGTAGCAATGACAGACTCCAATATAAAGGTACAATCTTCGTTTTACCTCTTTTCACATTTTTAAATGGTACACATACATAGGAGGATCCTGAATCTTTAAATTATCAGATGAAGTTTTCCTACACATTTCCTTTGTGTTTTCTGTTAAAATATGCACATTTAGTATGTACAAAAGTAGAGGTTAGTGCTTTAGTTCATGTGTGATTTTCATCCCCAACAGATGGTTTGTAATACTCTGTAGATATACCCCTAAAAGAAGTCTTCAGTAATTACGAAACCTAGGATGTTATTGGTTCATACCAGTAACAAGATAATTGATAATTTTACTTGGCAATGAGGACACAACTATTGCATCAGAGTTTCCATTCTGAAAATTAATTTATAAAACCAAGATGATGCAGGACAAGTCATATTTTTAAAAGTAAATTTTTAGTTAAATCATGTATCAAAACTAGTCTGAACAGTATTCTGCAGAATAAATTGTATCCAATCCAGTCTAGCAATTAAATGGTCTAATGCCCTCTTACTGTCTGCATAGTATCAGATAATTTCAAAAATTAGGTTAAAAGTTTTAATTCTCAAGAGAAGGTGCTGTATGCTTATTTATAAATTGAATGGACTATAGGTACAAAGCTATTTGAAGAAACTTTCTGTTGAATCCCACTGGAGACTTTCAGAAACTATTACACAGCTTAAAACAGGAAAATAATTTGTTTCCTTTAGAGGCAGAGAATTAAATACAAAAGTTGTTCTAGCAATATTAATATTGTATTATTACCCTATTGTTGATTAGATGCTACTGTTTTGTTTGATGGCTGAAGGAAAATGTAGAAAATCAAAGCATAAAGGCAGTGATGAAATCTTCCTATAGCCAAGGTCACACTGACAGTAGAACTGCTATTTCATGGATCAGGACAGCTTTAGGAGACCTGTGCAAGATAATTTCTAATACCTCTGCAGGAAGTGGAAGATACAGTACTGATGATTTTGTCAAGTAGCCCTCTTTTCCATTCCCCCCCACCCCATACACTGCCCCTTGTCTGTCTGTCCTTCTGAAGCAATCTGTATTTTCTCTACAGATTCTGGAGTGGTGACAGGGGTTGTAACAGGTCCTGCCTTCTTTGGCTGACTCATTGTGCTTTTGTCTATTAAATCTTTTTTATGTTGAAGGTACATTTCACTTTGCCTTGGCCAGTGATAATTTCTGAGAATTAATTTTGATTTGACAGCTATATGTTAATGGTCTCTGTTTGGAAGCTCTGTGATTAGCTAGTGCAGTAAAGCCCTGTTAAAATGTATTTTAATACTAAAGGCCTTAATAATAAATGCATTATTTCTCATTTTTGGAAAATTACTTGAGAAATGGAATGTTAGCATTTTTATCTAGGTATATCACTCCATCTTACCTTTGGCCTTTCAGGGAAAATATTTGATTTAGATGTTTAAATCGTCACATATTTTGAGCTAAATTACTCCACTGACTGGCTCTGATATTTATAGAAATGAATATGTGAGTTGGAACAAGTTTGTTTTATTGTAGCATGGAAGAGGTACTCTCATAAATAGGATTTCTGTCTGTTAATTTTAATATTTTAGGTTTATCTTGGATAAACCATGAAACCTGTGCTTGATCCATTCCCTTTAAGTTCTCTTGTAACAACAGTAGTTGATACTGTTATCTTGGATCTTGCTGCAGTCATTTAATCCCATATGAAAAAAAGATTGAAATTATCACTTGAGGCTATCAAAAATAGCCTAAATATCTTCTGCTTCAGGAGTAACTAAAGAAGTAATATAGGATTATTTGTTTTAAAATGAACTATCTTAGGTTTTAAAAAACAAAATATTGTGACTTGTGCAGTTTGCTTTTTGTTTGTTTCTGTCTTAACTGCTTTCAGGACTTACAGCTCTTCTCTGTTGAGTTATTGTGGACCGTTTGCTTAACTCCTGAAAGGAAAAAAAGAAAAAAACCCAACAAGCCAAATATGTCTATACAAGTCAAGTCTGGTTTATTTTAGTTTTGAGTCTGTGATGTGAATTGTGTGGGAATTTTTTCAGGAGGCTTATTTTGTCTGCCACACTTGGTCAAATACTTGACACTTGTGGGGAGAAAGGTACTACTAGAGAGATGTGCAGCTTAAAACCAAATCCAAAATGGGTGGATACCAGGCCAATGGCCTTCAATTTGGCTCTTTATATGGTTTAAAGTCGGGGTAGAGAGCTGTGTCATCAGGATAGATGCCTGTAGCTACTTGCATTTGTTAAAAGCTGGGTTTCTGCATTTCCTAGTGGAAAGAATCTATTGGTACCTATATTTAGTAAATTGCAGTAACAAGTACCATGATTTTAAGTGTGTAAAATGCCGTATGTTAGTGTGTGGTGTAACTTTCGAGGTGCAAGCAGGAGTTTTGAGACTTTTGTATTTGTTTTTAAGTCTTCCCACATGCTTGTTCTTGTCCTTTAACTAGGGCGTCCATGCATGCGTCACTTGCACAAAGTTTATGTTTAATTTGTTAAAACTGGTGACTCCTTGTATAGAACAGAGGATGTCTTTTCTCCAGTGAAGCTTCATTATCTCAAGAAAATGAAATTCTTCTGTTTTCTTGTTTTGGAAGAATGACAGTGTTTATATTTCACAATGTGAAACACTGGATATGTGGTGCACTGGATAGGCACATAGCAATAATTATTAGACAAACTTTCACAGTACAATTAACTTCTGCGCGTCTTTAGTCGAAGTAAGAAATATTTCCAATATGATTTCATATGAATATTTTTTCCTATTGAACTATCTGTAGGTGTGATAAAAGCTAATCTGCATTATGTTTTCCTCTTTCAAAGTGTTTCTATGTTACTTATTTTACATACCGCAGGAAGAGAAGGTTTGGCATGATTTCAAGATGTGTAAAAAAAAAAAGTTGTACTAAACAAAAGGCCACTTTCAATGATATCTCTGTAGCCGTTGAAAAAGGTTGTTTTGAAGCACTTCTGTAGGGACGTTTATAAGCACGTTTGTACATTGGGAGTATGTCAATTAATGCAATATCTGTGTCTTCAAAATGGTGTGTAGTTAAGTTTTAGTTTTGTTCTTGGCTTAAAAATTAGTTCAGAGTTGCAAAACAAAATCTGTTGTACAGGTATATTTTTTTTCTGAGACAGTGATTTTTTTTTTTCATTCAAAACCAGCAATTATTGCTGCTTACAAATGAAAAGGTTCATTCAAAATCCTTTGTTTTTATTTCCTGAATTAAATAATATTGACAAGGTTATCCTTCAGAGGCTTGTAATGCAGTGTGTGATGATCGACTCTAGTTTTCTTTAATAACCTCTGTGAAAAGATAATTGTCTTATGTATAACCATTGGCTGATACACTTAGAAGCCCATCTCTTATTCATTTGCAATTACTCACACTTTGTAGCCTAGAGATGTAAAGAACTCCATGCTTTTCTTGGCAAGTATTGTTAATGGTTGAAGGTATCCTAAATTTTCCCATTTTACATTGCCAATGCCTTTGAATCTAGACAGAAATGACATATTCTGGGTTGTGTGAGCATTCAGTCTCAAATAACCAATTGGTGGTTTGGTACTTGAGCTTTGCCCTGATTGTCCAAGTCAATAACAAATAGTTGGATATTGTACGTGGGTACCAAATTGCTATAATTGGAAAGTTATTTAAATGCCACATAAACCAATTAAGATATAAGTAGTTTTCAGTTGCAAGAAAGAATTTTAGATCACATTTTATAATATGTGATAATTAAATCTTCACAGTGTTTGAAGTATGAGCTATTTCAGCTTGAACTCCAACGTGATCAGTTTTATCTACTAATGATAGACTGATGATCCAATTTACCATGTAATAGAATATTGAACTTAGTTTTTGTGAACAGAATTTGGCTTCGTTTTTGTGACTGATAGAAATAATAGAGGATCAAGAACACTCAAAGCTATATTGTAATGTATGTGCACTATAGTTATAAAATAAAGAAAAAAAGCAAAATCAAAGGTAACCTATGGTAAGTAAAATAAAACCATTAGAAGCTGAAGCCACCACAGTTTAAATTTTGATGAAAGAGCTGAATACTATTTCTTTTAGATTAGCAGTGTTTATATGCTTTTAGTTCTAGTATCGTCATGTGGATTGCAGTAAGTTACCATCTTTGACTTTGTTGTGCAGTGGGTTTGGTTTAAAATGGTTTGGAATATTTTTTTTAATGTGAATTTTGCTTGTTGCAAGATGTTGAAAAAAAAATCCAGCAGTCAGTTTGAGTGGGGTAACGTACACTGAGCAATATGGTATCTTCCTATTTGGTGAGAAAACGGTTTTTAAAATAATGTTTTTAATTACCTTTGTCAGACATAACAAATCAAAATGAATTATCAATATATCAAAACAAAAATATTGCCATAAAAATCAAAATATAATGTTTATAAAATTTTTCTAGATGATCTAAATTTTTGGCTTCTTACTCTTTTAGAAATTTACAAGCAATAGTAATAATTTCAGTTTGCATGCTTTCCTGTCTTACTATACTTTGTTACAAATTAGATTTTTGAAGTGTAATAAAAATGTATTTTAGCTCACCATGTTTCTATCATATTGCAGGCATCGTCTCCTGTGTAGAAATTTTTAATTTATACTACTGTTGAACTTGAGATAGTTGAAATTGTCTGAATGCTTGTCAAATTTATGAAAAGCCCATATATTCAGCTTTTGATCAAGTCAATTTTTAAAAATTCTTTGAATTCTGTACCAATAAGCTAAATTGAATGTGAGTTGCCACACTTGAAGTTAGATCATTTTCAGGTATCTGAGTTGGATGTCTTTGAAGCTTCAGACAGGAGTCAAATAATCTTCTGCTTATCATGTCACTTAAACAGCACCCTCCAATCAAAACCTAACTAAATAAGAGGCTCTTCACAGCATCCAACAAGGAGGATGGCTTCCAGAGCTAGCGTAATGTGAATTGGAGACAGTTTTACCTTCTTAATAGTATAGAAATAGCCACTAACTATCATTAGAAACCAAATAAAAAAAAAAAAAAAAAAAAAACCAAAAAAAAACAAGAAATACCCCAGAACAACAAAACCAACAAATGGTTTCTGAATCCTTACATTTTACAGCAATGTTTTTGTGTGTTAGTACTTAAAGGTTATTTGTTTCCTAAACCCTGTTGTCCTGTGTAGTGATATCCTACGTTTAGGGTGGAGTTCTAGCTCTGATTGTTAAATTTTTGTAGATATCTTTTAATCTTCGTTGTGAATTTAATGGGAATGAAGTATTTTACATATACTTCGACGGACAGTTTCTGCATTGTTGGTGCAGCAGGGGAGGACTGTGTCATTGAGCCCTGACTTACGCAAGGATTTCCTTATGAGGTTTTAAAGTTCTTACTCTTACCACCCTCACAATTTGTATCTCAGACTGCATTTGGGGCTAGGCAGCAACTCTACTTTATAGTGGGCAGCTTCTGTATTTATTTTACAGTTGCACCTGCCTCAGTTAGACTTGGGTTTATTCTCTGACTTTGTTTTGCACTGTGCATACTTGCATATACTTTCTCTCTCTGAAATGTATTACTGAGTGTAGTCTTGTTCTGTGCCAAAGCAGGAGATGAAAGCTTTGTGGTCTAACAATGAATAGAGGTATTAAATATTGCAAAGTTGTCTCTTGTGTAAGCAGATGATAGCTACATTACAGATGCACATTGGTTCTTGATTTTGTTATTGGAAAACTTTTCTAAACTGAAATATAATCCCTTCTTATTGTGAAAAGCAACTCTTATATGACTAACATGTTTTAGAAGAACAAAAAAGCAACTTTTGTTTTAGTTTCAGGCTGCAACTAAATGTCTCATTTGCTGGTATTTAGAATGTATTTTTGTGGAGGAGAATAAGGGTGTTAGTGTCTGCTTTCTCCCAGATTTTCAATATGTGGTCTAGTGATAAAAAAATGAAAAAATATATAATCACTAGTATTTCCAACTCAATACAGAAAACTGCCATGCAGTGTAACAGTAAAAGGAAAATTGCTATGAATATATCTTTAAAAACACATTTCTGCAATACTATTATAAGTCTAGTTCTGCATTGTGCCGTGTTTTAATTAGGATCCCTTTTTATATGGGGTGGTAAAATAAAACTGCCTTTTAAATAAAGGATTGCCAAGTCATAGGCTTTTTTTTCAAAGGTGGATTGCAAGTAAGCATGCTGGTGTTGCATCTTGGATTCTGGAAGAATAGGTTTGTTTTATTGTTTTTCATGTAACGTTTTGCTTTCAAAACACAGCAGGTGTTTGACGACTCCCTTCTACTGTACAAGTTTCTGCTTTTGACTAAAGATAACTAAATTGTCTAATTTAGTTTTAGTTATTTGTATAATACAGATGATTTAATTTTGTAATGAAAGTTAATTGTCTAAGACAATTTAGTTTAAAAGGTTTACTGTACTGCCTTTCCAAGAGCATATGAAATTGCACGCATATGTGTGTGTTTATATATATAAAAGTAGGAATTTCTGTGCAAGATTTTGAATGTTTTTACACTTGCATCGTTGGAATTTTCATTGGCTATCCACAAAGCGAAGCATTTTCTATTCAGTTACATTTTGGTTGTGGAAAAATTAAGTGCTGCAAATAACTTTACAATAGTTTTTTTTTTTCTATTCACATGTGTAAGAGCTGTCAGACTAAATAATTTGTAATATATAAATTGTTGTCTTCTGTTTCAGTTTTTTTAGCTGAGAAACAGGAAATAGTGCATAACTCTTCTTTATTACTGAAGTACAAACCAAACATAGGAAAAAAATGAGCATTATTAGAAAATGCTTGAAATACACTTGTTTCTTGTACTTCTTGAACTGTGCTTCCTTTTCAAAAAATAGTTGAATGCACTTGAACAGCATGACTGTGAATATTCGTATTCTATTATTTACTTCATTTCAGTTAATCAATCTCACTCTCAGGAACTGTGCTTTGGATGTGAAGTCATTAATGCAATGTTGGTATTAAGGAATTCAAATAAAATGTGACTTAAGGAATACCAAAGTATAGACTGTCAGTTGTGTTTTCATAGGTTACTTAACCTGGGATAATGATTTTGAGAATGATCATTTAACACAGTTCTAACCAAATAGCAGTTACACACAGCATCATGCTACTTTCTTCTAATTCTTGATCTGATTCTTCCTTCTGTTCTTCATGTTCAGTGTTATGTTTTTAAGGAATGAACAGTGCATGTTCATGTCCCCTCTCTGATGTTAATTTTTCTAGGTGGACCAGATTCTTAGAGTGAATTTTAGCATTAAACAAAGCAGCCAACATTGTTTAAATCCTCAGTACAGATATTGATCCTTCCTAGAGGAAGGACTTCTTTAAGTGTGCACCTGTGAAGGTGGACTAAAATTTAGGATGGATTGCTGTTGGTTTTTTTGTTCAAAATCTTTTTTTTTAATGTTTAAAAACCAGTTGCTCCCCCTTACACTGAAATACCGTATACTAGAGTACAAACAACCCTGAAGTCTTCCTTAAAATTAAAATTTAGGTAGTGAAATAATAAAAAGAACTGTAGACTGCATATCTCTTCTACTCCTCAGATTTTTCTCTCAGTTTTAGATAAATATTTCCAAAGAGGTGAGCAGTCATCTGTTTCAAAGTATCTGATGCCAGTTAAAAAATAGAGATATGTTCATTTCTGCAATACCATGCTTAGTATATAAAAATTGAATCAAATCACCTCCTTTAAATATTTTTACATTTGATGTGTGCTGTGATATATTATGATATATTATTTCATACTGTGAAAGTATATTATAAATACAATGTGCATAATCAAAAAAGCATATTCAGTCCTTTGTATAACAGTGGGAAATATGAAAATATACCAAAATTACTAGGTAATATAATAATTTTAATTATATTTATCTTTTTTCCTATGTATCCTTTATAAGATGAAAAAAATAGGTTACTTTTAATTTTTTAATGCATAAAATGAATTATAATAAAAAATAAGACCATCAATCACTCGTAAAATGATGGAATGGATATATAACCTTACAACATGTAGAAGGAATTTATTTTCATAGCTATGTGTAGAAGAGCGAAATTTCAGGGAGGAAGTTGAAAATAATTGTATTATTACCATAGAATATATAAATATATTTTTTATGGCATTCTAGCTTGTTCATTGGAGCAACAGATGTAATTTCTCTACAGAGATATTTTTCCTGTTGTCTGCTAGATTATATTTGGAATCAATAAATGAGTACCCAAATGTTTTAATTCCTCTTTGTCAAATGGAGTAGCTGTAGTACAGTGGTGCTTGTATGTTAAAATGCATGTTTTGCATGCACTGAAAGATTTGCATTCCTTGATAATTTCGTCTTAAATTTATATCCACATCAGTGTTGAAGAAAATACCTGAGAAAAATGGTGCAACCTCAGATACTTAAAGCTATTTTTCCTGACTCTCTTGTCAATAAATTAGTACAAACTACTCTATTAAATTGGATCTGAAACCAGTTAAAATACTTTTATGAGTTCTTAAAAGTAATTGTATTATTTCTATAATGAGTAACCATTTCTGATATAGTACATCAATTTCATGCATTTAGTGAACTACTTGACACTGGATAGTGTGCCATAGACATCCATCAACTTCATCTGCATTTTAGAATATATTCTGAATTTTCTAGAGAAGAAGTCTAGATATGAACATTTTGACATTAATCTAGACTACTACATATTTTACAGAAGAACTAAGATAATTGGTGAGGAAAATTATGGAACTTGTGATCTTAGCAATTTTTTTAAACTGAATATAGAAAAGGCACTGGTCATGATACCGAGTTGTTACTATATACCTTAAATGCATATATTATGTATTCACCCATTCCTAACCTAAATTATCACGGATGTATCATCATACCTAAAATAAAAATGTGCATGTTATTTTCTATTTTGAGAAGGTCTTTTTCTTGTCAACACCTTTCTTGTCCAAAAGGTGCTCCTGGAAGAAATTTCCAGCCTTAGAATTTAATCCATTCCTTTAAATACAGCAATCTATATGTTTTCATTTTACCTACATGGTTTGCTAAAAAAAAAGTACAGTCACAGAATTTTATCTGTTTTCTTGATATAAGAATTATGATTTTCTTGAATATTTTCCTTGTCTCACGATTAGCTCAGTTTGTCTCACTTTTAGTTTTGGTTTGTTTTTTTTTTTTTTTGACTTAATGGCTGGGCAGTTTCCATCTCTTGCAAAGTTTTGAAATTTGAAGAAGCATCTAATGAAGTTACTTGATTGCGTGTTTGAAAAGAAGATTTACAGAATCAAAATATATGCACAAATATATCTGTAAAATATTTGTGATCCACTTTTGAAAAACATTATTTGCTGCTTTTTAATCCTTAGACTGTTTGGATTTGTTTAGACTCTAAAATACAGTCTGTGCTTTCATTTGTAAGTCTAGTTGGAACGTAACTAGTACTGAGAAGAAAATTTCTATTGTAACTCTATAGCTCTTAAAGCTTTCACCTTAAAGATTTGGATGTTCATGTAGTAATCAATAAGTATACAGTGCTTTTCTTCATTAACCAAAAAACTTAACTTTGAAACAATAAAATTTCTGTATTTTGCTTTTCTGCAAAATTGTATTACAATTATTTTGAACAACCACTTCGGTTTTTTGTGTCTATCTATTACAAATCTAAACTAAAATCAAAAGCACTTGAACCAAATCAGAGGTTCCAAAGCACATAGTTAAAGCTATATGAGCTTTATAGTATAAATATTCCCTGGGGTATGTGTAGTGTTTAATTTGTACATAAGAATCAAGATCACAGATACAAATCTAAAAGTTGTTCTAATTTCTATTTCCTAGATTTGTCAAGGATATATTGTAGGACTTCTAATATTAAAGGACCATTTTCCATTGTGAAATTGAATTTTGCCTTGAAGTCCTCCCATGGCATCTCTGTTTTAATTTCTCCTAATTTCCTTTGGTATAAATATTCTATATAACTTTATTTTTGTGGATGAACAGTTATTGAGATGAAAAAAATCAGATGCCTTTGGCGGCGTTTATCTAAATCAAGAATGCATTGGCCATTAAAGAAGTGTTCATTTATCTCTAGCAAGAATATTAAAAACAAAGGTGGCATTCTTTTTTTCTAACACCTGAACACAGCATTAGAGTTTTTCTGGTATTCATTAGTTTTCAAAATGAGCTGCAAAGTGTATTAGTCCATACAGTCCTAAAAACCTTAGCTCTTTTAGAAATGAGGGAACTAGTTCAGATCAGATATGCTTGTTAAAGAAAAGCCAGCATATGAGGTCTTACAGTCATTACATAGGCAAAAAGAGCAGATACTTCAGTTTCAGAAATCTGCAGAGCAGTGACATGGCATTCCATTCAATTTTTTACCAGATATCACAGACTGGAAATGTGAGCTTTGGCTGATACTGCTGGGAAGGAGAGTGCGTCAGGCAGCTGTAATTCCCATCCTGTAAAGGTACTGATACTTAAAGTCTCTGTAGTCCAAATTGGTACACAAAAATAATAAAATGTTGAATTTGGACCTTAGATATATTTTTCAAATTTCTGCCAACTATTCTTAGGTGTTCTGTGGATACATTTGCAGTTTTTTGCTCTTTAGGTAAGAATAAGGAGAGCCTATTCCTTACTTTGGAGTTGTTTGCAGGTTGCTTCCTGAAACACTGTCTGTGGAATGCAGTTCTAGTGTTTTCATAGTGTTTCACTAGAAAAATAGGTTTCTGAAGTCAATGGCATCCAATTGTTTTAAACCAGGCCAAAATTTTGTTACATGGACTTGCAAGTTTGGTTGCTCTAAAATCAAGTTTGGGTGCATTTTGAGTCTCATTGAATCTTAAAAAACCCAAAAAACTGGTTTTAGTGTGATTACGTGTGGTGTTTTTGAAAAGTGTTTCAGTGCAGGGTGAGCTGCAGACAGTGCATTCACTGACCATATCTTACCAGCATCAGGTTTGTCTGCAGTACAAAATCTAAATTCATATGTGGAATAAGATTTTTTTTTTTTTTTGTGGTATGTCCTTAAGGAATCATAAAGCCTAGAGAGTAACTGACATTAACGTGACTCCATGTACTGTAAAACCCATTCCGTTTTATATATTTTCAGGGAGTATGGAGTGGCACAGGAAGGAAATGCCATATCGCTGGAAAGTTGCTCTAATTCAGCACAGGATTCTTGTGAGAAATTACTTCTAATATTACATCATCCTATTCTGTTTTTCACAGTTTACAGTCTAATTTCTTCATTTTTTTATGCCACTTTTGTTCATATCAGTAACCACATTAAAATACATTTAGCAGATTAAATAGGCTTTCATGAGTGTTAGTGCACATCTGATAGAGTGATAGTTTAGTACTATATATTCTACCATATTGCATTATATGAAGGCTTATGGGTTTGTTAATAAAATTATTTTTCCTTTTTAGTAAGACCTGCTATTTTATAATGATATGTTTCACTGGCTAACATGGGATTCAACAATTGAAAATAAGTCTCAGCTGCTTCCACTCTAATGTATAATTCTGACAATAATATAGGCAGCACATTAGAAGGGAGAAAAATCGGTGCCCTCGCAAAAAAAAAAAAAAAAAAAAATTAAAGAAACAAATAAAAAAAACAAGAACAAGAAAAGGAAAGAAAAAAGGCAATTGGCTATTTACTTGTATTTAGATATATATGTATAAAATGATTCTATTTAACAAGATTTTAAAATTTTGATTTTGTTTTTCTTGAGCTTGCTACCTTCTCTAATCTATGACTGCTTTTCAAATGCTGTAGCTTGAAGGAAAGTACTTTCCTTTTTTCTCTACTCTGTAATGTTAAAGAGCTCAAAATTATTTTTTTAATTTTTTTTAATGAGTATTAACAAAGTGCAGGGCTGACACTAACAAAATTCATATTTTTAGATAAAATAGCAATCCCATTCTCTAAAGCTATCCAAAGAGTGAAAAAATTAAGATTAGATTTTCATTATATATTTAGAAAAAAATATATATGTAACAAGAACATTATCTTTTAATTAGGAAACTGTTTTGTACTGCTGGTTTTGGGTTCTTTTTTTTTTAGGTAGTTAGCATTTGTAGATGATTCATTAATTAAGAGGAGCAAGAAGAACTGGCCAGCTTTCTAAACTTCTGTTGAACTCTCTGCCAAATCATAAATGCAATCTCAGATGGAAGATATCAGGGCACTTTTTTTCTCCTATCTGTGATCCCCAGAAATAGAGTATTTTGTGTTTGGCAAGCATAAGCCTGTATTTTTTCTGCATTTTTAATGCTTTTGTAGAAAGTAATCCCATATACCCAGTTGGTTATATGGTATATACCAATATTGAGTTAGTTGTGTCTTTACTTTGAAACTCATTCATTCCAGATTTTGTTCTAGTAGTTAGTGATTTCCTCTTGTTAAAATTGTATGAGTCTACTATTTTGCTCCCTTTATCTGTTCTTCCTGATCTACATATGTACACAATTTTTTCACGCTCATTTCAATTACTGAGTACGGCTCTGTAGTCATGATCAACTACAAGAAACTGTCGTCCATTTGTGACTTTGTCTTCATATACCTCATTATTTGGTAGGTTGCCTGCCATCATCTCACTTTAATCTGTGTGCCAGAGATTTGCTTCCTAATATTCTTCATTGGTATACATGGTCTTACACACAGATTTGGTCAGGAGTGTATTTTTTGTTTCTCGCGATGATGCACATATCTAGTGTTCCTGTCTGTGATTCCTAGAACATCTTGTCTTGACTGTGGTTTTCCTATAGATACTCCACTTAGAATTTGAATAAGTAATTTGAAAACTGGTCCCAGCTCTCTTCACAGACCCTTCCTTCTTACTCATTTTTGGTTACTGTGGACAACATACCCTTTCTTTTCAAGACTATAATTTGTCTGTCAAATTGCATAGCCAATCTATGACATTTCAGATTGCATGCATCTGAACTTTGCTCTTTGTTTATTAAAATCTTCAAATGCTTGTTCTTCTTTGCAGGTTACCAAAGTCTTATCTAGGTCCTTAACTTTCATTTCTTCAAAAAGCCACTTTCATAGTCATTTGTCTAAAAACTTTCTCTGATCACACCACTTGAATTTAATTGCTTTCTAACTCTATATCTTGTCAAATGCAAAATGTTATCCCTGCTCATCAGTTTTCTATACTGAAATTCCTTTTCCTGGAAGGAATTTTACCATGTTGAACTCACACCTTTTGTTAATAATTTCCCCAAATCATGTGTGATCCCTTGCATGAAGAAAGCCTTCTTAGAAACATTTGAGCTTTTGTATTCCTTTCCAGTTCTTTTAATAGAATCTATCTTGATTGCCAAGTTATAAATGACAAAGACTATAGCTGGACATATACTGTACCTTATGGATTATGAGCTTATATGATTATCCCTTTCCTGATTTTTAAGGAGTAATTACAAAAAACATAAGAACAAAAAGGGATTGAAATATGTTTCTGTCATTATGTATATGTGTTCACTTTTGCTTTAAACACTGATACTTTTCTCTTACTGCTTTAAACACTTTCTTCCATCTCTTTTTCTTCTAGAGTATAGGTCAACATGTTTCCATTAGTATCTGCTGCCACGATGTTCAGTGGTGAGGAAAGTAAGAGGGAAGAGGAAAGAATCTTGATATGAATATCAGCAGCTATTTATAAAATCAGCATTAAGCTAGAACAAAGTTCTTAAATTCACCAGTAAAACTGAAGGATTATATTATTGATACAAAAAGTACTTCTTTTACCATTTGCAGAATTTTTTCCTGTTACCTAATTGTGTAGATTTAATAAGGATTTCTTGATGTATGTAAATTAAATATTGTTATATTATGCTTGTATAATAGAATGTTTAAGTGCACAGGAAGCACACAATGTATTTTATTACTTTTCTAAGGTGCTGCTGATGACATACAAGAAGTGTGTTACTCTTCTGAAAGCTATGCTTTGTGGACTTTGAATGTTGTGCATTAATAACTGCCATGTAATTAAATTATGAAAATACCTGTTCAGCACATAACATCAGATACTTAATCTTCTTCTCTATAATAGATGAAAATTCTCACATTCAAATGTCTTGGTTTTCATTTGTTTAATGTGTTAGTCATAATAATGAAGGCATTTTTTACCTTTGTTAGTAAAATACTTCAGGCTTAGTGCAGAAACAAATCTGTATCTGAATAATAGGTATGTACATATAGTTCCTGTTTTGTATTTTTGTACCTTACAGTTTAGTTTGCAAGGTCATGATATGTAGAATAGTTTCTAAAAATGTAGAAATTTTGAGTTTTCATATTGCTGAAGTGTTTCAGTATATAGTAACCTCTTTTTCCTTTTGCTGTGTGGCTTATAATAGTTATTTTATGCTGATTTAATGTCTTCCTTGAGAATACCTTCAAGGACATCTTTGATTAGATTGATCAGACTTAATGAATATGTATATGTATTGAACTAAATTGTAGGTTGCATTTAAAAATAAACTGTCCTGTGTGTGTATATCACATTATAGTAGATGGCAATGAAAGACTAGGGCCATCTATTCTAAATGTGAGATCAAGTAACTTTAGCTTAAGTCTGTTAAGCTAAGTCTTCAGCTTAAGTCTGTATCTTAAAAATTATGTGAAAATAAACCCTGTAATTCAGAACTTTATGCATTCTGAAATGTAAAATTAACTTCTTTTACTTACAAAGAGGTACTTTTTAAAATTCCCTTTTTTTTTTTTTCTCTTTTTTTTTTTTTTTCCCCATTAGAAGAAAGAGGTCTGGACATTAGGGGACAGATGTTTTTAATATGAGTTAAATGAAATGTGTCTGCTCTCTGAACTTGTTGCTAGTTGATACCAGTTAGCAATTTTCTTGAACTTAGAGGAAGGTACACATGGAAATGTCTTAGTAGAAACATTCTGTCTTTAGAATACTACTTTTAGAGAGTGTCTTAAGAACTTTTCTAACAGTCTATCTGGTATGATGCAGTGTGGGATGTTAATCATATGTGTTTAACTGACAATCATTGTGGTTTAACTGAAAGAGCTCTTCTTCCTTTCTAATGCCTTTGTTCATCCCACTTCAAAATATTTGAAGTGCTACGGGAGCACTATCCTGACAGGTGGCATTGTGAAATTGCTTCATCAGGTTTCAATAGAGGCTCTGTTTTTTGAAGTTGGCTTTCTACCTGTCATTCCTGAAAGCCAAGTATGGCTTTAAAGACTCAATCATTCAGAAAAAGAAAAATTCCTTGCTAAATTTATGCTCATACACAAGTTATCAATTAATTATAAAAGATACTTGTTTTTAAACTAGTTGTACTCTGAACAATATTTCTTTGGTAAGGTTTTCAATAGGGCTTAATTTGTTAATATTTATCGAGCAAGTCTCTTCAGAACAACCAGGCTAGGATGGTTTCTCAGTTTGCTGTTACTTCTGGACTGACTGAAATAAGAGACAACAAAAATTCTATTTATTAAATAACTTGCTAAAGATCCAGAACACAGAAATCATACTTGCTATGTGGTCATTAAGATTTTACTCCACTGGGAAGTCTCACTGTGACTAGAGTTGAAGCAGGCATTAAAACTCAGAATGGAAAATTAAAGTTGATCAAGAATGATTCCATAGTTTGTGAAATGCATTAATATCTAAAAATTATAAAGATTTTTCTATTGATAAATCCTCCTAGTGGCTTATTGTTATTTAATTAGGTAAATCCTTATTTAATTACTTTCAATTATGGTATTTTAAGTGATTGCCATTTTTTAAATTTGTTAGCTTCATTTCTATTTCTGATCGCTACAAAATTGGTAAACAAATTTAGAATATTAGTGAAACTAATATTAGTGAATATTAGTTTCACTAATGTCACAAATATTAGTGAACTGAGATTTTTATAGTAACCATTAGTCATGTAACAGAATAGTTAATAATCTTTTTTATTTACTTGATCATGGTATCCAATGCTGCCTAACAGAAAATTTCAACAGTTATATAGAATTGTATTTATCCTATAAAAATCGCATCCAAGTGCTTGTTTTGTCAGATTTTTAACGGAAATGAACATGTTTAGATTATGGAGTTTATAGGTTCTTTATTGTAGCTAAATTAATCAATGCATCAGGACCATAAAGAATGAACCAAGAAACATAGGGGGAGTGTGTGAGAAGGCAAAAATTAATCTGCAGATAAGAAAGTTAACTACAGGAAAATGCTTTTGAAGTAGTTGGCAACATAAGGTTTATTGTTTTCAGCAAATAAATCTAAAATAAACTCCCTGATGACAAAGGTAAACAATTGTTAATATAAACCAGACGAATGTTTTTATCATTATGTAACACTGGATGGGTGTATTTTGTATAGATGACGGAATCTGATATGAAAGGGTTCATAAACTGCTAGATACAGAAAATAAAGAATCTACTAACTTTTAGTTAAATATTGTATATTATCTCAAAGATTTGTTTTAACTAGGAATTCCACTAGGAATGGGTATTTCCATGCAAAATTTAATAAAATTCTGTTACTTGTGAAATGGAAATGTTGTTTTTGAGTGTACTTCATTTGATTTAATTTTCTTTCTTTTTTGGTACTTTGGTAAATTAATAGCTGTAAATAGAGTAGAATATTTTAAGTGGTGTTATAAGCAGTGCATTTATACAACTTTTTACAGACTTTTTTTGTTATAACATTCAGATTTTCTTTCAAAGGCAATGTACTTGATATAAATATTGAAAAACTAATTCTTATATATAAATAACTATCATTTGTGGATTTCATAGGAACATATATTTACTGTAACTTTTTGAGACCCTTGCATTTACAGTCACATTCACTTTGTAGTCATTAAGCTGGATATTTAATACATTTAAAAACCTTTTTACAGATTTGCTTTTAGTTAACTGCAAGCAGTTACTGCATATTACGTTTTGTGTAGTCATTTTTGTGCAAGTGATATTTGCCTGTCTGCTAACATAACATCAACTTTTTAAAGTTCTCATTGTTTCAATAACAATTGTGTCCTTTTTTGTTTTCTTGATGTATTAAAGTTATTTATATTTTAGAATACGCTCACATAGGTAGAACTTCCTTCAAACTCAGGGTAGCTTAAAAAGTTCTTGCTAGCCAAATGAAAAGAGAGAATCTGTCTGACCCATGTAAGTGGAATGACACTCAGGTTCTCTGCATTCATACTTTACGACATTCTCTGTCATCTGTTACAGAGATGTATCTTGATTCCTCAATTCTATCTTCTTGTGTAATGACTTAGAAGACATAATGTCTGTCCTGATCAATTTTGCAATGACCTTGTTCTGATTAATGAAATCTGATATTTGGAATAATTATCCCTTAAATTACACTTCATGTGTTGAGTTATGTTTTTAACACAAGGTCTGACAATGTGTAAAATAAAAATTGTATTTCAATAATGGCACTCAGGCTGGATAATGATTTCTGCTTTCCCTAAGGAAGAAAGCTCAGTATTCAGGAAGGACCATACCATGTGTTGAACTGTATTTATTGCATATGTCGCAGTAAAGGTGAATACATAAGCAGATTATGTTCTGCTGAATTTTCTGATATAAGTCCTCAGTATCAGTATGAGTTTTTGAAGATTTTTCCCTTCAGAAATATGCCAATTTCAAGTCCAATTGTGAGAAAGTGAAGTGCATAAAGTAAACTTTGAAAGCATACAAAGGTGACTGAAGCTCTACTGCTTAGTAATAAGCACTTGCAAAAGAGCCACCATCCCCTTTAATGCATTTTTCAACCTTTCTCCATGAAACTTCCTGTATTAAAGAGAGGATGAATCAGTCTGTTTCCTCTGCCTTCATGATTTTGCAGCAGATATTTGACATTTAACACAAGTAATTTCCAGATTTTGAGAAGTGTAAGCTTACCTTAGTCCTTGTGTTAGAAGCCAGCCTATAGCTTTAATTCTGTTTTCTGAATCTTTTCCAGTTGTAATAATTCATTTGGAGGCAAAGGGAGGGACCACAGCTGAAGACTCTGAAGACAGTTTCCACATACAAACACACATTTGTGTCATCATATGTCATTTCACACCCTTTTCTGGTTTAAATTCCTTTCTTAGAAATTCTTAACATTTGATTTTCTCTTTGGCTGTTAAAACTGAGTCAACTTTTTCTTATGTCATAGTCCAAAATTTCACACTTGAAGGGGTGAAATAATGGACAGTTCTGAGTCCATTGTTTTTCTGTGTGAAATTAGAATTGCTTTCTCTCCTTTGTGCACCACATTTGTGTACATGGAATGACATTTGTTATTCTTTTACACAGTCACTTCATTCTGAGACCCTTCTGTGGTTCTTCACTATGACATATGTCTTCATTGCTTAACAACCGTCATCAAATTGACTGAATCTTCAGCACTGATATCTACTCCCATTTTCCAGATTTTTGACTACATATGCATATAACACTCTGCATGGTCTCTCTCTGTTGTGAGAATGGTTAGTTTAGCTTTTCCCTCTTTATTTCATTAATTCTTCCATGCAAGAGCTTTTCTTCTTATTCTGTAGTAGTTTTGTTTCCAAATAAGCTTTCGGAAAGGACATTTTTGAAAACTGTTTAGATAGCAGATAGTAGTTACCATTACATCGCTGAATCTTCAAATTTTAGGAAATTATTTAGAACATGTAGAAAATAATTTGGAACATATATAGTCAGAACTGTATGACATATTCTTCATATATGTATGTATATTGTAGAGCAGCTTGGTCTTCTAATCTGTGTTACTTCTATGTACTATCAAAGTCTGTAGTCAGAAATGGTTCATGTTTTAGTATATCTGGCATGATTCTTACCTTTTTAACACTGCAGTGCAGATTGCATTCAAATCTGACAAAATTTCCTCAAAGTTTTTACAGAGTAATCTTGCCGTCTTTCTTTTTAGAATAATTTTAATATTGTATATTAAATATTGTATTTCTTTTTATGATCTCATCTTTCCTGGTAATGATTCTACAAAAGTTACTTGAGACATTCTAGAAAATGTAGTTTCAAAGTAAACTTGCCTTAAAAAATTTAATTTTTAAATCTAAATACTGAAACAAAGTATAGAAACACTTCTGTATTACATCATAAAACCTGTAAAATGAAAGATTTGTTTTGTTCCTAAGGGTAAATACTCTATTTATAGTATCTGGTAAGCTAATATAATAACCTTTAAAAATATTTTTTCCAGCAAGACAATTATTCTTATTTTACTCTTTGCATATAATTTTTACTGATTTTTTCCCCTTTTTTTTAAAGCCATGTGAATTATTTACTAATTCTAATACTTATTATAGTGCTAATTAGAAAACTTGTTTGGCTTCTAGGCCTGATGATTTTTATACCTTTTTATTTTGCTATTGTAGCTGTAGCTTGTTGAAACTTGTTTCTGGACTCTTCTAAGTATTAAGGCTTTTTACTTTTTGTAGTATTGTGCCTGTATGGCAGATTTGCCAAAATAAAACATTGCATTTGGGCAATAGCATACAGTTTAGACTATTCTACTTTGTCTAATACCTGCTATGCCAATGTTTCTTTATACTGTATTTCCATATTTAAAAAATACTTCCTTGACACTGACAACCAGGTTTGTTATCAAAAAAGTTGCAATTTATTTATAATCTGTTGCCTTAAAAGTAACTTACATTCAAGGATTCACCTTGCACTTGTCTACAATGAGTTTTATCTTTGTCATCTGATTAAATGCCTTTGTATTGATATAGAAGTCCTTCTTCACAGCAATAATCTAAAAACCAGAAGATGTCAAAACATTAAAAATTATTCCTGGATGACTTTCAACATTATATTTGCACAGCTGAAAAAAGGAAGATTGATAGCCTGAGTTCCCACTAATAATCAGTTTCACTTTCACAAATCACATTTGTAAAGCTGCTATGAGAAAAACCTTTGCCCTGTAGAGGAGGGAGAGGTTTTATTAGAATATGGAAAGAAAGACTATGCAGTACACTGAATTTCCTTTAGAAAAAGTTGGGATGATGGCACAAAAGCTAAATCCATGCAAGAACAACACCAAATACAGTAAGTTGAGAAAACTCTGAACCAAATTTATAGAGTATTACGGTTTGGAAGGGGTGTCAGAAGATCTGTGTTCCAAATTCCTTCTTCAGGCAGGGTCAGCTGTACAGGCAGACAATATTGCTGGTGGCTTTATCTTACTGTGCAGCTTTTCTGCAACATTTTCTAGTGCAAGAAAGTCCTCCTGAGGAAAAGGTTTTTCCTTAAGTTTAATTAGAACCTCTTGTTTCAATGATGTCCTCCCAACATAAATCACTGAAAAGAGCTTAACTTAATCTTTTTTATAACTTTATAGTTGTTAAGAACCTGTTTTGCAGTCCTTCTGAAGATTGTTCTCCAATCTTGAAGAAAGAGGCCAAGTTGCCTCAACTTGCCCTCTTTAAGGGTGGGTACTTCATACCCTTAACTGCCTTGGTGACACCCCAATTAACTTCCTTTAGTTTATCAACATTTTTGTGGTACTGGAGGACCCAAACCTGGACTCAGTACTCTAAAAGCAGTCTAACAGCTGCCAAATAAGGAGGGAAAATTGTTTTTATAACTCTGCTCCAGACCTTTCCTTTTGTCAATATAGTTCAACTGAAGTACAAAGAACATTGATTAAACCCAAAATAGGGAATATTGAAATATTTTTTTTTATTCATAAATGTTAATCTGTTGTTTTTAATAGCTTAAAAGCTACTGAATCAGATGTCTGCCTAAGATTCATGTCTGTCAATGTCTGTTAAGGTAGGGGCATCACAAATTGTTGGAAGAAGAATTCTAAATGTAAAACAAAAGAGAATAGAGGGAAATTCAAAAACTTGTCAGTTTGAATAAAACCTGTGTACTCTGTCTAGCCAGTGTAGACAAATACTTGACTATGTGCCTTGGATTTTTTTCTTTTGCATCCTGTCAGCTCAAATGAGTTCTTAGATATTTGCAAACTTGATACTTGTTTATTGCCATATCAGGATGTGCTGGTGAATTAGGATGACCCTGTTGTCCTGGATGTAAAAGCTGAGTGAACTCTGAGTCATGTTCATAATAGATGTGACTGTGTGTTCTTTTTTTCCTTTTTCTTTTTTTTTAGTGTGTATGCATTGAAGAAATAGGCCTAAAAATGTGCCTACTTTAAATGCTAGCATTACTACTTCATCTCAAAGTAGCTGCTATTACTTATTTTTCTGGTACTTCATCCAAGTGTCAGTTTGCAGGTTTGTTTGTATCTTGTTCTTCCTGTGTATGTGCAATTTTCTGTGGTATCTGTGTGCAAAAACCTTTAATGCTTTTACTTCTTGTTACCTACATATATTTGACTTTTGGGTATTACTGTTCTATAGAAGAAGCAGACCATCTCTTTTCATGCTTTTACAGCACATAGAATGGTGGTTTTTCTTCTAAACCAAGGTCCTGCTTCTGAAAAGAAGTAGTAATTAATCAGAATTCATGACTTGAAGTGGTGTAAGAAAATGCGTTTAGTGGTAGGGGCAGCATGTTAATGTATTAGAGGAAACCCAGTATTTTCTATAGAAATACCCTAGGAGTCATGATTGTATGAATCAGGAAAATTATAATTGCTTTCTGTGAGGGGATGAGGTATCTACAGTTTTCATTTAGGAAGAAATTTCAATTTTGTTTTCCATTATTTTGATGCTTAACAATAGTATTTGATTTTTTTAACTGTAATTTTTAGTTTTGTTCTGCTCCACAACTTTCTTAAAAAAATTATTGCATCTGCTAGTATTTTTCCAGATACAGCAGATGATCACTATTTTTTTCATGTCAACAAAAAATGCCTATTTCTTTTATTATATCCAAAGGATGTGTTCAGCCTTTAGACTTTAAAAGGATCAAATACTAATAGGGAAAAGAAATATTGCAATCCTAAGAAAGGAATGAAAAGTAATAATCATAATTGTGATAGTTTAAAAGCTATTTTGGAAGGAAAGGAAAGCTTTTCTGTGCCTTCAAATTCATTATTAAATAGGATTCTTTTATTTTTTTCATAGCATGGCTTTCAAAAGTCTTAATTTTCACACCAGATGGCATTCCAAAAGTGGGAAAGGAAACCTATGATCCCAGGAACTAAGATGCAAGGGCAGCATGGGGGGAGGGAGGAATCCATTATGGAGATCTTGTGGATAATTTATTATGGAATTTAATGCCTATTTAAACATCTAAAGAAAACAAAAATACTTATAATATCAGGGGTTTTGAAATGTAAGGAGTTGCCATTTTTCTTTTGGAATAATAGTGGTGATCCCTAGTGAACGTTCCCAAGAAAAGAGTTAAAATAGTCAAGGCCACTGAACAGCTGAGGCTGTACATGTCTTTGCATAAAGGCACAACTTGAATATGTGGACCTCCAAAGAAGGTGATGTAAACACCAAGATGACACTGAGAATCTCAACATCATAATGAACTGCTGAGATAATCCCCTTTCCAGTTACAAAAAAGAAAGGGGGGGGGATGGGGAGAAAAAGTTTGTATCTTGGGCTGTGTCTGCAAATGTGAGCATGCCCAAGTGTGTCCTTGGGCACTGAACTGTGTGGCTCTGCTACTGGAACTTGTGCTCTTTCCTGTGGCAGAGCATTCTGTTCCATTGCCAGCCACCCCTGAACAATTTATGGCGTGGCTCAGCTGTCAGGACAGTACAAGGATTTTTTCCAGTAGCCAATTTGAAAAATGCTCTCCTTCCTGGCTGGGGTCCCCAGCACAAGAAGGACATAAATTTGTTGAAGAAAGTCCAGAGAAGGGCTGCAAAGATGATCAGAGGCTGGAGTACTTCTGTGAGGAAATGCTGAGGGAGTTGGGGCTGCTTAGCCTGGAGAAAAGAAGGCTCAGTGTGACCCTGTTATGCTCTTTCAGTGCCTAAATGGGGCTACAAGAAAGCTGCAGAGGGACTTTTTACAAGAGCATGTAGTGACAGGGCAAGGGGCAAAGTTTTCAAACTGCGAGAGAACAGGTTTAGGCTCGATACTAAAAAGAAATTCTTTTCTGTGGAGGTGGTGAGGCACTGGCACAGGTTGCCCAGAAAAGTGATGGATGCTCCATTCGTGGACGTGTTCAAGGCCCAGTTGGATGGGGCCTTGTGGAAGGTGTCCTTGCTCATGACAGGGGGTTTGGAACTAGATGATCTTTAAATTCCTTTCCAAGCCAACCCTTTCTGTGATTCTTTGTCATCTTGCTTTTTTAAATGAGAACAACCATCTAACTAACTGAGAATGATGGTCCTTGCCAGCTGATCTTGATGACCAAGAATTGTTGTAGTTGAGGCTATGAACTTGATATTTACAAATTTTATCTAGTAGAGATTTTTTATCTCTGTTTATCAGTTCTGAAGAAGGAATAGTTCAGGTGTTTATATGTAGTTAAATATATGCTTATTCTGTTATCAGACTTGTAGTGGTACATATGCTAGAAAAAAACATGTACTTATGTAGCTGTTCCAATGGCTAACAGAACATTTTTGGGCTTTCTTTTTTGGAGGAACATGTGAGATAATATGCTGAACAAGTCCATAATAGGTTTGGGAACTTTATTTTTCCACATCTTATGAACATTTCTATTTTGGTTTGAGTATTACTGTTGTTAGCAGTCTTGAAACTTGCTGCAATGAAGTGGTACACTGAGCTTTCAAGAAGATGGTAGCTGGTCTGAAAGTTGGTAGTTAGTATGAAAATTCTTACTGATCTGATTTCCGTATGCATTATGCTTTTTTTAGAGTAATCCAAGTAATGATGTTTAGCAGAGCTCATCACAAACATAAGGAATATGTTTGTAAATTTGTTACACATCATTAATGGGTTTTTTTACCAGGAAAATATTCTGTTTGTGTATTGCTTTGTGGTTATTTTGGTCAAAACAACTTTTCCATAGCCAATCTGACCTGTTTTTTACGCCATCTGTGTGTCTTTGGAGTGTTTCTTTTCGTGGTTGGTACCTTTGGATTATCAGGAATAGAGCCAGTTTACTAGAGTTCCTTTCAGCATTTGCTTTGTAGAATTTTGTTGTCGCATTTTCAGAGGTTGTTGCAATATTAATTTGCATACTTAAAGTCTAATTTTTGTTTCTTTAGGTCCCCCCCCCCCATGAGAATCCTACTGTTATTGTTTATTAAAATTGTCCCTACAGACATCAGGTTCTCACCTGGCATCCAGAGAGACTTAAATAATAATTTATCTTCTTCACTGCTACATAGGATCCTTTTCAAGGTTTATGCCTCAAGTAACATTTTTGATTTTCAGTGGATTTTGAAAACTTGGTAAAGCATTTTTGAGAAAAATAAAAATTTTACTTAGACTAATGTATAACTTCTGTAATATATACCTTTCAGAAATGACCGTTCACGGAAGCTGAATCTATTTTCATGTATACCCAGACTTGAGAATTGATAGCACTACATCTTCTGTTGTTATTGCTGTTTCTCTAAAGATAAAAAGAATGAGACACACTGCTTTCAGTTTTTCCAGTCATCTTTTGTTGAAAATTATCTGGAACAAGTCCTTTGTCAGAACAAATAGTGGATACACTGGTATCAGGTGTGTTTTCTGTATTTGTAACACCTTGAAAACCAGCTGAAATGATACAGGATGTCTTCAGTCTGCTTGTCTTTAAGGGGAACCTCAAATCACTCACTACACCACTTGTGACAGCTTCTGAATTTTCCAGTACATGTCATATTGTGATGATGACTGTAATCTCCACACTGAATTCCAGACCTCGTCTTTATTGGAGAGATAACAATCTTGGTAACATTAAGCTTATTTCTCACAGTAAAATCTATGTGTTTCAATTTTTCCAATGACTTAACAAGTCATTAATCAGATTCTGAAGCTGAAGAACCATTAGAGCATGTAATCTTCTAAACACAAGCCCTCCAATACTAAAAATAATATAGATGTAATTTAAAGCTCTACGATTTATATATCACTACTAATAGGAGTTGTGTTGGGACATTCAGTAATTTCTGCCTAGGTAAATTGGATTTTCCACTGAAAAAAGAGACAGGTTCATTTTGGTGATATTATGACTTCCGAAGTATAAATCACTAACATGTGGTCAGGGCAAAAGAGATTTGTCAAGACTGAAGAAGAAAGCTGCCACATTATTCTTCAGTTCTATGAAAATGTTAAATGATCCTTTGTTCATAATTGGTTTCCTCATGCATACCTAACCCTTGCTTTGTTTTGAATACTTTGATTCTCCATGTATGAACCTTTCACAAGGTCCTGTGAAAAGTAATATATGTGTATCTTGGTTAGTGTTATACTGTTTCGTTTTCTCTTCTTCTGTAGAAATTCCTCTGATTTTTAAAAAATATTCTCTTTTACCTGTTTTTGAGCAGTAGAGAATTGTTTAGGAGTTTTAGAACCTTTGCCTAATTAATCTTTGTACTCCAAATCACACTGTTCTAGTCTAGTCTAAACCTGTAGTAGGTGAACAGGAAGGGACATACCACCCAATGAGTCTGTATGCTGTGGTTAGATGCATTTTGTAAGTTAAAGCATTATTATTCTAAGAAAACATTCTCTTCCCTAAATGCTTTCTCCTGCCAGTATTCACTTTTTAGTGTGGAAAGCTATATAGCTTGCTGCCATTTATAGTGTGTTGTGTAATAAGAACACTGAACGAGAAACTAGATGAAATATACTTAAATTATATAATCTGTTTTCTCCTGAAACCTAACTGTTGATCTGAATTTCTTTTAATCTTCATTGCCTTGTGAATGCACAATTTGTTCTTGAGAAATGGCTAGGTAACATATTGTACTCTTTTTATTCATACTCAAGACAGTGAAATATGTTTAGGTCAGGGGACCAGTTTCTGACAAATTTCAAGGTAGGCTTTTCGACTGCTTTACTGATCCATACTTACATGGGTAACATCATCCTAAAAGAAAATCAGGAGAAACTCAAGCTCTATTCTTTTGCCCAATTTTCTCTTGCCTAATATTCTTTTGCCTATTTTTCCCTGTTATTTACACATTTGCTTGTTGATGTTTTACATGTGTGGTTTCTTTAAATATATGAATATTTTGTCAGAAAAAGACATAGTTTCTCTTTCTACTTCAGTTCTGCAAGGATATTACCAGTTGAAATACAGTAGTGCCTAGATATGAGCAAGTATCTCAGCTACTTTCCAGTAGCTTGTGACCAGTATATCTGTGTTTTGTAACTGTTACTCCAGGAACTCTCATGGCTAAAGGCTCCAAATGTCATTGTCTACCTGCTTATTCTGCACATTTCTTCCTGTCTGGTTGAGTAGGTTATGCAGATCTTATATTCAGCTACTCAGATTCCATGTAATCCCATTCTTTCTGGAGAAAAGTTGAGTCTGCGATTTTCTTTACCAGCTCTTAAGAAGAAAAAGCGTGCAAGCATAGGATATCTGTTTTGTATATCCAAGTTTCATTCTCATCATCAGTGACACAGTTATGCAGGTGTGTTTCTGAGCTTTACAAATATTTTTGATTATTGCTAGTTATTCTTTGTCTACATAGTAAGTTCAGAATACTTGGGTTCTACAGGAGGATGCTTCAGCATCCTACAGCTGTTTTTATAGAAAAGGACAATAACAAATTTGTACACAAGTTGAATATTAATGAATTCCGTATGTTTCTGTGGTCATATTCTCCTTATTGATTATTTATTCTATTATCCTATTGCAAAATAGTGTTGAGAATGAAAATTTGTGAATTATGACAAGTCATAAATGAGTTGATGTCCTCCCCAGCTGATTATTTGTCACTCTGAGATGCTGCCTTCACTAACTTTCTGGACACTTCTCTGTTTATATTTAAGATACTAATGCATTGAACTGCCCAAGTATCTCTTAATTATGGATTCCTACAGTTGTATGGAAGGAAATCTAGAAAATTATCAAGAAAACTGCCACTCAGATTAATTTTTGGTATATATTTTTATGACCAAGGTTCTATCTCTGTGCAAAGTCCTGGTGAAACAAAAGCTCTTAAGTTTTTTGTTTGCCAGCAACTAGTAAAAGAAAATCCCAGTGGGGTGGTAGGGGTGTTATTTATGGTAAGCTACTTCTGTAATTTAAAGAAATTTTAGTTTGAGATGTCATCTCAAAATTAAGCATAGTACTTTAGCTGTAGTGGGGACTGAAGTCTTATGTAGGATTTTTAACTTGAAAAACATGTGCTGCTCATGTATGGTTGTTTTCTTCTTTGCCTTAGGAAAGACAACATTCCTCTGTGGTTTGTAATAAAATGTTTGGGAGTGAGAAACTATTATTTCCAATAGATGATGATGTGTTCCTATAAACAAAATTCAATGTGAAAACCAAACAAATTGTGTAGTGGAAACCACTAAAATTGACTTTAGGAACACTAGTCAGAATCATAATATTAAAAGTGTGTTTATATTGCTGTGTGATTACAGTATTGATTTGATTTTAAAAGGCTGTGTTGTTGGCTTTGTTGGAGATAACCACTAAAGGTTAATTGTGTATTTCATTCTGTTTCCTTAGCCCATTCTGTTTCCTATTTTGTAGCAGAGCAATGTTGAGTGAGTCTAAACTCTGCTACTCAGCATACTCTGTTCTTAACACACTCACCAGTCTGCTTTTGTGTCTTCTGTCTCCAGACTGCAGTGATTATTTGGGAGCACTATCACATCAAAGAGAATACTTAAAGAGGAGTTTCCTCTAAAACATCTGTATATGTGATAATGATTTCCTTTCAGATACCACAGTTGGCATTATGTTTTTAGAAATATAAAATTTATGAAAAAAAATACCTTAAGACCATAAAAACCCTAGAGAAATGCTTTTAGTAGATTTTTTCCTCCAAGTTTGTTTCACTTTTTTTGAATAATCTTGCTATTAAAACAGAATAATTTGGTTATTGAATATGAAATTCAATGTATTTTTCTACATTGAAAATAGGCTGCAAAATATTTTGAAAGGTAAATTAACATGGGCTCATGTTTTCCATTGTAATTACAATCTGCGAAAGGACAGTATTTTTCTACAGCTTTGATTATATTCTTAAAAACAATAGTTGGAAATTCTGTGTGTCTAGAACTTCTAGGAGAACTTCAACTTGAATATATTGTTTTAGTTTATAAAAAAAAAAAAGACCAGACCTGGAGTGTCTTTTATGTATAGTCATTTAATATAATGTTTCATATTTTATGAAACAATATAAATGCTTTTATATCTATGTTTGTAGCCTTCTTGATAGATCAAAGCACTTGGCATAGGCCAAAACCTGTTAAACTTTTTCTGTTTATGGTATAAATTAAAACTCTCTGGAGTGTGGTTTGGCCTAAGTCTGATTTATTGCTTTGCTTGGCAGTGCATCAGGCTGGTTGTGGTTTTCCATTCGTGTTTCCAGTGCAGTCTTCATGTGTTTTGATTTCAGATCCTTGCATAGCAGCTTTATCTGGATAGTAATAGCTTTCTTAGGTAAGTCCTCATTATAACATGGAAAGCAGGCTTTTGGGTTTTTTAACTGGTTTTTTTCAAATTAATCTGAGCAATATCTATGTATGCAGATGAAGCATTTGTGTATTATAATTTTGAATTTAACTTTAGATTCTCTAGAAACTTTTTATTTATTGAAGACATTTTCCAGATCAAATCAATAGAGGAAGAATATGCAATGAGAATTGTGGTCAGGATTTCCTGGGGATAAATCTTCATTACTGATGACAAAGTATAGGATCAAAGGAAGAGTACACTAGATTTTGTCTCCTTTATATAAATTTCAGCCATGACTATAATGAATGTTTCATTTATGCTCAGCTTTAAAATGTGTAATCTTTATGTGATCTAATTTTTTTTGCCTGATCTTAGTGACACCGTATTTAGATAGTGGTTGTGAATAGTATTTTCTCATACCAAAACTGTCAGAGCTTGTCAGATTTTTTATTTACTTTGACAAAAAAAAAATCGATTACAATTTTATACATCTATATGTGTCTGTGCAAGTGAGAGCATCTCTAGTAAGCTGGATCATGCTATGATGTTTTTCCAATTTTATACTTGTTTTGTTTTTTTACTAACAGACAGTTTTATTGAACCTCTTAGACAGGGTGTTTACCAGGGGTATATAATATTAAACAAAAAATTAGAAAATTTTACAGTTATCTCTAAGGAGGAATGCCATCCTGGTATATGAGCTGGTTTTATTTTTCAGTAATCTCCACTCACCCATCTATTTGTTTATGAAAAGCTGCAAGGCTTACCTGGGTTGCTTCACAGTGGGAATATATGATATAAAAGTATCACCAAACCACTTTCAGCATGAGTACACACACAAAAAAGTTGTACTGCATTAAATTAAGGAGCATTTAATTTAAACTGAATCTCTTAGGACAGTGGTTGTGGGGTTTATATCTGGTCTTGTTATTAAGCATAGCGATTAACAGTCTGTAGTTAGACATAGTGTTTGATGCAGAGTCCACTGAACTCATTAGAAGAGTTCTGTTTTGGATTATGCCTTTAGCAGTGCTTATCCATTCAAACATCCCTTACAATTTAATCTAAGTGGAGAAATGCTGATGTTTGGGGATTTGTTGACACAAATCAATAAAAAGAGGCTCTGAAGCAAGAGTACCATTCCTTGACCTGTGTTATGAAAATGTCTTCTAGTTCTAGTCCTAGAGCAGGTTATCCCAAAGACAGTTGTGATAAAATCAGCCACACTGAATTTTCAATTAAAATGGTAAGCAAAATACAGATTGATTGTGGAGTAGGTGGGAAGAGGAGACACAAAGGTATGAGAAGTTTTTTTTATATGGCTATTTAGGCAAAAATTAGCTATGACAGATGTCATAAAACAACACATCAAATAGTAAAAATTATGGTAACACAGATATTTTATGGTAACAGAGATATTTAATGCAAGTTGTTAATTTTGTGTCTTTTTACTGTAAGTTCTTTAAAAATATAAAAGAATAAAAGTTGGAAGAAATATACAGGTGCTCATGGGATAAGCAAATTAGTCATTGTTCATGACTGATAGTAAAAGGCCAGGATGGTAATGCAAAACAAATTACATGGTGAAAATATTTCATTTGGTCCTCTAAAAAAAAATAGGAAGGAAACTACCATAGAAAAACTAAACTTGAGAAGGTTGGGAAACCACTAAGAACAAGAAACTGAAGAAGTAGAGGCAGCATGTAAATGGATGTAAAAGTGACAAAGAGAATCAAAACTAAAGAAAATGAGGCAGCTGATTCAGAAATACAGCAGGGGAATGCAGACATTCAGAATTACTTTGATTGAATACATTAAGAAGAAAACATTGCATGTTTGAAATGTTACACACCAATGATGAAATGTAAATGCCTTTTGGATATGTGTGCTGAAGATTTGTCCACAGTATCCATTTGCCCAGAAAAATAGGAAAAAACAAAAATAGAGTGGTTATATTTGTATTTTATTTTTAATAGTGTATCAGTGTACAGCTAATCAGTTTATAATAAATTAATTCTATAAGTGACAGGTGCATTTTTATGATATGAAAAAAATAATTCCAGCAAGCTGAAAGTCATATTATTACAGGAACCTTCTTAGCTGACTTTTTAAAAAAATATAAATTATTTTCATTAAAATGAACTTTTACCTTCCCCCCACCTGTCTCCAAATTTTAGGGTTTTTTTCCCCCTCTTCCCATATGATAATGTATCTAAATAGCAATTGCAATTTACAGTAAGTTTAGTTCTTGTACATGTTGGCTTTTTTTGATGTATTCATCTTTATTTAACCAAGTAGCTGATTCTGAAATAAACAAGGTCTGATGTTTGTAAAAAAGTAGCACTGAAATTGGTGGACTGCTGTAGCTGATCCTGCTTGAGCAGGGGCTTGGATCTGGTGATCTCCAGAGGCCTCTTGCAGCTTTCTGTGATTCTCTGAAATACATACATGATGGGAGGAACAAAATAATATAAAAAAAACATATGCATGATGAACATCTGTTTCCAGCACAGTGTTTAGCACTTACGCAGTAATTACAAGTCTTGTAGTCCTGTATATTTTGAATTTGTTTTGGTATTTTTTTCTGCCTTGGAGAAGTAGTTTGCACACTGAGGGGTTCGGGTTTGTTTTTTCTTTTTTTTTTTTTCCTTTTTGTTGTTATTTTTGGGGAGGGTTTTGGGGGTTCTTTTTGCGGGGGGGTTCAAATCAATTTTAGTGGGAGGATTCATTTGAATAAATATGTAACATGTACTCATGTAAGTAAATATTTGAAAGACTGACGTTAATTACTTACTGTTAGCCTTGCCAGTATTTTTTCTTCACTGCTGAGAAGCAGTGGTATTTTTTTCTAGTTTTTATCACAGTTTTGTGCTTCTTGTTTCCATGGTAATTTTTTTCTTGCACAGTGCTTCAAAAGAACCAGAAGGATCCTGTGAGGGCTTTTTATTATTTATTGAATTGCATGAAAACCTAACTGAATGTGCTGTTCTGTAAAAATCCTTAAATACCTCAAGTCCAAATGTAGCTTTTAACTATTAAGGCATTGTAGTTTTTATCTTCCTACTTTTTTAGCAATCATCCCATCTTTATACTTTCATATTCAATGTATTTTTAAAAATTGTCTTTATCTACTTATTCTGCAATATTCCTCTATTGCATTCTATGGTGTCAGAGTAACTTAAAGCTGTCGAAGACAATCTACAAATGCTTGCAGTCATCTCTAATAATCTGATTTCCTTACAAATCAGGCTAAGTGCAACACTGAGCATGTACAATAAGTTAGAATTTATTACTTTTTTTCTGCAGTTCTAAAAGGCTAATATTCCACCTACTGTTAACAATCAGATTAAAGCATACTCTATTAAAATTACATATTCCTAGTGCATCGCTGGAATATGCTGCAAACCAGAGAGTTTTCCTTCTGGGCTATTGCAAGATCTTTCTTGAACGGTTACATTTTATCTTTTCAACTGAGATTTTTAATGATGCAGTATGGATGAGAGTCACTCTACTCAGAGAATAAATAAGGTAGCAAATAATCGTTATATCTTTCTTCTCTTTCAGGTAGGTGCGACATTGAGTGAGTTCAAGTAGGGCTGCTTAGAATAGTAATTAACACTTCATCCTTCTGTAGAGAGAAACATAAAGAACGCGTAAATTAAGGAACTAAAACTGAGGTTTTTGTCCCTAGAGGCTTAATGGTGTGGTTTCATGGTCCTCTGATGTTAATTTAAATGTCACTGCCAAAAAGGTAGTCTTGCCTGAAGCCATGTATTTCAGTCCTTTCTTTGCATCATCAGTAGCATCTGTCCAGCTTTGCAGCAGGTCTCATCAGCTCGCTCATCCATTTGAAAATGATTTTTCTTTTTTTAAAGTCTGTTACGAGGATTAGTTTGCAAGCTGATCGCTGAGCTTATTTAATTCGTTTTGCAGGCAAATGGGTGCTTGTGCTGGTGTAAAAGATGTAGCCTTTTCTGCTATGGGCAGAAAAAGGAGGCATGTTCCCCATGTAGATATGTGGGTTACTGACCCACTCCATCCCTGTCTGTCTCCTGGGAAATATTTTATTTTCAGAACAATTTAATGCCATATAATTGTTGTCTGTGTTGTTCCAACTCCACCCCTCACCCCATTTCCACCTGCACCTCCACATGTAAGATACACTTCAGTCTTCTAGTCTTAATATATTTTTTCTTTTATACCAGAAAATAGCACTTTGAATACCTAATAGATTAAATAGATGCCGAATATACCTGGAGGCAGAACCTTGTTGAAAAAAACAAGCAGAAAATGAGCCTACCTCATTATTCACTGTAGGTTATAGGGTGGATTTTTTTTTTTTTTTTTTTTTCTGCTTGTATTTCTTTCCAGTCCAATCATTTCAAATGCAGACCATTTTGGAACTGAAAAAAAAATTGCCCTCTTCCATCAGAAGGTTCCTTCTGAAACAGAATATAGCAGACAGGCAAAATTCTTTCCTGTTCCCAGGAAAATATAATGTGCCAAACATGCATTAAATTGAAAATTTCTGCTGTGTGTCACTGGGGAGGAATTACAGTAACATGCCCACCAGAAAATGCAGAAGCAATACACACTGGAGAATTTTTTTAGTCAGGTGGTCAGCATGGAAGTTCAAATATTTTAAAATTTTACAGATGCAGCAGAAAGATTGAGCCCATAAGGTGCAAAACTTGCAGTTGGAAGCCTGAATTTGCATGTTTTGCAGCTGTGCATAGATACTGCAATGCCTTGTATTCTGTTAGGAGGTAAAAGGGAGTGGGGCTAAAATTAAGAAAATCATGCATTTGTCAGTGGGAGTCATAGTTAGAATCTAGTGCATGATATTTCAGAGATTCTGGACCAACTTTTTAGTAACATGGGATGACATGGTTTAGCGTTTTGTTGTTTAATTAGTGCAACAAGCATTTGCTATTGCAGCCAATGATTAAAATGGCTTGCTACATGAGCATATAAAAGCTGCTTTAAGAAGCTTTAACTTGTATTTTCATTGCAAAAAATTTAAGTTGTAATTAAACAAATTTTCTGCAACAGCTAATTACTAAAGGAGAATTACTAGAGCTTGTGTAGTACATCCATAGAAGTGAGAGTTAATTGCAATATTAATGTTCCGGGGGGTTTTTCATTTTTTTTGTTTTCATCTTGCTTTATAGTTACCTAGGATTAGTTCCAGTAGGATTTGATTGTATATAGTCAGGAAAACACACAATTACCCTGTTTACCAGTATGTAAGAAACTCTGTAGTAACATCTGCTTCTAAAGTTTATTTCTAATCATCCTGGCTTTAGCTGCTTGCCTTGGCACAGGAAAAGGGGAAATCTAGGCAGGAAACTAGAACAAAGGACCTTGCAGTGACCAAAAATAAAATTCCATCTGAATACATGTTGGAGGAGGGAGTAGTTTGCTACATGGGTTTTTTTTCTGCAGTTATTGGTGTTTTGGATCAATTAGTCTATGTGACTTTTTAAGTTAGATTGCCTGGGCTTTTTGTGTTGAGAATTTTTTCATCTGTCATTTTGTATCCTTGCCATTTAGATTTGATATCTCTTTCTTTTAAAATAAACTTGTGTAGGTTACCGTACCATTTTTAAAAAATTCCAAATGGAAGCTATGAGAGAAGTTGAACATGCTGGTACCTGCTCTATGATCATTGTTGAGGTGCTGGTAGGGCACTTGCAAGCTGTGGGAATCCTGTTGAGGAGCAGCAGAATTGCTGTGCAGGTGGTGGGAAAAGATTAGTGCTTTGTGTGCACAAACAGGAAACAGGGTTTCAAAAGCGGGAAACAAGTCCTGAGCTGTGATAAACATAATTGCTGCTTCTCCTAGAACTGCTGAGCTCCCACTTATGCTCGTTGCCATTAGGATGAAGTTGCATGTCTGTGGGCTGTGTGCTGAAAGAAAATGTGACAGGACAGCTCTGTACATGAAAGTGGTTGCACAGTTTCTTGACACATGAAAGGCTAGACAGTTTATTCTTGAAATACTGTGTTAGTATTTTTGTAATACCAAACAAAATAATGGAAGTCTCTCAAAAGTACTGAGTATGTAGAGACTTCTTGCTGTTGTTGCATTGGGAGGTAGATTGGAATAGGTCCTACACCGCTGATTTATAAAAATGTCATCCCATCATAGTTCTAAAGGTACAATGTATCTTTTTATTTGGAAAAATAATATGTTGTGCTTTTGAATGAAAAATGTTTCTATGTTGAAATATTTTTGTATTTATTCAATATAAAAATCTAACAATAATGAATTTCAGTTCTGTTCAACATTTCAGTTGTTCAACAACATAATTGCCATAATCCATTACTCCATTTCTTTATGGACCTCAGTCTAAGACAAATTTAACCAACTCCTACTTCTGCTAAAAATTTTCAGTGCAGAACTGGAAGGGGAAGAGGCGTTCGCCAATACTGAGGATATAGCTGTGAGGAAAAGCCAGGGCTTCCTGGGGGAAGGTCATTTCCTTTTCCTGTATAATCAAGAGAAATGTTAGAAGAGCAGTTGTGAATTGTTACAGACTTTTAGAAACTGAGATCTGAATTGAGCTGCTCACTGCTTGTTAAAACCTAAACATTATATGGTAGATTTTGGTATATCGGTTGTGTATTTTGCTTTTTGTTGCCAAGAAAGATATTGAAATATTTGCATATGCAGAGATGGTTACATATTTTTAGTGTCTCGGTTTTAGATGCAGTTTGATAATTATCATCATATAAGTCAGTGCTCAATCAGTAGACTTGATAAATTTGAAGAAATTAACAGAAAGTTCATTAGTTGAAGGCATTTTTCACACTTGGTAAAGTTGCATAGAAAAGTATAAATAGCAGTAAAATCTAAACGTTGAAATCTAAAATGACAGATTAGGCATTCATTTGCTTTGTACTTTCAGGGATTTTTGCCTTAAATTTGTCATGAAAATTCAACCCCCATGAAATTCTAAAATTATATCTATTATTTGAAAAACACTGATTCTCTCAAAGTAGAATCTTTAAATGCTCTAAATTGATAAATGAATTCCTAAATTGAGTTTTAATCTCTGAAGATAGAGGAGCAGTTTGAGAATTGTTAGCATTAGCAGTGACATTGTCAGATCTTGAGTGCTTTAGTACTCAAGCCTGCTCTTCAGTACACATGGTTTTGGTTAGGATGGGAGCAATTTGGTGTGCAGTTCTTGCCCCTAAACAAGAGGATGTGTTTTATGCAATTTCAGGGGATCGTGCTTGGTATGATAATGTTAAGCATACAGTTTTACTTCCCTGGTAGCTGCAAATGACTACAATTTCAGCAGACTGTCCGACAGGAAGCCAAACGAGGAGTGGCTGAGGTCACTTGTCTTGTTCAGCCTGCGGTACAGGAGATTGAGGGGAGACCTCAGAGCTGTCTATGCCTTCCTCATCAGGGGAAGAGAAGGGGCAGGCACTGATCTCTTCTCTGTGGTATCAGTGACAGACCACCAGAGAAGGGCCTGAAGGTGATATTAGAGATATCATATTAAGCTGGATATTAGAGAAAGAGATATTATATTAAGTTGGATATTAGAGAAAGGTTCTTCCTTCCCCCAGAGGGATGCTGGGCGCTGGACAGGCTCCCCAGGGCAGTGCTCACAGCCCCAGCCTGACAGAGCCCAGTAAGTGTTTGGGCACTACTCTCAGGCACAAGGTATGATTCTTTGAGTGGGCCTGTGCCAGGCCAGGAGCTGAACTTTGATGATCCTTTTGGTTGCTTCTAACTCAGGATACTCTGTGATTCTTTAATTGGCCTTACGTTTATCAGCACTGATTGAAAAACTGGAGAAGTATAATAAATACTTGTATAACTTTTCTTCTGAGTATATAGCATGAGCAAGCCTAATTGAATTGTAGGCACCTGTGTTTCCTCTTTAAGAATGACTGTTGCTATTGATTAAAAACATGCTTGCAACTTAGTATGTTTATTTAACAAGGCTAATGAGCCTGCCTGAGCTGATATATTAATGCAAGCACATTGCTACTTGTACTCAAGTTACATCTGAGGGACCTCATCCAGGTCCATGCCAATGTGCAGCATTCCAATGTAGTGACTGCGTACTAGGAAGAAAATCTTGTGGGTGTGTCACTGAACTTCTGTAATTAAATGATCCTCCCAAATTACATAATGTCCAAACTTCAAGACCTTGGGTAAAGAAGATTTTCTTTGTGCAGCTTCAGTGGTGAAGAATGTGGTTTTCTTCATGCTCTTAGCTGCTATATTTATGTAGCTTAACCTTTGCTTTGGATACTTGGCAATCTCAAAGTTTAGTAATTCTTCATTCAAACCATCAAGCTATGTGTTTCTTACATTATCTTAAAAATATTCACCTTCAAAAATATACTTCTCGATTATACCCAAAGACCATATAACTAACACCAAAATTAGACCCTTAGAATGATTTTTCCTTTCCATGTACATAGAGGAGATAGTGCTTCTTTTGGAAACTTTCTTTACTCTATTGCAGCCATTTTGTAGAGAGGGTTAAAACCCCCCCATATAGCTGTTGAAGAGACATGTGAGACATATTTCACTTTCAATGACATTTTTAGGAGCAGGAGCTTGAAATTTGGCAGATATATACATGTATAATTTTTTTTTTTTCCTTTTTTCCCCTTGTTTAATTTTGCCTGTTAGAGATGTTATTGAAAGTGAAGTTAACGTGTGTTTCTTAGATACGTATTGCTTTGGCTACAATGTTATTGCATCATTCTGTGGTCACACAGAATCACTGAATAGTTAAGGTTGGAAGCAACTTTATAATATAAAGATTTTTGCTTGCCTTTAAACAGAATTTCCTGTTTCAATTTATGTCCATTGCCTCTTGTCCTTTCATTGGATACATCTCAAAACATCTGGGTTCATCTTTTTTATTTCCTTCCACCAGCTTTTAAAGACATTGAGAAGATACTGGTGAGGCTCTTCCTAATGCATCTCAGGATGCCATGGGGTTTTTTTTGCTGCAAAGGTGTAATGCTAGCTCAAGGGCAGTTCTGTGTTAGCAGATCTGCGGGGCCTGTTCTACAAAGCTGCTTTCCAACTTCTTGGTTCCCAACTGGTACCAAGGCAGAGGGTTATTTTAACCTATTCCTTTACTTATGTAGTTGCAAAAATGAAACAAAAGTTGGGAAATCTAACTAGACTTTTAAGGCAGATGAGAGAGTCACATGTTGCCTAGAGTTGCATAATGTAGCTGATTAGATGAGGTTTCTTTTAATCTACATTTGAATATGCATGACTAATGAGCAAAATTGCTAATATTTGAAAACTAATTGGTTGGGATTTTTTTCTTTTTTCTTTTTTTTTTTCTTTTCTAATGCTTTATCTGCATTACTAAAATTACTTCTCAAAAAATTTTAATTTCATATGCCATTATTCATGTTGCAGCTTGACATTATGCTAGTATGATTGTTCACTGTATTGAAAAACAGTTGATAAACTGGAACAAGCAAAGTGCTGTTCTGATGAGGCAACTTGGTTTTGGTCTTTTATAACTGACTTTGTGTTTGCTGGTTGGAACTGTCAGAGAAGCAATTTACCTGACATGGCTTTGCCACATACTCAGCATCAGCCAAGGAAAAGAAGCTTTTAAACCTTGATATATTTTCTTATTTGTTCAGCTGAGATACCTTTTATAATGTCTTGGAGAATTTGACTCCTTTTTTTTTTTTCCCTCCTCCTTCCAATGGCTACTGTGAGGAACTTAAAAGTTACTAAAAACTATTTGGTCTGGGAAAGATATTTTCAGTGTCACCCAATTAAGCAACAATTTAATTTTAAACCTCAGTACAGCTTTAAACTGAAATACAACTTTCAGGTTTTGGATTCAAAGACTAAATTTCAGCTTAAAAATAAGGGATGGGGTTTTTAAGTGCTTTTTATCTTAAACAAGGATTCAACATTTTAAAAACCTTTATTGGTACTATGAACTCTTATCTGAGAAAAGTTTCAGAAGTTTAAAGTTTTCCTGTATAATATCCCCTTATTTCTCACTTTATTCATCACCATTGGAATTAGAATGTCTCCCACGCATTATTCTTTATCACAGTGACAGATACACGCAGATTATTTATTTAGGCAATAGTGTTTCTGTTCTTATTCTCTGCCCCAAATAATACCAAGTACATTCCATTTAGTACAACTGGATTCCTCTCACTTACAAAAGGTGCATGTGGACCATGTAGTTGTGAAGCTATAGAGTCAAATGATACCAGCGTCATGGTTTTGAGCATGTTTTTTCTTACATTTTTAGTGGGCTATTTCTTTTGAGCAAAGAGAAAAAGGCTGTTGGCCATGCTGCTAAACAGATCCTGCTTTTGACCTCCCCTAAAGAAACTGGGAATGAGCGCACTCTGGTAGTAAAACCAGTGAAGAAAAGTCCTTTACAGGAGCAATAGAATTTGTGTAGATATTAAATCAGACCAGAAATTGATAATCCTCTGTTGATGTGGATAGTTCTAGTTTATATAGAAAGAAAATCAATTTCATCATGTATGAATTAGGTATTATTGGCAAAAAATCAGTATGTTTAAGTTCAATATATATTTTCAGAATGCTGGTATGACTCACTCTACAGTGTAATCTGATGTTCATGCTTAAAGGTCAGAAACAATTCAGAAGCCCACTGCTTAAAACCAAGTCTTTTTAATCCATAATTTCACAAATATTCCCTGTTTTCGAAAACAGGGTAAAGGTTGTCTTATTGGTTCCACTAAGACATCTGAAAGTAATATTGATTCAAATAAAACCATTTATTTTAAAAACTAAACAAGGAAAAACAAAACGCACACGTATAAGAGAGCAATTTCTGTCCTGGAAGAAAAAAAAAAATCACTGTTCCTTTAAAAAGAAATTAATAGCCTGGTCCATTCAAGGAAAGTAGGGCATGTATGAAATCTGTGCTCATTGTGAATCACTTGGGCATATTGCACTAATCAGACTGCATTTCTTTAATTTACTGATATAATTTAAAATTATGTGATTGTTTGAATGCCACTAGATTGAAAACTATGGAATCATACTTCTGTGAAAATGAAACTATTTTTATGTGGTTTTAGCATTTGTGCTTTCTTTTGTGGCAGAGCTTCTCAGACATATTTCTGTGAGATCAAAAATAATCATTACCATAAATCAGGAGAAAATCATGGCCGTTAAATATAGATTTTTATCTATATGTTAAAATTAAATACAGTTGTAGAAAGTTGGGGGTTAGAGTTTGGTTTTTGGGGTTTTTTGTTGATGGATGGATGAATGGCTGTTTGAGTCACATATTGTTTTTATGCTATAGATAATGTAGAAATGAACAAAAGGCAGCACAACAGGAAACATATGCTACAGTAGTTAGTTCACACCTGCTAACTGATTTGAATAGGCTTGGAGATAATATCAGATAGGGAATGAATTCATTGTTTAAACCATTGAAACTCCTTTCTACAAAATCTGACCCTTTGCAGTCCTTTTGTGTCACGGCATACTTAAATTCAATGGTCTTTGAAAAATGAGTGTTGCTACGGGCACTCTTTTGTTGGGTGTACAAGTGTAATCAGTATCTGCACTCACTGGTCCTGATGTTCATTTCACAGGAACAGTGTTGTGGTTCAAAGACTTAAAGACTGTTCTCACCCTACTGAAATTTCAGTTTCACATATATTTCCTAGTGTTAGCTGAATAAATTAAGATATTAGGAGTTAATGCTTTCCAAAGCTAGAGTAAGAATAAATTACATGGCAGTGGAGAGCTACTTGAATAGAGGAGGGTAGTGAAGTACACAGCAGTAAACTTTGAATAATCTTTCTTAAGTTAAAAAAAAAAATTAGATCACAGCTTGCATTGTGCCTATCATAAAAAAAAAGGACAAAAGGTTGGAAAGTTAAAAAAAAAAAAATCTTGAATGTAACTTTGGAGTACAGCTTCTGTAACTTAGCTTTTACCTCTGCTTGAATACACAGCTTTTTGCACCCAATTTTTACTTCTTATGTTCTTAAATGGGTTTTATCTCATTCAATAGTTTCCAAATTTTTCATTAGCTCAGGTTATGTAGATGAGACTTGGCATGCCAGACAAATGATAATTTTGGTCTTAAAGTCTTTTCCAGAAAGCTCCAGAGCCTTTGTTTTCCATATGTCAAAATCAAAGAATGCTTGTATTTTGTTGACGAGATGATCTATGTTTAAAAGTACGCAGAGTGGGATCTGATTAAGCTACCTTGTTAAGGCAAACAATAGTAAAAAATATGAAAGTAAAATTGATCGGAATTCATGTATGTCTCACATAGGGTTTCTTTATGCTTGCCATTTGAATGTTGGACAGCAACCACCTCTGGAAACAGGGCAACAGATTTGGTAGACTGGTAATTTTAACTGCTGTGGTAATTCTTGTATTTCTAGTGTTTACTTTGATTATATATGTACTTCTAATGTTGCTTTCACACGAATGCTCTGACAGACACGTGGCCCAGGGTTCCAAATCACACCTCTGACGGTGTTGCTGTCTGCAGCCCCGCAATGGACTTTGCTGTCCTCAAGATGGGACATATGATCCACTCCCAGATCAGCTCCAGAACCACCACAGGTTTCAGCCCAGCATATTACAGTAAAGCACTTCCCATTTTGGATTATCCTGACATGTCAGGCTGAAACTGAAGGTTCAGGAGTTCATTTCTAATCTGATCAGATGCCGCTGTTTCAGGGACAGCAGCATCTGTCAGAAGGGGGTTCTGTGCAACTGGGGCAATAACTGATTTAGCTCTTTGTCCGGTTTTAGTCTCCTAACACACGTCTGCTCGGACCTTCGGTGTCTGCACCTGCATGCTGCAGTACTGGATTTTTTGTTCTTTATTATTATTAATGAACTCATCAATGCTCTGATTTTTGCAGTAATCTCCAAAATGTAAATCTGTCCTCGCTGTCTGTCATTCACTGTATTACTTGAAGTAGTAAATAGAGATTATTACGTCCATAGTGTAACAGTCCACTACTAGCAGTCTGTTTGCCAAGAGCAGAGATATTATTTGTACATAATCAGGACAAAACCAAAAAATACTCTTCTATGATAGTATAAGATTCGATTTTATTCTATTTTTTAAATGTAGTAATTTTTAACTCTCAAAGTTCATTTTCTGTCAAATAATTCCAGTGAAATCTTCATTCAAAATGAAATTTGTAGTCTAAATTGTTTTAGTAAAGTGATTTTTGTGTTTTAGTCTAGAAATGTTGTTATTTTTTGGGAAAGACTAGCTTATAAAAGTTAAAATAGATAGAATGTCATGAATTTGCATGGAAAATAAGCTAAAAAACTAGCAGTGTTTAATTTAATATTGACAGGTACTGTATATCATGGCTGAGAACAATAAACACAATATAAATAAACTTAATAGTATTAAATCCAAGTAAGTCTTATAAAAAGACAGTTTTTTGCCAAAAGTGAATGATTTTAAAGCTAATTGTAACATAACAAACCTGGTTTTAAATGTATCCTGTTAAGAACTATACCCGAATATGTGCAGTATTTCCTAGCATAAACAGTGGTGTTTTTCAAAGACAAAAAGAAAAACATATAAGAATCATTATTACTGCTGATTTTAGTACTTTCTCGGGATCTGCTTTTAATGTGCATGCCAAACAATGGGATTGTCTCTTTGCAAATTAATTTTGTTGTAGAAACAACTTTAGAAACAGTGTTGTAAAACCACTGTGGTTGATTAAAAAAACCAAAACAAAACAAAAACAACTTTAAAAAAACAAAAAAAAAGAGCACCAACCCAAACAAAACCCCCATAAAACCTGAACAAAGACAAGCTTTGTTTAATGAGGTGTAAAAATATTAGTAGCATCATGTACAGAGGGTATACATTTATAGTAAGACTTGATAAATGGATTTTGTTTCCAGTCTATTAAATTATACATCTTGGGCTTCATGTAGCTGCCTACATCTCATGGCAAAATCAGTCAAATTTGAGGACTGCCAGTGACTCCTGGATTCAGATTTTGTATAATTTTAATTTTTTAAAGTAATTTCATATGATAGGTAAAGCCAGAATTTTTTAAGCCAGCTTGCCTAATCCTTGATGATTAACTGCATTCAGCACGACAACCCTCTCTGAGCCATTTTAATCACTGTTGTGAGGAAAACTGAATGCATCAGTTACTGTACAAATGTAACTGCTCTTAAAATCCTGTCCCTGGAGTAGTCTGAGGCACTTGGAGGACCAGAATAGTCCTGCTGCATAAACTGATAATAGTTGTTTTGTTGTTGCTTTGTTTCCTCCTCCCCCCAGTAATTATTTTAAAGATATTTTTTGAGCATGCTGTTTTTTATATAAATGTACAAACATTCTTCCCACACTGGCAAGGAATTTTAATAGCTAGCTTGATGTCACTGCATTTGTTCTTGCAAAAAACCTCAACCTCTTGTGGTTGTCTTTCTAATAACAAATATTATGTTTCTATTTTCCTAATTTTTAGTGATTTTTGGTAAGCCTTGATAGCCCATGGTAATTTAGAAAAAGCAGTTACCACAAAGAGTTCTTAGTTGTCATCAACTACTGCCTAAATTTTCTGAATAAGTGTCTCAAAGCATAAGTGACCTGGAAAAATATTTTAGATATTCACTGTGAAATCATAAATTCATACAGATAATTTCCTCTGTCTCACTCTTTATATGTGTCTTTGTGAAATGTCTTTAGATGATATGATGCGCATATAATCTTAAAGACTTTAACACCACGTAATTGTGGCATTTATGATAGAAGGTTAGTGTAAAAGGCTGAAGGTAATTCATTGATTTTGCCAAGATATTTTAGGAAACTTCTACCTTCTAAAGAAATACATTCCCAGTGGAAGCATTCCTGGCTTTGTAGTGGTTTTAGTAAACTGAATCCAGCGAGTCTAAACCAAGAGCAGGTTTTTGAAGCCTGTGTTTGTGTGTTCAGCCAGACTGCACAGCACCTATGGTGAATCTCACCTGCTGCCATCGCCTGTTCCCTCTCACCTGCTGCTATTGCCTGCTGTTACTTACTTGACTTTCAAAGGAAGCTAAGGTTGGTGGAACACAATTAAGAGAAGCAAGTTTGATTGACAGATATTTAGGTAAATTCTGTAGCTAAAACCTTACTTTTTTTTCTGAAGTTTATCTCTATTTTTGAAGAAGGAGCTAGAATTTTCAGCTTCTAGGTGTTGGTTATGCTTACATTTCTATTAGCATAAGTAATGGTTTAATAAAATAAGATACTTTATTATCAAAATTGTTCCTTTCTTCCTTTCTTCCCGTCCTGTGTTTTTCAACTATTTTTTTTCTCCTGATTACAGGCCATAGTTGCAAAGCAGTGGGTGGCAGTCATAACTGCATAGATTTCTGTAGCTGGGCTGCCTGCTGATACAATTCTCAGCTTGAAAATTAGCTGTGGAATTTGGCCATTTGGAACAAGTTTCTACAAATTCGGGGTTTTATGGAGATAGTCTTGGCTTTTTTAGCTCAGTCAAGGGCCTGTGGTCTTTGAAAGCATCTGGCAATCTTTTCATTTCAGGCAACATTTAAATAACTCTTTAAGGTTTGTTTGAATAAGGTAACAAAGAAATTGTGTTGATACACCAGGCTCTGTATTCGTGCAGTTGAAATCAAGAGGGTTTCAACTGTACGTTACTTTCTTGTCGTTAGCTTACTGCAGATACTAGAGAAAGTGTGTGAGATAATACTGATAACATGCATACTTAAGAATTCAGGCAGCAGCTTTTTATGGTTTTATCATACCGGCATAAAAAGTTGTTTATGCAAGGACTAAGGTGGAATGCAATTTTTCACAATTCTTACTTGCCATACCCATAGCTTGGCTTTTTTTGTGTCTTACAGTCTGTTTACTTCAATATTTTCTGTGTTTTTCTTAATTGAGACTGCCTTTAACTTGAACTTTGTGGTCAAGATTCAAGATTATGTGGTCAAAATTATCTTCCTTATCTTTTCCACTACCTTCTTATGTCCTTTTTCTTCACAGGAACATAAACCATGACTGAAGTCAAGCACCTCTTCGTTGCCATTAACTGTGAACTCTGCTTTTCATCTACCTATATTTCAGTTTTGAACTGCAAAATTATGAATTATGTTTTAACATTTCTCCCTATTACTTACACAGCTAGGTCTTGGCTTTGCCTGTGTCAAAAGTTCTTAAAATACGTAGTTTAGGATTGTCAGATATGTATGTATACTTGAAGTACATAAGACACAAATAGGTATTCTGACAAATGCTGGTGAAGGAAAAGCAAGTCTTTTATGGGGAGTTAATAGACTGAGTCAGAAAGTAAAATTCTTGAGTACACCTTCTGAGGATTCTTTACAGGAAGAAGAATTCGTCCTAGGTATGATGTCACTCATTTAGTTATAAGACCCAGAATATTATCTTGGAGTAGCTGGCAGATAACTAAATCTGAATTTTATTTTAATATGATTTTAATAATTAATGCAGCAATCAATAGAGTATACTTTCAGAGAGATGATTGATTGAAGTATCCTTTAATTGCAGCCTTTAATTAGAATTGATGGCTCACCACCCTAGTTCTTGTCTATTATATTAATAATTACAAAATTGATTTGCTTCCATTTTAATTTTGATCCAGTGAGGAGCTGTGTGGCTCAAATTCACATCCTTGCAAATGAAGGTGACTTCCTCACAGAGATGATATGGCATTGCCTCTTATTTATATGCATGAAAATATGTGCATGTAAACTATAGTTGTTAACGTAATTCTGTTTAATCATGTCCTATCAGATTATTTATTTTAGGCAGCGTGAAGGAGCAGTGGCAGCTACTGGGCTGTTTTACTTCTTTATTTGCCCCTTTTGTAGTTATGTAAAATATTTCTTAGAGACAATGACAGTGGAGCTTCATAGTGGTAGTTGCAGGAATTCCTGGTGGTTGGTACAAAAACACTTGAGTTACTAGCATTATCAAATATGTGATATTGGTTTTTTGTTTTTTTTTCTTCTATCTCTCAGCATGTATTTTTCTTATGAGGCCATTCATCTTAAAAATTTAAAGAAATGCGGGTAGAGACAGGTTTTTTTTTCCTTACAGAATATTTCTAGAGAGGTGTGTATGTATCTATACATATGTAAAGGATATACAAATCAAATTAAAAATTATATAAAATTATATTAAAATATGTTCTTTCCCGATGGACAAAGCAATGCCTTGCATCCATTCTTTTTATTTTTGATTGGCCTACTTTCTTTTTGACACCTATTTACTTTAATAAACCTCCAAGATCTAAAGAATATAGTGTTCTTTTTCTCATACTGGAAACAAAAAAAAAAAAAGCCCAAACCAAATAAACTGTCTGAATCCTTTGTGGTGGATTTTCTGCAAACTGTAATTCACTCTACTTTTCTATATCCTGCAGGTGATCTGTTGGATGAGATACTGTAGTATTGATTAGAAAAGTTAGTGTTACCTTGCCTACTGTAAGAGATACTGTAAGCAAAATATTTGTTCTGAATCCTTGCTGTCTTAGGCCAGTGATGTCTGTGGATACTCCAGCTTATGATTAGAATACAGTGGATTTTTTTTTTTTTTTTTTTGTGAAATATCCCTGTCTTGTGTGTGAAAAAGATACTGAACTTTTCTCAGAGGAAAAGCTGTTCTCATTGGTGATATTTTTTGAAATTCTGGAGCTTTGTCCTTCTGGATTTCCTGTAGGCTGCCTTTTTTTTTATCATTACTATTCAGCCATACCACTACTTAGAACTTATTCCTTAATCATTTGAATAGCAGCAGTCTTAGAAGATGTTATTGTGTGATGGATGGAAAAGCCTTGATTATTTCATGTTCATGTAAAGACCCAGAGAGCAGAGGAAGAGCTTTTTTTGGTTCCTTTCTGATTGGTTATCACTTTGGAGACCTGAGATACATATTTCCTAGGAGCTTTTCATGACTTGCATGGTAGGTAGATCTCTATTAGATGGTTGAGCAGGGTTCAAATTCCTGGTTGGGAACAATGGCCTCTAATCACCACTAGCACATGAAATTTCTGCATGTTGCAATTTCTTGCCAAGTCGTTCACTCTGACAGAAGTCAGGTGATGTTTGACAATTTCTGGAATGAGCATCAGCGTTGTAGTTATTTACATGCTACCACTAAAACCACTTTGTAGTGTCTGTATCAGGGAATTATCTTGAGGGGGTTTCCTTTCAGATATTTGATTTAGAGCCAACTTGGAAAGAAATGCACTTCTAATGGGACAAAGTGATAAAATTGATTAGGAAAAAATAAAATAGACATAAATAAGACAGAACTCTGAAGTAAACTGACTTGCATTGTGGCATTTGGAATTTTTCATATTAACATTAATAAAACAGATATATTTTTTTCCAGAATTTATAACTACATGGTTCTAGATATACATCAGGAAAGACAAATTTGAACCATCAGTTTTAAGCTTAGATTTCTTTTGAATATGTACCGTACAGAACAGTCTTCAATAATGTGAGCAATACCTACCTCCAAGTAATAAAAAAATAGTGTGTCTTGCTAAAATGTTAGGAGGCACATAATCTTTAATGAACTGTATTTTGAATTGTATGTGCTAGAGGTTGGGATATAACAAATTAAGAAATACAGCTCTTAGGCATCCAGCTCCTAATGCTGTCTTAATACTTGTGAATCTTTTTTGCTGCCTATATTTTACTCATAGTGAGAAAGCAGTTTTCCTGGTGCTTGCTCATCAATGTAAATAAATGTACAAAACAATAGGTATCTTTCCAGTTGTATTTCTCTCTGATTTTGACCACCACTGTGGAGAGCTTTTGCAGAAAAAGGAGAGATCTGAGAAGCATACAAAGAATAGAAAATCCTACCCTACCCTACCCTAGTTCACAAATTCTCACTTACTTGAGTTTGTGGCATCCATAGCAACCCAAGTCAAGTGGCTTTAGATGTTACACACTTACGGTTCCATTTTTCTTAACCAACAGCTTATGCCACACTCCTTTCTAGTCTTCATACATTTATTTGAATTTTATGTCTGTCTGGTGCTACTGAAAGAAGTCCCCAGTGTGTCTGCAAGGAAAAGGTGAAACTGCATTTGAAAGGAGCCTGCCTGCTTGAAAAACTTTGTAATTTTTACTTGCATTTCCTTGAGGATTTTTGCTGCGAAGTTTCTTGTCAGTGGCTAGATCTGTAGGGAAAGTAAGCTAGAGCTACTTCTTTATAGGAAAATCACAAAATCTGGGTTGTTTGACTTTTGGGAGGCCTGCCTTGCTTTAGAAATACTGCCTTCTGATATTAATTTTTTTTTTTAATGAAGAGAAAAAATTCGTGGGATAAAGGAGGAGGAATGAAAGATGAAAATAAGTTTCTTGTCTTACAGTTTTTGGTCATTTCTAAAGGACTAATATATTGTCGAACCTTACAGTATCCATTGGAAAAGAAACATTCTTTCACAGGCTGTACTCAGGACAAAATATTAAGGAGGGATTAAACAATACTGCTTCTACACACCTAAGGAGACTTCTGTTACAATCAAGAAAGTGAGCCATGGTAATTGATACTATTTCTATCAACCATCTGAAAACACTACTTGCATTAATATCTACTGATCATCTTGACAGTGGTCACTCTGAGAGCTTACTTGCAAATCTTTCTATGGTGTTGCCCCTTAATACAGCAGAACTTTGGACTTTAGCCACAGGAATTTAGCTTTGGCACTAATTCAGAGAGTTTCTAGACTCCGTCATGATCAGCCCTTTGCACCCTGGATTACTGTCCTAATCCTATAAAATAGAGTATCCTATTTGAAAATGTAACTTGTAGCGCAGGTACACAGCTGTCCTGTCATGTCAGTGAAAAAAAATACATTTCACAGAAGCACAGAACAAGGCAGGTTGGAAGAGACCACAGTGGGTCATGCTAGGGCACATGGCACAGGATTGCATCCAGATGGTCCTTGAATGTCTCCAGTGAGGGAGCCTCCACAACCTCTCTGGACAATCTGTTCCAGTGCTCAGTCACCCTCACAGTAAAGAAGTTCTTCCTCACATTCAGGTGGAATTTTCTGTGCACGTTTCTTCCTATTGCCTCTGGTCCAATTACTTTTCACCACCAAGAAGAGTCTGGGTCCATTGTCTGACACCCTCCCTTCAGATATTTGGACACATTGGTGAGGTCCCCTCTCACTCACCTCTTCTCAAGGTTGAACAGGCCCAGCTCCCTCAGCCTTTCCCTGTAATAGAGATTCCCCAGACCTTTGATCAGTGTTGACCCTTTAATATGTTATCTGTAGATGTCAACAGATATGTAGATTTCATATGTTGATAAAGTCATCCGCTTTATTTATAGCTTTACTTATTTAGAGCTTTTCTATAAGACCAATAAATAACACTAGTTTATAATTATTTGATTCAATGATAGAGAAGTTTCATTTAAATAAATTGTGCTAGCAGTGTTGAATTGCACCTGGGTGAATGTAGAATAAAATTTATAATACCAACTTCAAAAGACACTTGAGTGGGTCATGGTTGATGATATATTATAATTATGTATGTGAGAAGGAAACATTACAATAATAATCAAATACTGATACTTAATCTGCAATTCTAACATGGTGCAAGCTCAGGTGGAATGCTCTGTAAAATTGGTTTGGTTTGATTTCAAACTTGGAGAAAACTTAACGAGCAAAAATAATTCTCAGAAAAAAACCCCACTGATTCTGTTATAATTTAATAATTTTAAAAGTTTAGGAAAGTGGCTTTTCAAATTTAATCTTCAAAGTTCTGTATCTGTGATGATTGCTTATAAATGAACAGCTGCATCTTCGTTGCCACAGGCTTAAATTAAGGTCCCAAAGTCCCATAGGTTTTGAATTCCATAGCACGTTAATAAGAAACATACAAATATAGAAAGGCTCATGTTCTAAAACTGAGCACAATGCATGTAATATTCATGGTTACTAAGGCAAACAAAAAACAGCATTACACCAAATGCTGCAGTGAAAAACAGTGTAGAAATTAAAAGGACTAAATAACTAGGTTCAGAATAATCAATAGTCATGTGGATTTTTTTTCACTTATCTTGTATTTGAAAACTTACTTTTAATGCCATCTGTATATCTCATAATTTCATTATTCAATCTAAAATAGCAACCATTTTTTAAGGAGTTTTTTTCCTCTTTCTTGTTCAATTTGTCATTGATCTATTAAATAATACTTTCTTTCTTTTGTGATGCCTAAGTACCTCAGTTGTTACTTGCTACCTTTTTTCCTATTGTTTCAATAATTTGACCATATCTAGAACTATATAGTCTGCAGTATGTTTTCTTAGGAGTGGTACAAAAAGCTGGGAATAATTCAGGGATTGAGAGCTATTGAGTGCTATAATTGAGAATTATGATCTCATAAGTTTTCCTACTTGAGTATAACTGTCTTGAATACAATTCAGAGTGATCTTGATATCAGAATGTGTCATGGCACACAAAAAATTCCACCATGTGTTCTGAGCAGGAAATGCAAATTCAGTAGAAGTAAATATCCATTTTCTATACTTGACACAGTATAGTTGCTCAGTACTCTGGAGGAGTTAGAGTTGCAAGACTTCATCTAAGGACCTTTGGGGGTTTTTTAATAAATACATTTCTAAGGGCACCATTTGTGACTGTAAGGAAGGTTTACCCACTTCATGGAAAGGCAAAGTTCAGAATGTACCAATCCTAGTTTATCAAAAAACTACAAAAGAGCTAAATAGACAAATGCATAGTAGTTGAATTTTGATTTTTAATTACTATATGCATATATTATTGCTTCTGAATGATGATTAGGACAATTTTAAACAAGACACATGATTTGTTTGATCAGTCTCAGTGTTACCTTGCCTGATGTTTTTGTGAAACAACATTGGACCCTTTATAAACATGATCAGCATTGGACAAAGAGGTGAACTTCTCTCAGATAAAAAAATTCTTACATCCATTTAAAAGTTAAGCATCTTTGGATTGGAGAAGGATGCTATGAAATCCTCTGCTAAAGGAGGGCATTCCTTTATGCCTGTATTTGCTGTCCCCAGACAACTTTGGGGAAAGCTGCTGTCAGAGACTGCATCTTCCTGCCTTAAAAAAATGCAAATCTGTAGGGGAATAGTCTTTAGTAATTCCAGCTTAATGAAATTACATGGATTTTTGGATGTTATTTTTGTCATGATTCTGACCTTGCTTTTTCCTATGAGAAAAAGAAAATTTAAAACTGCATTTTGTATTGTGCAGGAATAAACAATCCATGGATTAAATGGTTTGAGAGAAGATTTAAAAAATCTAATTAGGCTGATAAATTCATTTTAAAATGGGCAAAAACAATTTCCTTGACTTAAAACAAAATCTCAGGAATGATCAAAGAGTAAGGATTCTACTGCATTTGGGTTTTCCCCCATTTTAGGGTGTATTAGTCCATCATTAAGCTATTATACATATTTTATAATACTCCATGTTTTGTTAATGCTGAAAAAGATTTCAGAATGAACAGGAATTTCATTTCTATTTTGGGCTGGTTTATTAGTTTTGAGGAGAGAAATCTAAAATTAGGTTTGGAGAAAAACAGGCAGATTTTAAAGCCTGTCATAATTCTGATACACTTGGTCAATAACAGTATTAGGAAAATTCTCCACGCTGGTAAAACAGAGGCTATGTTGTTAGTAATAAAGCTTTTTTTCAGCCTGTGCCTTGTTCTGAGTAGGCACAAATTGAAATTAAATTTCTTTCAGAAAAGAATGTTGCTGTGTATAGCTGTGAAATACCATCTCAAAATTTACAAGATATCAGTGGATGTTTTTCACTTTGTTTATTCTTGTTTCTGTTTGTGATTAGAAACTGCTTAGTGCAACTTTTTTGTTTCTAGATTAGAGTAAATGCTTTGTGCTAGGCTTTTGCCTTGAAGGAGTGCACAACTCTTCATTTATGGTTGTTCATACTGGAACCTGTTTCACTTGAGAGAGCAATTCCTAATATCCTTTGTATGTATCTGTACCCAGAAACATGTGCTAGACATATTTCAAATGCCTGTATCAAAAAAGGCATAAAGCATGGCTATGCTTATATGCAATCATTCTTCTGACCAAAAATTCTTGAATTTAAAAAGTTGAACTGTATTTATTTTGGGATATGTTTATTCTGTGTATATTTGGGTAAAAATGTATGACTGACTGGTAGGCATTTTGCCTTTGTAATTTATTTGATTTGTGCCAGTTCTCCTCCTGCCTTTTCCTCAACTTTTGCTGTTTCCAGTCAGTTCTCCTGTTAGACAATTTAGTCATCTCCTTTTGTGTTAAGTAGTGTTAGTTAAGTGTCATTAAGACTCTTCAGCTGCCAGTGCTTTGGATATACAATTTTTAAAATTAATCTTCCCATTCCATTTGTTTATGTATAACACTTTTCCTATTGTGAAAATTTAACTATTTTTCTGTTTCCTGACACTTAAAATGCATTCTTGAAAATGCATGTTGTTAGCATTTAAATTACATTCCAAATCTTAGCAAGCCATCAATACTCCACCTTTTCCACAGATTAACATTTTCTAGGTCTTCTCTCCAAAAGACACCTTCTTTTTTTTTTTTTTTTTTTCCCCAAAAGAGATGTGTGAGCATGGCTAGTGAATAATGAAGATCTGAAAGACTCCACAAGTAATTAAGATTTGAGGGCAAGAAAAAGTAATTATCTTTATAGGTGGCAGGTAATTTTGGGGTAAAAAAAAAAAGAATAGGCAAGGGTTGTTAGGTCCCTCAGGCACATAAACGCTTTATGGAATTTTCACACCCTTGTTCAGCTTAACGTACATTACTGCCATCCATTGACTTGCTAATGAATGTGAAAAATTGTACTTTATTTGAATAAATTATGCCATCTGAGCCTGTCACAATAATATTAAAAAAGCATATCAGAGCACTACCACCTACTCTGATGGCTGTTATTTCTAGGGATAAGAGATCATAAGTTTTTGTTAGCATAAATGCTCTTTAATAATCCAACTCTTGCTGGCCAGTGTGATCCTGCTGCAGGAGTGCCTATCCCAGATGTTCTAAACCATGTAGTACCAGGTGGTATGGGATCTTTGGAAGAGTGTCAGTATTAGTCTCTTCCCTCAGCAGAATTACTGAGCTTCAACTTCTTTCCTGTAACAAGAAAGAACTTCTGCAACTGGGGGGAAAGGGGAAGAGCAGAGGGATGGTGACTGCACCCTCCCTCCTCCCCATCCCCAACAGATGTACCTGCAGTGCTCCTCTGCTGCTGACTTAGAGCTTTATGAGCATCCCTGGTTTAGTTAGAGAAGGGAACAGACTTAAAAGATTGTTGAGAGAAGGGCCATTCTTGGTACAGAATTCGTACAGGTAGTTAGCACAGATTAGGTACCATTCTTGAAGTTCTCATTCCTCATTTTTAAATTTGCTGCCATCCTATAAAAATGAGGTCTCCAGCAAATAGAGAAAGGAGACTATTTCACATGTATTTGTATCTGTAGAGAGTCTGATTTTTAGAGGTGAACTTGTCTTTTGTTGCCTATTGAGGAGAATAGTCAGTGAGGTTCTTAATTCTGTAACGTTTTTCTTGCACAGCACAGCAGGGCCATGGAGGACTATCTGAGCACCAGTGACTTACTCAGATTAATTAGAAATTCCAGCCCATGAGATGACTCATGAAAAGTAGCTGTGGAAAAACTCTTATGTCTTGGAGTCCTTTGAGATGCAGATTCCTTCCTTGAAATCCAATAATAAAAATAATAAACACATTGAAATCTTGTACCATTTGTATAAGCATTAAATTATCACATTATTCTTTTGAATAGTTGAAAATACTCACAAAATGACTGGCTTTTTAAAAAGGCTCCTGTCTGGCTCAATCAGTACTGGCAGATCTTTTGTTCACTTCATCTGATTCTCATTGGTACTGAACTTCCCAGGGCCATTATATCTACCTTGGCTATTTTAAAAGTAATTTTGTACAAGAATGAAAATAGTTCAGCAAATACCTGTGAAGCAGGAATTTTTCAGTGCTTAAGAAAAAAGAATGTGAAGCTATAAAAATAGAGAAAGAACAACTGTCATCCAGTGCAAAAAGTTGTGAAAGAGTCCTATTTAGAAACAGTTCTGCCTACATAACATTTTTTACTCCTTTTTATTGTAGACATATGATATGACAAAACATTTATGAATTTATATAAATCTTCTGGTGGGCAGAAATGAGTGTGACATTGGTTTTTGAGGAAAATATCTCTTTATTAAACTTCAATTTACCTCTTACAACACCAAAATCATTTTACATAATGCTTTATTCCTACATCCAGGTAATGTTTTTGATGTTGCTATATTAATTGTTATTGCTTTAGTAAGAAGAGTAATTCACTATTTATGGTGTATAAATAGGAAAACAGTATTGTGTTATGCATGTATGTAGTGAGCCTTTGAGGAGCCCTCCATGTTACCTAAAGTAATACTTAAAGTTCCTTGTATAATTAAGAGTGAGAACTTATCTTTTTGGGATGATTCCATCTAAAGGTAGAGGGAATGCACTGGACATCCTTGTCTTTCTTAACCGGCTACATTGGCTAAGGGCATAAATTCTAGAAAACCAAATATAAGGGAGATTAATCTCATTCAGAGAAAAATCAGCAGGACATGCTATGGAAGGGTTACAGTCTGGTGATCAGGAAGGAGCTGGGAAGACAAAGAAGAATAAGTGTGACATAGCAAATGTTTGAGCAGTAATCAGAAACTCTTCTTACCATATATACTCTGAACTGGAGTCTGCTGGTGGGGAGCTATGGATTTAATTACAAATACAGCACATAAAATCTACTATGAGCAGAACATGGAATTAGACTAGCACTTATATATGAAAAAAGAAGTAGGTAGATACAAAAAGAATGTGGTTTGTGTTTATATGGGCCCGTTCTGGATGTATGCTGTAATGACTGCAACACAAGGGGAGCTCATCCTGGTTTTGAAAGAACACTGAGTCTGAAAACAAAAGGTGTGTGTATCCTTGTCTCTCTCCTCAAATTTCTGGATTACTATGCAGAATACTTCTAATGATATAGCATGTTTCTTTACAGTTTATTCGTACCTGTAATTACTCTTGCTTCTAATGTTTGCCTTGAACACTATAGATAAAGGTGATTTCTTGCAAGATCATGACTTAATTTAAAAAGCATTCATTAGTAATAAGCATACGCTTGAAAAATCATGTTCCCCTGATCACTGTCAGTGTTTACCTGCAATATATGGGCAAAAATATACATGCAGTGTATTTTAATAGAATTTCTAGTCTAAACTTTAGTATGGCTCATTTACATGAAGTTTGGTATTTGCTTCCTCCAAACAAATAAATGTCCATGATTGTATTATGTGATCTGATTTCTTGAGCAGCTCAGCTTCTCCAGGAGGATTTTCCAAAGCTTTTCATAGGCTTTTAAACTATGGAACTTGAGAAAACTTAAGGAGAAAACCTCCTTGGTGATTTCAGCTGTTACCACTCTAAATTAAAAAATGTATCAGTTCCTACAATTTCTCAGAGTGCATATTTTACTGTTTAAATGAGTGGGTTTTTCCCGTTGGTTGGTAATTGTCATGTAGGAGGCATTATGAACAAAGGTTCATATTGCTATAACATAGTATAAAAGCAGTAATTGTAAAGTGAACATTACTTTGCAGGAAAAAATAGTCTCACACTCTTTTGTTAATAAAAAAATTCATTCCAGATATGTTGAAAAACATATGCTATTTCTTTTCTTTCTGTTCTGTGGATCCCTTCTAAAAATAATGTCCGTTATTTTCTTTTCTCCAGCAGATATGGTCTTCTGGTAGTATTGTGCGTGCTTGGTTTTAATGAGCTTGAAAGTTTTACTTGTCATTGACTTACACATTTTCACCAAATTTCACTACTGGATTTTTAATAAATGTTTACTTATTTACATGGTTACTGATAAATAGTAGAAAATAGTAACTCTGTGCAATATTCCAGGCACTGATAATCTGAAAAACACATGATGAATAATGAAATTCTTGTATTCCATTATTAGAAAGTATCATAATGATGAGCCCATTTCCGTTGGAAAAAAAATCAGAAGTATGTTGAAGTCCATCAACTATATTACCACTGTTAAGAAAAATCAAAGCAGATTTCTTTTCATTAGCAGAGAGTACTATGCAATTTGGGGCTCATCAAAACTCATGTGATTTTTTTTTTTTTTAGGGAGAACATGTAAATAGCAATGATTAAATTGATTTATTTTGTATTTTGTTTAAATTCTATGTTTTATATTCCCATTTATATTGTAAATATTATGATGGACTCAGGTGGATTTTGTTTGATTAAACAGTAGTTCATTTGTTATAGTTAATTTTACAAATAATATATTAAGACAAAAATTCCACAAACAAAATGGATTAAAGTATAGTGCTTCTGTCTATGGTTTGAGGGCTTTCTTATTTCCAGTGCTTTTTTTGTCCAGAAGCATGCTTTCCCAAAGCATAGTTAGAGTATGTTCACGTTCATTGCAGCCATTTGGGCATTAATTTGTACTCATACTTTCTCTGTGAGTGTTTCTTATCCAAGTAACACTTCTACATAAACCATAGCAAAAAACCCAAAACTCTGGCCTTTCCCTTTGGTTTTGGAGACATTTACCACCATTTGCAGTGGAAGTCTTTATTTTTAATTAATAACTCTTAAAGAGAAGTAGTTGCGCTCCTATAGTTGCACTATACATGACAGTCTAGTAATAGTAGTAATTCTTCATCTGTCTTTATGTAACTAAGTTTCTGGGAGATCGTCATCACAGCTGTAGCTGATACAGAACAAAACAGTTTATATTCAAGAGATTGTTTCTTTGTAAGATGACTTATCATCTTTTCTAAACCTTTAATAATGATGAGCTTTGAGGTTTTTTTTCATTTTCGTGCTTTCTCTCTCACATGGGAATAATCTGTTTCTTGAGTCATAACTACATTAAACCTGGATTCATATAATCCAGTCTTGTTACCAAATCACAAAAGATTGTAGACTTCCTTTCATATAACTCTGAGGAATCATACATTTCATAAGTTTTGCAGAATTTTTAAACTTGATCCATTTCAATATCTGAGTTTTAGTGAAAGCTGTCACCTCTTCAATTACAGTAAAACAAATTGATATATATGTGGGTGTGAATAGGTATGTGCACACATATGTGCAAGGCTGTCCAGATGTCATACCTAAAAGATGTGTTATTAACCTGAGTTCAGCTTCCTGTGAAAACACCCTTATTTGTGTGAGTGTCCTGTGCAAGCAGTTCCAACGTTATCTTGTGTGGATGAAAACAAGAGCAGACCATCAATGCCCTAGAATTTCAACCAGCCCTTGTTTCCCCTTTCAGTTTGGGAAGTCTGGGATCATCAGGCTCTGCTTTGGGAGACACCTTTCTGTCAGTGAGGAATATGGTACAAACTCTGTGTTAAGACCACTTAATTCTCTGTTCAGAAACAAGGTAAAAAGGAGAGAGAAATAGGAGGAACTGAAGGACAAAACTGTCCAGTTGAGATTGCTGTAACACTTCACATATCTGTGGGATGTTCTTATATGTTGCATTTAAGACTGTACACTTTATCATTTATATGACAAAGTTTTTTTTATATGTTATGTTGAAGACCCTGTGAGATACTTTTAATGCATTTGAATTAAAAAAAAAAAATATTTTATGATTTTCGTTTTCTGAGGCTTTATGCAAATGTGCAGTGGAAGTGTTATATCCAATAAAGAGTTTATCAGAATTTCATGTTAAGCAAGTTACTGACAATTTTTAGTTTGCTTGGGAATAGTGTCTAAGCACAGTCCTATTTTACCAAGGGGTTTACAAGATCAGGTTTTGGCTGAATCAGTCTGTGTGGTGTTCTATAGAATCCTACTCTAACAGCCAGCTGATCATGGGTCACAAGAATCCATGTATGGGACATTGGGTTTAGTAGAGTGCTGTACTGGGAGTTGTCAAACAAAAAGCTTAATGTAAATGAGCAGATGAGAGATTGTAGTGCAGCTTTCACTTAGTTAAGGTTTTAACTTTGGCTTCTCTCACAGGTTCTCCCTTTTAGTATCCAAGAAATTGGCATGGTACACTGGAAAAGTACTAGGAGATTTAATTAGTGGATGCATTGGGACTACCCTGGGCTGCTATTGCATTGTGCTTTTTAGGTTTTCAAATTCTCTTTAAGATTGACAAAAAAGCCCAGTGTAAAGTTTATAGAGTCATATAAATGCCAGAAAGGCATTCGGAAAGGTGCCATGCATTCCTCAAAACATTTCAGCTGAGAAATGCTTCTTATTTTCCAAAGACACAGCAGCACATTTACCATTTAGTGAGCATTTCTGTGAGTACAGAAAAACTCCTACACATTGAATCAGAGTCTTTAAGTAAGCATTTTAAATTTTAGTGGCAACCATGTATAGATGTGTGCCACTTAAGTACAGAAATGCAAACATCAAAAGCATCAGGATCATTTATCCTGTTGCATCTCCTGCCATTTATTCTAATGGTTGCTATAAAAGCTGTATCAGCTGTCCAATAAGTAAATAACATTCTCAGAGAAAAATCATGGTCCATTGTTTGGAAGTTGTTGAAGAAATCAGTGTGGTGTCCAAGAATATTTGCCAGAAGTAAAATTATAGATAGTTACTAGAGGTAGGAGGAAAAATGAGTTCTTAAAATAAAGTTATTGCAAGCCTGTTTATGTTTTAGTCCTAATTTATTAGATATCAAAAGAGTCTTTTCTCTAGTTTCCTGTAAATTGTGTGATGCCTGGTGATGATTTCACTTTTCCCTTTCCTATGGAACTGTAGAGAAAAAAGAAATATTCTAAATAATGCCATGTAAAAAAAAGGGCCCAAAAATGCCCTCCTCTAAACTAAACAAAATAAACTAAAAACAAACAAACAAACAAACAAAAAAAAACCCAAACAACAAACAGATAAAGGTTTCCTTTTTTCTCTTATGGTTTTACAAATATTTTTTTTTGGTGAGTGTACAGGCAGGGTATTTTTGTGCAGTTAGATTCTGCCTCTTATTTGATAAGAAAAAGTTAAACCCCACACATGCAACTTGAATTTGCATTCTAATATAAGGGGAAAGAAATGACACTGCACTTGCTGAAGAGTAATTTGAGACCCTTAGGGGAAAAAAAAAACAAAACAAAAGATTGTACAAACAGCAGCAGCATGTCTTTAGATATTTTTTTCCCAAAACATTCAAATTTCTACTATGGACTTTGTTATTATTAAACATAAATAAAAACATTTTTCTGAGTTTATTTAATGTACAGGGATGATGATTGCATCTTCTACATTTAGCCATTATCTGTGTGAAAATTATTCTTCTCTTGTATATGTTTTGTATCTTCATATATTAAAGGCAGTGTACAATACATGAATTTAGTACCTAATTGAGTTGTAAATAATTTTTAAAAAGAAAATAATTTTATCTTATTTATGCTTACACAACATAAATAAGGGCAGTGAGCTTTGGTCGTTTGATTTTCTGTGTCAGCTATTTCAAAAATTTTGTCTGTATTTTAAATACATATTTTGAAAATCATATGACAAAAAGTATATATATATAAATGGCTGAGCTTTTATTCACGGAAATGTGAAAAAAGGATTGAATAAAATCGTTAACTGAAAATTATGAGCAATTTGGCACTTTAATGCATACACTAAAAGTTTCACCAGTGTTAGTGATTCCTAGGATTATTTTTGCTATACAGGTTGGTCATGTAGCTGGCAGTTTTTCTTATGCGTAATTCTTGTAAATTATTGTACTCTAGTATCGGAGTGAGAAGCTGTTACAGTTGTGAAGGAATATGACAGCATTACTTCAAAAACATTTAGACAATTCAAAACTTCCTGGGTTTACAATTTCTCCGCATTTTTAACTTTTAATTCTTTTTGCGCACGTGACTATCAAAGCAAATGTGCAGTTTCAGACTTTAACTTTGTGTGAGGTGTGTTGCACAATTTTATTTTTTCATGGGACAGTGATTTCTGCTACTACATCCCAGTTTATGCATACTGAAATGTAGCATGTTTGGTCTGTGGTATTACATACGGCATATTTTTATTATGCAGCACCTTCCAAAATAACACGGATTGCAAAACACCCTTCAGTCACTTAGGGTCAAGTCTCCCGACATTGCTGTTTAGCACGGAGTGTTTTCCATTGAGGGTTTTGACAGGAGCCCTCCCTGCTGAGCGCTCTCGGGATGCGCTGGGGCGGCTGGCCCGTAACCCGAGCTGTGCCTTGTTTCCGTGTGTTGTCTGCAGAGCCGGAGAACACTTGCATTAGCTGCATTGATCAGCCCACCTCGCAGCTCATCGTTTAGGAGACAATTAATACTACCTTGTAAGGGCTCCCCGGAGCATTTCCTTGGAGCTGGATTGCTTTACACAGAAACCACAGGCGATGTTGGCAAAAGGGGAGGGAGCCAAGTAGGGAAAAGAAAAAAGGCATTAAGAAAGCCTTGTCTAGTTTCACTTGCTGTGGTGACTTTCTCTCATGGCAGTCAAACTCCCTTTTCTGAGAAAGCATTTGCAAAAGAAAATTAGTTGTATTTTGAGGCTGATTTGTTGAAAAGATGCTGTAAGAGGTCACAGAAATATTTTTTAAGTCTTCCTCTTGAGAACTATGCATTTGATTGGGAGACTTCTATAACTTGCAGTTAAGAGTGTAAACATTCTAATTTTATAGTAAGGATTAATAATCTGACATATTTTGAAGTATTGGTTGACATGTTTTAATTCTAATATTAATTATTTTTAAATAACATTTTGATAGACAAAAAAATAATATAAAGTATGTTTCTTATTCTGTCTTTTTTTGCTGTGGTGCTTCTACTAGTGTTGAATTTCAGTATTGCCTGATACTTAAGATAAAAATCAGATTTTAAGTGATTTTATGTGAATACATTATCTTAAGAGCAGGTAAGGCTCTTGGTGTGCTTCTTCATCTTTAGGTTATAAAATATTTAATATTAGAAATCATTCACAGAAGCAGGTGAAGAGCATTAACTAATAAAACCCAGCCGTTTTTTTGGAAATTCCTAAGGTTACCGTACTGTTCTCTTGTTAAAGTCTGTGTTGCACTCTTATAAGGAGCGTATCTTAAGATGATAAAAGCTGATTATATAAACATAAAATTGATAGAAAGGGAATTTTAAGGAGAAGGTTGCTTCCCACTCTTGTACATTAATCTGTGTGATTCCATGCAGGTTCTACAGTGGAAATGAGGCCAACCAACATGTGGTGAATTTCAGAAATTGTTGAAAATTTGTATTTGCCACATCATTACATTGTCATTTTCATTTTAGGTAGAGTGAATGAATTTTATGTGAGAAAAGATTAATTTGTGTCCTTATATCAATAGTATTTACTAGGCGTATGTCAATGAAAAATATTGCTTTATTTATTTTGGTGCTAATTCCATGGCTCAGATTTGTTATTTTGCTCTCCCTCTCCATAGTCTTGAAGTACAATATGGACTGACATAGAATAGAGATATGTATCTGGCTTATCTTTGCAACACAATCAGTATTATGGTACTACTATATTTTTAGTAATACACCAATATCTTGATAGTTCATTTTATGATTGTCTTTTGTTAATAAAACTGTTCTGCTGATATTTGAAGACAACAGTGAGGTGATGAATACAAAAAAAATTGTGTATGATGGAAGTGTAAAGAATATATTTTTGAAAGTACGGATTATGTGAAATTTGAAGGCAGTTTTACTTGAGCATGTAGGTTGTCTTATATTGGTATTCCTGCAGAATGAAATTGGAAACTACAATATTCCTTTTTAAGTTGGTTTTGAGGGGTTTAGGGAGTTTTATTCCAGCTCCTGTCAGATCCTGTTTTTTAAATCAAAACTGATTTTCTGGAACCTATTTAAGTGGTTTGATATGTGGAATACAGAACATGGATTGTTTCAGTGAAGTATCATACTCCTACCCTTAGGATTGGTACTGGGAGGTTTTATATTTGTTTAGTGAAGATGTATGAAACTGTAACCCAATATGTAAAATAGCCCTTTTTGCAATAAAGTCATATAAAATCATCTAAAACCAGTCTTATCATTAAAAAAAACAAAACAAAACAAAAAAAAAACAAAAACAAAAACAAAAAAAAAAAAACAACAAAAAAAAACCACCAAAAAAAAAAAAAAAAAAAAAAAAAACCAAAAAAAAAAAAAAAAAAAAAGAAAAACAAAAAAAAAATCAAGGAAGTATTTTCCCACAGTTCTGCATCCATCTTCAGTCATCCTGTAGATGTTTTTAAATAAGAAATCAATAGATAAGAACTGGTGTTGATTTTTTGTACCAGAAACAGAACAATTTCATTTTGGAAGAAGGTTATGAGTATTCTGACTGATGTTATCCAGGGTGATTTGGACAGTTAGTGATTGTGGGATCTACACCGATAGTTGTTTAAAATACCTTCACATCATCAGCGTGTTATTTTTCATTTGTACTTTCAGGGAGGTATTGCTGATTGGCGTTGCAGCATTGCCTTTGGGTGCCATCTTTGTGCCCTAACTGAAGCAGTTTGTGGGACCTTGAAGAGTCCACACCATTCAGATGACTTTTGGTATTTGCAGGTACTACGGAGCGGGTGTGTCTGATCCAGGGAACAGTCGAAGCACTAAACGCAGTTCATGGCTTCATTGCAGAGAAGATTCGAGAAATGCCTCAGAATGTGGCCAAGACAGAGCCTGTCAGCATCCTACAGCCTCAGACCACTGTTAATCCAGACCGCATCAAACAAGTGAGTTTTTGCTTGGGAATAGAGAGTCACAGCAGCTCCTTAGAAGCCTTAAAGCTTTAGTGCTGGAAGGGGTAAACATAACATGTTCTTTAACAAAATGTTACCTTAGACTTTATTAACTTGCTGATACTCTTTTTCCCTTGTACTTACATGTTCCGTGTTTCTCAGCAGTTCTTTTAGACAGTGTTTTATAAATTCCAATGCCATGCTCTGATGTGTTTTTTTCGTAAACTTTTCTTTACTGTATAAGGTGATAATAGACCTCTAGGTCTTAGTTAAAGATTGCTGAATTTCAATCTTAAATTGTGAACCCTATGTAAATCTTAAGTGTTACTAAAAATCACAGATTACCTGAATGTTCTCTACATTTATGTATATAAATAAAAGAGAAAAGGTAAATTCTTTTTTAGACCCTAAATTAGATAATTTAAATCTTGCCTGTAAGAACTTTAAAGCATAAGGATAATTCACTTGGGAAGTTTTTTACAAATTCATTTTATGTTATTTTTGAGCATTTTTTGCCTATTTTTTACTGGCTTCATTCATAATGATACTGCAAAAACTATTTGCAAGCTATTATTGCCCTTGTTCTTTATTCTTTGATTTTCCATACAAATTTTAATTTTAAAATTTTACTCTGTAAGGAGAATGGGAAATATGCATAATACAGGATTGAAAGTTATTAGTAAAATTTTGTCTTGTCTCTCTATCCTGTAAAGATTTTAGTTTCTCGTCTGTCCTATAGGGGAAAAGATTGTTTTGTTCTTCTATGCTAGTAAGGTTCAATTTCCTATAATTTGGTAACTGTGTGCAATTATTTTACTTTGTATACAGTGACATACACAGAATGCCTATATAAAGATGTTTTTTCAGCAGGATGAGTTTGCAACAGACTGCTTTAGATGGATGAAACTGTGCACAAACAATTTATATGCTTTCTAATATCTACTATTTTTTTTCTGTATGTGATAATTTTGCATACAAATTACTCTAGATAATTTATAAGAAAATACTAAAAAGAAAGCCCCCAATTTTATAAGATTAGTTTCTCAATTATTAGACATTAAAATGATTATGCCTGAAAGATAAAGATCTGAAATTGATCTATATTTTGAATGGATTTTCTGCTGATAAAATATTGGATTTTATGCCAATATTTCTTAATCCAGTGGGAAATGAGTCTTCTCTATTAGAATAAAAAGTGGTTTTCCCCTTTTGAAATGAAATGAAGCTAGTTTTTTAGGTAAGTCAGTAAGATCCTGAGAAACTAGATTAAAGAACTCTTTAGTGAAATGTCTGAATAATTACTCTGTTGTGTCTGAAGATGATATATCTTGTTGTCCACACTGTTTCTTCAGAAAATGTATTTGCAAAGTTGTTGAGGTTGTTTTTCTTTTATTTTGGGGACATGTTTTTTGACTGGTTGGTTAGTTTGGTTTGGTTTGGTTGTTTGTTTAGTTGTTGCTGGTTTTGGTTTTTTTTTTTTTTCCCTTTTTAATTTTTTTTCCTCTTCTTTGAAAGTTTGTTTAGTTTGGGGTCTGTTGGTTTGAAATGTTAAGTTCACTTAAATTCTGGAGGGGTGGATTAGTGAATGCAGTCACTGCTAATGAAGCTAAGACAGACTAAAGTGCAATGTATACTAGCTTTGCATCTTAAAATATAAATATATTACTTGTATACATACAGGAGCATAATATAACATCAAATATTTGGGGACATGCATGTGCATGTGTTAAACAATTTTAACCACAAGGAATTGTTTAAATTCTCTTTTAATGGTGCAATATCTGTTCATGATGAATTAATACACTCTAAATATTGACTCAATCTAAAATTGACTCAAACCTAAAATCTATTATTTTTACCAAGAGATGAAATTGTTAGCTTAGTTATTAGGTAGTATTTTCAGTTAATTAATCTGTCCTTCAGTGTCAGAGTATACTGTACCTTAATGAAAGATATAATACCTTGATTTAAAAATTTAGGAGAATAATATTTTATGAGAGGTTGCCGTGATTTAGAGCTCCAGTGTTCTTATTTTCTTGAGAGCACAAATATGACAATTTTATTTAAATTATTAGTAATAATTTAAATAAAAAACTTAATATCAGTAATTTTGGGTTGGTTTTTTTTAAATAAGCCTTATTATTTGTAATTTCTTCTTTTATGCAAAATTTTACGTGGTTCTTCCTGTCTTAGAATCTTGCCCAAGAACACTGGCACACAAAGTATTACATTGCAGATTGAAGAAAATCTAAAGTTATCTGAAAGAAAAAAAATTTACCTTCATTTAGGAACTCTAAAAATGTTTCAGTCAAAAAGAAGATGTAGTTTTCTCCCCATTAATAAATATACCAGTGGTTGAAGTCTTGCAAAGCCACTCATGTCTGTATGAGCATGCAGCTGTCATTTCTCTGTAGGAATTTCTCTGTCTTTGGCTGCTTTTTCAACACTCACCCTAGGGAAGGGAGCTCAGAAAGAAAATGTCTGGTTATAGATTCAATGAAGAAAGGCAGTATGTAAAGTCTTTGCTGACTACTTGAACTTCAGCACTTTCTGTTTTCTGTAAAGGCACGGACATGAGAGGCTGACTCTGGCCTGGCATCTCTCCTTACTAATAGCAATCACTCTCTGAACGTTCTGTCCCTTTAACTTCATCTTTTTCAGCTGCTGAAGATTTGAAAGCAAATCTATGTGCTTCCTTTTGAGCCTTCTCCAGTTTGTTTTTTTCTCTCTTCTGATCCTTTGGACTTATCAGTAGATACCAGGGAGTTCTCTCTTCCAAGCAGGTCTGATAGATGTTTAATTGACAAATGTTTGTATCTTTTATATCTACACAACATAGACCATCTCTGTGGATGTCAGCCATCTGCTATTTCTATAATATCATTAAACAATAACCAACTGGTTCCTATGCCCTTTTTCTTTCCAGAAACTGCTATGAGCATTTAGCCTCCTTTTCCTCTCTATTAATTAGTGTCATACAAACTCTTTCAAACCATATCATAACTTACAGGAACAAAAACATGTTTTCATAAAGATCATGAGCCTTTGTCTTTGTAATCAGCATCCAAAACTTTAAATTTCACCTCTAAATTAATAGCAACTCTTATGAACAATGGAAAAGGCTGCTTAAATCTGTTTTATCACCTACTTCAGAAATTATTACAACTTTTTTGTAGGCTAGTTACATTTTCCTTCCTGCTTTCAGTTGTAGCAGGTAGCAGATGCTGTAGCAGCCTGTCCAGGAAGCACATGGAAACAGAGATGGCCATTGCTGAACTGTGCATTTTATGGAAGGAAAGAGGACCTATCTTAAAGATAAGAGTGCTTCAGTCAGGAGTTCGCACTGTTTGGCCTTCTGAGATCCCTTCCTACCTGAATGATTCTTTGATTCTATGAAATGTTTAGGTCTTTTAAAATGTAGAAAAGGATTTAGAATTTCCTCCTCATAAATCAAGGAAGAAAACTTTAATGTATAAATCAAACTTTCATGTATAGAACTTCCAATTAAAGTTTTCACTGGAACTAGTTTCACTTCAGCTTTTTCAGTAGATAATTAATGTCTCATGAGTTAAATCTCTGTTTATTAATCATGGCCCCAGTTACTTTATTCAAAATCTACAAAAGTTATTGTTTGAACTCAGATTTGTAATTTCATATTCCTCTATTGAAAGCAACTTCTTTTACTCCAGAAATATTGATCAACAACAAAAGAGAAAGCTTAATCATTTTTAAATAAAAGCTTTTTCTTCTAATGCCTATATAGAACCTGAGTATAAGAATACACAGCTGAAAATATTGGCTTAAATGGAGGAGAGGGTTGTTGGTTTGGATTATGAGTTCTTCAGACTATAAAGGCTGAGTAGACTTCATAGAATCATGGAATGGTTTTAGTTGGAAGGCAAACTAAAGATCATCTAGATCCAACCCCCGTGCCAGGAACACTAGACCAGGTTGCTTTATCCAACCTGGCTTTGAACAGTTCCAAGTATGGATCATCCACAGTTTCTCTGGTCAACCTCTTCTAATGCCTCGCCACCATCACAGTAAGGTTTCCCTCTAATATCTAATCTAGATCTACCTGTTCCAGTTTCAAAACCTCATCCCTCGTCCAGTCCCTACTCTGCCCACTAAAACGTCTGTCCCAGTCTTTCCTATAGGCCCCCTTTAAGTGATGAAAGTCAGCTCTAAGGTCTCCAAGAAGCTTTCCTGTCTCTAGAATAAACAATGCCAATTCTCTCAGCCTGTCTTCAGAGGAGATGTGCTCCAGTCACTGATCATCTTTGTGGACCTATTCTGGATCTTCTCCAGCAGGTCCCTGTCTCTCCTATCCTGAGAGCCCCAGAGGTGGATGCAGCACTGAAGGTGGAGTCTCACTAGAGCAGAGGGACAGAATCACTTCTCATCCTCCTAGACACACTTCTGGTGCAGCCTAGGGTGCAATTTGCTTTTTGGCCTGCAAGTGTACATTGCTGGATTGTATTCAGTTCTTAATCCACCAGTACGCTCAGAGTCTTCCTTCCTTAAGAAACTGTCATTGGTTTCTTAAAAAGCCCATCCCTTATGAGAAACCTTTCTTTTCTTTATCATCCATTGAAGAAAAAAGTCTGTCACTTAGATGAATCTTACTAAACTGTAGAATATGAGAAAATTAAAAGTTTTCATTTAAATAAAAAACTAGTAACTTCATAAATCACAGTGTCATCTTTTCATCTAGTTAAAAACTTATCATAAACTTTTTTCTTTTGTGAACAGAGGTGAAAAACCCCACCAGTTATCATAGTTATAATAAGATTTGCAGGGGTCTTCACAAGATGCAAGAACAAAAAAAAGCTATTTAGTTCGGTATATTGAATCCAGTGGCAAAAGTTTAGTCTTCCATAAAAATATGTGTACTTTATCCTGTCTCTCATGTGCTTAATTCTGCTGGCAGATCACTAGTTCTATTTTCTGTTTTGTTTCAGCAGTGTTGAATATAATCTCAATATTTATGCAAAATTTTGTCTAGGAATGCAGTCAACTTTGTAGCTGTTTATTAACTCTTCTGTGCTTCAAAAGTGGAATGAGAATAGAATATTTTGGTGGGGGATGAACAGCAGCATTCAACTTCACATCAATTTTCAGTAGCATTTTGGTTCTTCAGAAAATTCTTACGTTTTCTCATACCTTCTGATGGCTTTGCAGTTTTGGTGTATCTTTCTGTATCCCAAAGTATCCCAGAATGAAGAGGTAAACCTTCTCTTCTAGAATGAATCTTAAACCCATATCTTATAGGATTTCTCATGGTTGTAACTAGTTACATACTTCAGTTTACTGTTATTTCTATGTAACAGCACCAGATCTCGTAGTAGTTCTGTGTAGCTGTGACAAGTTTTGATAAAGGAGGAGGTCCTCATTCTTTTTTTGTCCCTTTTGCTGTAATAGTAATTCTAAATTGTTCCTTTCATCCAGAGTTGCTCTGGTGATCCAGATGGAACCTGGTGGTTTGCTTCAGGCTTCTTATCCCATCTTGTCTTGGACAAAACATGAGATAATCTTTCTTCACGGTCATATTTAACCATACTTATTTCCTTTCTCAAAGTCAGGTTCCCAAGAGTTCATAAATACAGATGAGTTACCTCTTAGTCTCTCTATATTTCCCTATGCCCTGTCTCTTCTTCCACTCACAAACAAAACCAAATGCAAAGAGACTGAAATACAATCAAAAATTATTTGTTCTTTACAGAAATGAAAAGGTAGGAAGAAAAAATAGATCACTGAAGTCATCAAAGTAGCCTTTTTACAGTCTGAATTGTAAGCAAGTTATTAATCCTTTATCCAAATTATATTTTTTGAAATGTGTCATATATTCATACAGTCATCTCCAAGATAAGAATCTTCTGGCAGAGTTACAGATTAAAGGAGATCACAGCAGATGTGAAGAAGACTCTCTGTTTAGCAAAGCAGGAGTCTGTTAAGAAAGGTTTATCTCTGATATTGTTGAAAGCCTAGTAAGTCAGTCTTGTAGGTTGTTCAGAACAGTGGGGCCATGCAGTTCTCTATTTCATTTTAACTGCGGAAGGTCTTAAGATATTTAATACATTTATTTTCAAAGATAACACCTTTTCCTAAAGTGCATTAAAATATTGACTTAAGCAAATTAGTTTTATCACAGTAATTTCAGTGATTAAAATCACCAATATTAATATGTGCAGGACTGAAATTCAGTATTAGGTTAGTCTTAATAGTTATTTATTGAAGGTAATGTTATTACCAAGATCTCCTTTGTTTGGCAAGCTCTGTAGTGAGAAACTAGAAAATGGTAAGCTGTAAATACAGTCTCACCTTCACATTTAAATGATATTTTTTCTATGCTTTCATGTCTGTAACCCTGTTTCAAATAATATTTCATTTTCTGCCTTTTCTTTCTAGTCCAAAATATATAAATATACTAGTAAGTACTGAGAGTTAAGTTAATTGTCTCAGTACAGTTTTATTATTTATTACCCATGGTGTAAGTATTGAAATTTCTTTAGTATAAATATGTATATAAGGGTATCATATTGATCAAAAGAGTACTCAGACCTTTTGAAACACCATGCAGATGGACTGCATATAATCTATATTGCCATGGTACAGCTATATCTTCACTCTGTTAATCAAAAAATACCAAGAATGGAAGTGTGGTGATTTGACCATATTTCTGCACACCCTTTGGTGTATTGTGCTCCCTGAGAAAAGTCTCAGTATAATCAGTGCTTGAGCACAAAAGAGTAGTTTCAGAAGATGCTACAACTTAAATATGACTAAAATAGAATTTTATTTCTAAAATTAGGCTCCTTTTTAAGTACTTAAAATCTGTTTTCTCAAATACATGTTCTAGAAGGGTAAAGTTGGAACAAACACACTGTAACCTGTAACTCATTAATTGTCTCATAACTAGTAGGAAAGGTAATAGTATTTAAGAAAGCAGAGAAGTTTAATTTCATCATGGCTTAGATTATACTATTCAAGAAACACCTTAAAATAAACTCTGCAAGTTTTGGAAGTGGTGTGTGGTAGAAATTCTAACTTTTTTGTTCTGTATCATTGTCAGTAGCCAACCTGCAATTTCAGGAAATCCTCAATTACTGTATGGAAGTAGCAGACTCAAAAATTGAAACTCGTAATGTAAATTCACCTTACAATTTCTAACCTGTTTATACATCTCATTGTCAGAAAACTAACTACTAAATTTGACTGCTTGCTTAATGCACAAGATTTGCCAATTTAAAAGCAAAACCTCAAAACATTCTATGCTGCATAATAAGTCAGAATATTGAGTTCTATCTAACTTTATGAAGCAATTTTGCTGAAAAGTTTTTGCAAAGCAATTGAGACAGTGTAATACTTATCAGCCAGTGAAAATTCAATACAAACTCCAAATGCCTGTTTCTGGTGGAGACTTTTTAATGTTTGAAAAATCACTTCATGTTATTTTGATATGAGAGAAATAAATAGGTGTATCTTCAGAATTATATGGAAGCTTAAAAAGAGATTAATTCTTACAAAACACTGTCAATTATTTTATATATATATATGTGTATGTGTGTGTATATACGTGTATATATATATAAAACTAAAAGTAGTGTTAGTAAACAGTGTAAGAGAGAGATCAAGCCTCAAATACAAACAACCTGATAAACAAAGGAAAAAAGCACCAAAAACACGAGAAAAAAATAATTATTTTCAGTATTTAGCCTTTTTTTTAATAAAAGGTGTTTCTCGTAGTTGATTGTTGATTATTAATACAGTCTTTGCTTTTAAATTTATTAATCTGTTTTTTTCTGTTGTATTTTAAGCAAGCTTTTGCTAAAATAAATAAAGAAATACTTCTACTTAGTAGATGTTATAGTTCAACAGTCACCTGAAATGATTATTGCCACTCCCTTTTTCATCATGGCCATATATTTCTGTGCTTTAGGAAGATTGATATGCATTGAAATATGAGATGTTTCCAGTTTCTTAAATCATCTGTGGTATCAGTGATTGTCATTATCCAGTGTTGAAGTGTTCTACATATTTCCCAATAAATCCACTAGTTAAGTTTGATAATGACTGTGAAGAAGAAACTATTTTTCCTTTTAATAAGCAACCTAGCATACCAAAACAACATACAGTAGCATATGTGCTAGTTAGCAGTGGTGTTGATAACACAAACTATCAGTTTTCTGAAATACTTTAGTCAAAATATATTAACAATTTTTTTTTTCTTTTGGGGATTTCAGGATGGAAGTTTAATACTTAGCTATAATAAAGAAAACCGATTGGGAGTATAAACAATTTTCCATTCTTTTTGGTTGGGATTTTTTTGTTTTGTTTTGGGTTGTGTTTTTGTATTTTTTTCCTGTTTAGCCTTAAAAGATAAAAATCAGTTCATTGCAATTTCAGACTTTGGTAAGAGAAATACTGCATCATCTCACTAAAATCAGAAGTATAATTCTATATCTGAACAAGCTTAGCTGTGTACTACTGTGGAATCAGACACATCTTTTCTAAATAATTCTAGCCCTTCACAAATGGACCCCTCATGATGGTCCCATGTTTGGTACATAAAGACATGGGAGAATCCTTTATAATTGCCTTGATTTTTACAATGTGGGGTGCCTGCTGATCAATAGCAGTTTGCCAAGCTGCATACTTTTTATAAGGTCCTATACATGATATTATTTTCTACATAACCATCATGAAAGAGTCCCAGTTGGTGCTTAAACTGTTTTTATTGTTTTACAATGAGTAAGAAGTTGGAAGCACAAAATAGGGATCTGTTTCTTAAGGTTTTATTTTTCCTGTTTTGATTGCCTGTTTATGTACAAACTATGAAAAATGGATCTTCATACTGTTTAACATACATCTAAAATATTTGTGTGTGCATATGTACAAGCCCATATTTTGCTAATACATAACTTTATGCATTCACAGTGTCCCAGCTTTCTCATATGCATTAAGAGTTTTAGTGCAAAAGTATGTATACCTATTTTATGAGGGACTGTCAATGATTGTAAGTAACAGAACTGCTGAAAGTGTGAAATTTTGCTTTATTTATTTCTAAATAGTTTTGGTTAGTAACTATATTAGCATATGATAAATTCCACTGTATAGCACTTTAACACTTATTTCTTGACATAAAAATAGTGTAATTTTTGATATTTTATAATATTTATATATTGCAAAGATGTCACAAACATGCTTTGAATAAGTATTGTATGTTATGTTTTGAAAATTGGAATTTTACTTTTTTACGACATTTATAAAAAGAATAGAAGAGTTTTTCTGTCATGATCTAATACTTTTAAAGGAGAAATGTGTATATGAAATTTTTAAACAGAGCAGTGCTTTTTTAATATGTTCCAGAATTAATGTTAAGCATATGTATATTATTTAGAAAAGATTATCAATAAATATGACTCTTAATTCTTTTTTGTGTTTATTTTGAACACAGAACTATAATAAGCTGTTGACCTTTGCTCAACTAAATGAACGTTTTTAACACTAGTCATAAATATTTTGTAGTTATTTGTTTTGAAGGTATTAGTTGCATGTTCATCCATCATGAGATTGATGCTTACATTTTTTCACCTGCTTCTAGATTAAAAAAGATCAATGAATATTTTAGCAGTTAGAATATTGCCAGAAACTCGGTAGCTTCAGCGTAACTGTTGTAAGGTATGGAACACAGTTTGCTGGCTCCAAGTCTTATTGTAGAATGGTGCTTTATAAAGTGCCAGAGTAAATGTCTCAGCTTCTTTCAGACATTGGCCCTGTTTGTTCATAGACTGATAACTGTTTCTAGTGTGCTCATTGAACTTGCTGGAATTTTTGTTTACTTATAGTCTTCATTTTCCCCAAGAGGATGAGAGAGGAAAGAATATATTCCTCATGTGGTCAGCATATTTTTGAGTATTTATGTGAGTTCACCATCTTGATTTCAAGTCATGAATTTGTTTTTACATGCATAAGCATGCATATTTACATGCATTATTTATCCAATTGACTTTAAATTCCATTAAGTTCCAATGAGTAGGAGAAAGATTTTTGTCTTAGGCATTTTTTATTTCTTTTAATTTTCTAGTTATGTTATTTTGTTGGTTTATTTATTTTTTTAACTGTTCAGTCTAAGGCTTGTAAAGGTTGATTTGCTCCTGAACTGCTTTGTTCCCAGACATTGCCATCTTCCCCAACTACCACCAAGTCCTCTCCATCTGATCCCATGACCACCTCCAGAGCCAATCAGGTACAGTATCATCCTACCATCTACACCATACTTTTCACGGGTGACAGCTTGCAAACTGGAGAAAAAGATATGGTGGGTTAAGGATTTATTCGTTCATTCACATATATACACCCATAACCATAGATATCTAACTCTTGTTAGAAATTGGTAAAGTAAATGGAAAATATTACTTCTTTTAATTTGTTTTGGTGGGCTTTGTTAAAATCTCTGATGAAAGCAAAGTATCTTTTAAAATAGTTGGGTTGCTTTTTTTTTCCATTTGATAAATTGCAAGGATACAAAACTGGTGTGTTTGTAGACAGAGTAACTCTTGGTTTATATATGTTTGTGTATATATGCACACACGTATTTACTTCCTGGATCAGTTTTAAATTATAATAGAATTACCCCTAAACCCATGCTCAAATAGCTGGAATTCAACCCAGCAATGGCAAACAGACTTGTTAATTGCAGAATTTTGAAATGTGTTTGTGGACAGTAACATTATTTAAATTTTAATATTTTAAATGAAAATTTAATGGTGAAGAGTTAAGTAAAATTCAATCTCTCTAAAAACATGCTAAACACATCTAAGTTTAATTTATATCACATTTTAAATGCATAAACTGTCCATTTAGCAGCATGTTAATTCTACTGATTTTTTTTTATTTTAACTGGAAAAGTCCATGTCCAGTTGATTGTGTCCACAAATTATCATATTATCTTCGTCTTCCCTATAAAAATCGTAAAAAATTGCTACATACCATGCTTTTTAGAACTTATTCATGCTTAAAAATACCTTATTTATTTTTGATGTGCTGTTAAACTTAATGTACTTTTGTGTTTGAATAATGTAAGTATTTAGTATATGCTGAGTTCCCACAGTCTGTTCCCACAGCTGAATGTTGCTATCAGATCTTGCATAAATAACATCAAATATGAGAAAAGTTTACTTCACAAGCTAATTTCCCCTGAAAGTTAACACTGTTATTAATTACTGAATCTCTGATTCTTTTTGAACTGCTTAGAACTTGCTGGTATTTGAACAAACAATTTCACATGAACGGAAGCGTATTAAAGCATTATATTTTTGATCAACACATGACATTTATTGAAGGGAGTGTCAAATACAGAAAGTAATGGAATTTAGAAAGAAATTGTATAGATAGAGGCACTACTAAGAAAAATATAGGTTGTGATATCCTTGACTTCAAGACTTAAAAGCCTTCTTCATCAGCCTGCTTCCATTCCAGCAACAGTTACTTGGCTTCATCATCATTAAATGACAAAGATGAAATCTTTGCCAACACCTAGGGATGTTTTATGATCTCTGTTCAGCTTTTATTCTCTCTCTCTTAATTTTAGTATTTCGTTTATTTTAATTAGAAGGTTTTGAAAATGAGTGCAGAGATTGTTTTTTAAAGGGTTCTTATTATTTTTCTTTCACACTTTTTTTTAAGTATATCCTGATGATCTTTATTTAGAGAAAAAGGAAGAAATGCTTTTATTTACAGGATATACAATTTGAGCATGTTAATTAGCATAAGAGAAGCACCTACTTTGCATCTGTTCTATGAATTTTGTGTTATCAGAATTATAGTGTAGTGTATAAACTTTAAATGACCTTTCAAAGCTAAAAATACTTATGTTTATAGAAAGTTGTTCTATGAGAATATTGTCAAGTAATATAGCTAAATTCACAGGCTAAGTGACATGTATGCTTTGTGTCCTGTCTGTATCCCAAATTACATATTTTAATGCATTTTTTTCATAACCTGTGTTCAATTCTGTTTTCATACGAGTAATCAAGACCTTTTTTGAACAGCATCAAAACTGTATATATGATGAAGAGTAATGAGTTCCTTAATTGACTTTTGGAACTGCTTTTATTATTGACTATTGAAACTTGTACAGGTTTATGATTATTTTATCCCTTCTCATATTTTCTAGTGATTTCTAGCCATTCCAGCAGGAAGCACAAAGCACATGATAAGGCAATTAAGGCCTTTCTGTTCATTCTGGTGATAAGTGACGTCACTGGCAATTGTTCCCAGGCTGTAGTGGTGATTAGCATTCAGCACCAGGGTATCCACAAGTATCTGCACTGCGGCTGTCACATGGAAATAGGTTCCAACACAATCATCTCAAACCTGTCGGCAGCCACGTGAACTCCCAACAGGAGAGTATCAGAGAACAATAGTAAATGTTTGTTTTGAAATGTGGCTGTGTAAGATGGCTCTCAATAGAAAATAACCGTTCAGGTATGGGTTTGCTCGCAAGATGGTATATTATGATAACACAAGAGAGCTTAGTTAACTGGATGGATGTCAGGAAAGTCAGCGTTAAGGTGTAAGATGAGTTCACAGCACACTCTGTTGTGTGGATAAGGCAGCATATTAGGTTTAAGATCATTCAATTTTATGTAATGTTTTAATCATGAGAAGACGATATGTTAAAGATTAGAAGGGTGATTAAGCACGCTTTAAACAGTACTTTATGCTGGGTTGCTGTTGGAGTGAGATTTTTAAGCTGGGCTGGAGGACTCCCCCATAAGTCGTTGCAATTAGAGAATTGTCGAGTCTGTGCTTAGATGAGAACAGCTCATGTGAGCCTTGTGCTGTACAAGCATGTCAGTTGTGTTCCCCTGACAGAGCTTGAACAATTTCTAGACATGCTTTTTAATACAAGAAGAAAATAGCTCTGCCAACAGAGGTCAGAGGAAGCTAGGCAGGAAATCTGGCTTGTATTAGATCTTCCTTTTAATGACTCACTTTGTCTCCATTCAGATGAGGTCATAACTCTTTTGTATGGCAGTATCAGCTTTTGATGAATTGTTTTTGGAAAAATCCAGTGTTCGTGAACTACTTGTTTTATCATTCTCAAGGAGAGGATAGTCTCTAAAAATGCCTTATCTAGTGGAAGAAAAGTTTCTTTAGAACTGTCATGTTTTGCATTATACTGAGTTGCCTTGGGTGCAACAGAAACCTCTTCACTGGAAGTGTTTTTCTCTTTAGTTCTTTGTTCCAGGAAGTTATACATGTGTCAATATTATTCTTGTAAATGTCTTATGTATTTTTTTCAGTGGAACTTCCTTGGACCTTTATTCACATTAAAAATCCTACACTGCAAACTTCCCAAGGAATAAGGAACCAAAGAGGCAATACAATTAGAGGCAATAAAATTTCCAATAACTTTTTTTTGACCCCTCCTGTCTGCCTATTGGTGAAACAAACTCAATCTTTCTATACTTTTAGACTAAAAGCTTCTGTGTTACACCCTCACAAACTTGGTCAGCTTGGTTTATAGCCAAACACTGATAGACACATAGCTGCAGCAGTGAGAATGTTCTGCTGATGCCCCTGGAGCTGGCAGAATATAGCTTTACTTTTATTTACCAGGAGGAGGAAATCAATTTGACTTCTCCAAAGTACACTTCAAGAGGTAATTTCATCTCTAAAGTGATAAATAGTGCACTAAACATCATATAGAACATGCTTACTTTTCCTCTGTAGAACCCAGTAAAGGTACAAGTTTTAATTCTTATTTTAGCAGTTGACTTTAGATAGACTAGTATTTCTATAATTAAACTCTTTACATATTTTTACTCATTTACAAGATTATTTTTTTCTTTTTATCTGCCTGCTTTACTGAGGTTACTCTAATTTTAGAGGGAGAAACACATAAAGCTAGGTTTTTATTTCTCCTTTGCCTATTTGATGTATACCTGTAGAGGACACTTGCATGTCTTCTTCTCCAGGCCTCGCTGTCTCCATGAAGTCGGTACCACTGCTGACCTTTGCTACTGACTTAAGAGAATAAAAGGGCCAAAACACATGTTCACACTTATTAGTGAGTCAGGAGAGTAATGGCTAGGAGGCCTTTGTCCTTGCCTTACAATTTAGATAGGCTTAAGCTTATCAATAAAATAGGATTTATCATAGCAGACTTTGAGTCATTAACTTACTATATAAACCTTTTATTTTTGCTTTTTTAAAAGCACTATTTTTTGCCATGGCATTTGTATTTTTTACAATTATACCTTCAATTTGGCTGCTTTGTTATTGCACCTGAAAATCTTCTTTTATCATTTAGTACAATGTAATACAAATTTTGTGGAGTGCAGATAGGTGTAGATTTTGCTCATTCAATTCTCAGGTTTGCTTTTTTTGTTTGAGCATTTCTATCTCATCTTGTTGCTGCAATGTCTGTAATAAATAATACTTTTCAACCTTTTCACATGATGGGACTGAGCCAGTGTTCTTGGAACTGCCTGTACTCAGCAGGTACAGCACAAGCATATGGCTATTAAAATCTTGATATTTGGAATTTGTGCTTTTGGCTCATATTGCCTCTTTATTTTAGGCAAAGTCTATAGCTTGCAAGTGATATATATAATAGTACACATATAACTAGAGATTGGGAGATGAATTGATATTGTAATGATCGATGCACCCGATCTCCCTCTCTGACTTTAAAGAACCGCCCTATCCCTGATGCAAAATTGCTTGCAGAAGTTTCATCTTTTAATTCCTCACAGAAAGGTAGAATCTGAAAATAAAGGCAGTCCATAAAGCATACTGAACATAGCTTTTAAAGGGTTGATGAGCTCACATTTGACATATAACTACTTGTGGGAGGTAGTGGAAGAAATAGGAAAGAAAGCTTTGTTTCAGTCTTCTGTTATCATTAGGACATGGATTTTTAAAATATGTATAATAACCAGCTTCAAAGGATTTTTTTATTAGTATTTTAATCTTAGCACAAAAATACTGAGCTTTAATGATGATCCCAGGATACTCAATAGTCATCATAGGTCAGTGTGATGTTCTCTCAATTTGCCTTGGAAATTTGAAATGAGGCTTATTTAAGATATTGTGTCTTGGATATTTTAACTTTAATATTAATCTATTTTTGTTTCCCTGATTTTAATGTCAGTTGTTAGGGAAGTGTTGAGAAAATCTGTTTTCTTTAGGGGTCTTTCACATATTGACTAATGCTGGATGGATCACTTGATCTTTGCAAATCTCAGTACTGTCTATTAAAAATCAAAGTCAATATACAATTATTTAACATTCTTATTAGAGGTGCTATAAAATTAAAAATGTGGTATAAATTTAATTTGATTACTAAGAATATTTGCTTTGGTCATTCTCTGAGATAACAATTTGACCTTTTGTGAACCAATCTGATTCATCACTGATAAATATGACCATTTTATTTACATCCAGATGATTCTGTCAGTGGTCTACAATACAAACCTAATGTTCTGTTTGAAAGAGACTTTATCTAATAGATAGTGTTTTATATGGAGCATGACTAAAGTATTTAGTGAACCAGCTTGTTTTAGTTTAATAAGACAGAGTGCCTTTTTTGATTGCAAGGTGCCTATGGCACACTGTGGATATCACATAATAAATAATGTTTGAGACAGTATATCTAGAAAAGGCTAGGAAGAATTATTCTCCTCTTGACGTGAGAGGATTCCAGTAGAGGTTCCAGTGGTTTAGATGTAACCTTTCCTGCTTCTTTTCAGCTGGAATCCTTCATTTCATGTCTAAACTCTAAACAGAATTAATGTACCCTCCATGGACTAACTGTAGACTTTCTTCAGTTCCTCATGTTAATACATTACTTGTAATATATTTGTTTTGTCCAATGTATTTATTTTGTCCTTTAACCATTTTTTCCCATATTTTGCAGTATATGAGCTCAGTGCTTGTCTGCATTGTTTCCTTAGAATATATATTTAAATTATATAAAATGTTTAAATAACAATTTAAAAAATCTTACATGCAAAACAGTTTGGGGGTTTTACTCTTTTTATTGTCTGTTTCAATTTTTCCCCTTGGGACAAGTATGTAGGTAATAATTTGGGTTCATATTCCATACTCGTTTCCTTTTTTCTCTCCCACTATTCTAAGGGTCACTGTTTACTGTTCCTGTCTTAAGTGTAGGAGAAATGTCAGGAACTTTCCTGAGAACTGGGGAAAGATGTAGATTCTCACTGCTAAGTCTCTGAAAACTACTGGCATGTCATTCATAGGATGTCATAAATGACCTGCCAGTTTCAGTCCTGTAAGTAAAAATGTGATTCCATGTTTGTGTATCTTGTTTGAATTTTATGTTTGGTAATAACTAGAATCGCTTAGTTTCCTATTTCATCCCCCCTTCAAAAAGATATATGTTCTCAGCATAATAGACAGAATTACTGTTCCCTTCTATTAAAATGGATAAATGCCTTAATATCTCTTCATGTTTTAAACTCTACCTGGTTGTTGGATTTTTTGTTGTTTTTCCCCCATAGATAAAAATCCAAAAGTAAAAAACAAAACAAAACCCCCACATATAAAAGTAAAGCTAAAAAAAAAAGAGAAAGTCTGTGTTTATGAAGACTGAGATGATTTAGAAAACATAAAAATCTTAGTGTGACTTTATGAAGGCTGCTTGTGATTCAAATAATTTATTTTTAAGTCATTATTGCTTCAGTTAAGGTGCTGAGATCATTACTATTTAAAGTACATTTATGACTTTCATGGGATTTATTCACTTTAAAATATTTTGTTGTCAACCTATAAAAAGGGAATGCTTTTTTGGATTGAATGCATTCTGTTTGGACTGCTAGGATTATCATCATCTCGTCTTATTTAAGTTGTTTAAGGGGTCAAAAAGTCCCTCAATTTAAGAAGTTCTTTCATTTATGAATATTTTTAGATATGATATATAGGTTTTGGTATTTTTCCATCTCCCCATACTAAGAAAAGGTCCTATCTGCTTAGGAAAAATGATCATTAAACATATAAATTTTGGAGAGTGCACATTTTTCTTTTTGTCAAAATATGATAAAGGTTTTCAAATGTCCTTTGTCAAAGGGTGTTTAATGTCTTCATGTTCTGTGTTCTTTTTAAAGTATAATTCCTTTATCAATACAAACATCAAATGAATAGTGTGTTATAAAATTCCAAATAATATCCATGTTCACGTTCCATCCCAGATAAGCTAGAGTGAAATTGGCAACATATTAGTCTGTGATCTTACCAAGGTTAGCTGTGGCTTTGAGTTCATAATACTCAGATTTAGTATGGTAGATGTATTCTTTCTTCCAAAACTGCTATTGGGTGAAAAATCCAGCTGTATTCTCAGATGTCCAGTTACTAAGTGCCTTCTTCACTGTTTGAACAACCCAGAGAAAATAGAAGAGCAGAGCAATTTCCAGAATGCAAATCTGGATGACTTTTTTGTTGTTTCTCTGCTGCGTAATCAGTCACATAAAGGTTTGACTCCAAGTTTTCAACTATTTGGAATTTAATTTAGTGACTTTTAGGGAGTTCAGAATTTATATGATCAAGGGTTGTATGGGATTGTGGAAAGAAACACTGAGCCTGTAGAGCTTACTGTTACACCAGGACAGATCCTTTACAGCAGACTGTAATGTAGAAAAGGCAATACCATGTTTTTCTGTCAGGTGTTGCGTGAGGCATGATTAGGCCTGGCCCTAGAAGATCCTGCTAGTTAATTAATTGGGTTTTTTGCTACCTGAAATACTTTCATTTTCACAAGCTGTTTGTAGGTGTAGTGTGGCACTGCACTCTGCTATAGGCAGACTGCTAGATGCATTGTCTGTCTTCTGCATGCTTTGAGAACTCATCAGATGGTGAGAAGTCTAGATAGATGTGAGACAAAGCCACCAATTACAGTAGGTCTCTGCCTGATTTGACTGGAAAAGGAATGTTCTTTGTATGCAAATCATGGAAGCAGGTTGATGTATTGCACTATAGAGAATAAGATGTAGAAGGTTTTTCCTTTTCCAGAGGTTAGCTGCGTCTGTTGGGACCTTTGCCTGAAGCACTGCACCCTAGATTTCAGATGGAATATATCAAAACAATATGTAACTGCATCTTATTCAGTAGTATTATCCCCGAGTTTGGGGCTTGTAGATATTTTCACATTTGTTGATTTTGGGTTTGGTTTGGATGGTTGGTTAGATGTTTGTTTGTTTTTTTTCCCTGAAAGCAAATTAGACCTCTGGCAAGTAATAGCAGATATTAAGAGGCATGGTTTGCAAATAGTGGATTCATGGGATTATTGTCACTCTAAGTCTAAGGGTTCACTGGTCTGTGACCTGCCAGTGATTTACATTTGAATCTTTGCAGCCCTGAAGAGTATTAGTCTGGGGGTACAGAGGGTCTGCTGCCTGTTTCATCTTCTGTTTTCCCTTGCTTCTCAAATGGCGCCTCAATGAATGCAGCCTTTGAGATCAAAGTCTTGCTGGACTATTTTTATCACACAATAATACACTTCTGCGTGATAAATTACTCATTCAAGTAAACTTACTACCTGTGATTTGGATGGGGTTAGAAAAATTTGGTTGAGATTTTTATTTCTTTAAAGCTTTTGGAAGCCTGCAAATCCACTGCAATGTAAATTCTTCTTTCATATTTTAAGTAGCCTAGTACATGAGCTCAGTGCTTCTCAGCTTCTTATGATTATCTTTATTGTCCACTTAACAACATGTAAATCCAGTGAGAATTGATTGACTTTATTCTCTTTGTAGTGATTGTGATAACAAATTAACAGCTGCCCCCTACCCATGAGATACTGAAATGCAGTCTCCACGTAGTATCTTTTAAAGTGTTGCAGTTAGGCAATTAAACTGGTTTATGAAATAGATTAGACTATGATTAATGACATTCTATAGTAAAAAGTACTGAACCAAAATGCAATACCTTAAAATCTGCAGACCTGTGCACATGTATAATTAAGTGATGCAGAAAAAAAAAAAGAAATCAAGTAAAAAGATAATAATTTCCTTGCAGAAAATTTGTTCATAGGAATAAATTTAAAATGTGTAATAAAACTGTAAATATAGTCTAAACCACATTGTTTTACAAACAGAAGGAAATAACAGTTGTTTGTTAAAAGCATTTCACAGGTTGTATTTCACTTGTATGCCAGCAATTAAGAGGCTGTTTTATAGAAATTTCTGCTTTAATTATGTCATAAGTAATTAGATAATAAATTACACACATTACATTAGCAGTCACAGAAGAGACTGATTGGCTGTACACAATGTGTGTGTGTGTGTACTCTGATGGTCATCTTTACTGCATCCAATTTCAAAGTAAACTGTAAGTTACCCTGGCCTGACGTTAATAGGAAGTCAGGTAAATCAGGGTAAGGAAAGGAGGAGACTGCAGCTTTGACAGGATGAAAGTTATGTTTTGAAAACTGAATTTATGTGATACATTTATGCATTTAGTATATGTATGCAAAGGATCACATTGAGTATTTGTTAAATAGAAAAAAAGGACAAATGTATTGTAAAATGAAAAACGGCTAGTAAATCAATTGATTTCCTCACCTCCATCTCATTTTTGAGACAGTTCTTTCATTTTTTAATTTTTTTTCTCACATTTTTCAGTATCTTTTCTCTAAAAAAAAATAGCTGTTCAAGCAGAAGAATATGTATATATTGTGCATAGTAATTGAGATCAGAGCAAAATTTAGATGCAAATTATTTTTCATTGTGTCTTTAACAAGAGATATTTAAATCAAATTTACTCAGATACTGCCATCAAATTTACTGTGTGTAAAGTATTTTTCCACGTTAATGCACACATAGTGTTACACATTTGTAATATAGGTATAAAAACAGATAATATAAATGTGTTAATACAGCCATATTTGTGCCTCACAGCCTTAGTTTGCATGAGGAGTAATGTTTTTCCCCACATGAACATTTGTGTCATTTGTCTATACAAAATTATTAATAGGTGCCAGTTATCTATATTCAAGTATTGCCTGTGCCTAGTGCTTGTCTATAGATAGTTTGCCTTAATTAAATTTTTTCTCCCATTGTATGAGAAATATAACCCAGAGCACAGATGCTGGGAAACAATATGGTTTGCAAATACGTGGTTTAACAAGAAATATATGCAGTTTTCCTACTGAGCTGTGTATGTATGATCTAAATCCAGGCTCTTCACATTTAATAAGGACTATTCAATTGTACCTTCACCTGTATCTTGTAATTATAGGGATTTTTAGAATCTAAGTTGACTTTTATAACTGACCTGAGTTAGCGCCTATCAAACTTTTTGCCTCTGCTAACTGAAGTAATTGGAAACTTCTGTCTTGTCTCCACTTATTCCTGTATTTTTTTTTCCTCGCAGCAATAGTTACTTCTGGCTTCCTTGTGGCTATCTTGATTAAACACATATAACTACAAGTTTACCAAGAAGTAGATAGACTTATAAACTAAAGATATGAATCAGCTGGGGTGAATGTTAAATTCTAAGCCAGCCAACTACTGTTTAGTTGCAGTTAATTATATATTGCCTGCTACCTACAGCTTGATTTTACCTTATTCTGTTCTCTGATCCTTCTTAGGGACATAATGTTAGGCTCTGAGAGGAAGTTTTGAATTGAATTGTCAGAAGACTCAATTAGCATTAGAGAGCTATGGAGTCCTGTAGCATTGCTTATTAAGTTTGGAGACATCACAGAATCTCAAAATCAATTAGGTTGGAGAAGATTTCTGTCATCATCAAGTCCAACCAGTGATGTAACACCAGCTTATCAACCAGACCTTGACACTGAGTGCCACCTCCAGTCATTTCTTGAACACCACCAGGGATGGTTACTGCACCACTTCCCTGGACTGTTCATTCCAATGTTTAATTACTCTTTCTGTGAAGAAATTCCTTCTCATGTCCAGCCTAAACTTCCCCTGGCAAAGCTTGAGGCCATTTCCTTTTGTCCTGTACCTGGCTGCCTGGGAGAAGAGGCTGAATTCTCACCTCACTACAACCCTCTTTCAGGGAGTTTTAGAGAGCAGAAAGGCTCCCCTGAGCCTCCTTTTCGCTGGGCTCCCTCAGCTGCTCCACATAGGACTCACTCTCCAGACACTTCACCAGCTTTGTTGCCCTTCTCTGCACATGCTCTTTCTTGCGGTTAGGGGCCCACAGCTGAGCACAATACTTGTGTGTGGCCACCTATCCATCCACCCGTTAGGGAAACCACACTAAGAGAACTATGACCTTTTTGTAATCAAAATTTCTAATAATTATTATTTTTCATGACGTAGAGAGACATGGTTATATGAATGTTTTCTGTTTAACTGTCCTCCCTTTCTCATTTGAAAACAGTTTTCAAACAACATCTATGAGAGAATGTCCCTGAGAATTTCACTGAGTAGTTCTTGCTACACAAAATTCTATTTTATTAGTTAAGGATTAATTAATACAGAATGCTTCTGCTGCTGTATCTGTTGCAAAGCCAGGGGTTCAAAGTAACCATAACCCTTGGTGCTGTTAATTTGTTAGTTCATCTAGATAGACCAGGTGCATTTTGCAGAAGCCAGATTTCCCTCTCCATCATTTTTATTCCCCCACCCATATTTATTTTCTGTGTATTGGTTGATGATAGTATAAGTTTTATCTTTCATTTTACCCTAATTTTGTGATCTTGGAGTAAAAGCACATGTGCAAAACTGGTGCCAAGATGCACCATTAAAAATGCCCTTTTCAGTCTTTTCTTACTTCTATATATGTAACTAAATATAGACCGGATATGGAAGATATTTCTCAGACCAAAGTTATGTTATTTAGAGTACATAATATTGTTAAGAGGAGAAGTCTGGTTTCCAAGAAAGGTTGGAGAGTCCCTTGAAATAATTTTGTAACAGAGTGTGGGTTTTCTTCCTAGATTTTGAAATGAGAACATCTTTCATTTGTTCTGTGCATCAGACTTACTTTTGACGTGATTGCAGCTGGGGGATTCTAAGACATGATGGACCTGGGAGGAAGTGGGGGCTCCACTCATTGTGTCTGTAGAGAGTACAAATATATGCATGTCTTTGTGCATGGGTTTGGGTTTTTTTATTGGTTCTAAAATAAGCTGAATTGCAAAAAAATTATTTAAAGAGGCACTGCTGAATGAGTAGCTTCTGTAGTCTCTGCCTAAGCTGAAACTCTTCACTAGATACTCAGTGAAAGAGGACTGCTTCTACTTAAAAGTAAATCAAGTATTAGGCATTCTTATATAGCAGTCTATATTTATAGTACAGTAATGTGTGTGCATATAAAAGTATCTGTAATAGTAGTGATATATATTCAGATATTTGCTTAATTTACTTTTCTGTAAGTTTTTCTATTAAATCATATGTCTATGGGAATGGTGAGAAGGTCTTTTGTTGTTTTGTTTCATGGTGTTTTTTAGCTTTTTTAATTGTTGTGTTTAGTTAGATAGCATTATTAAAATATTCCTCCTTTTAGAAGCTATTTGGCTCCACCATCTTATCATGTGTTTATACCTAAAGCAAAATGGATGTTTTCAGAAAAAAAACTTTTAAGAAAAATTGTATTTATACCGTTTTTAGGAAAACATTTGGCCATAGCTTTGTGCCATTTTTTCCTTTTAAATTTTTTTATAGTGAAAAACACCATGAAGCTATACAGAACTGTCTGTAGGCGAAAATAAGAATAAATATGCTCTTATTTTCATGGACCTGAGACATTAATAGAGTTACCACAAGGGTTTAATTCATGTGTGTCTCCCCTTCCTTTCTATGGAGAACAGAGTAATTACCCCAGAATTTTAATTACAAATAGTGCAGGAGGGGGTGTTAGGGTTTAGTATCATTATTTTATTTGATGGTCATGAAAACTGAAAGGTGTTCATTTAGCCAAAACACATTCAGCTAGTTACACTTTCTTTTACCTCCTTCTTTCAAACTCTATAATTTTTCAATCCCACAGATTCTCACTTAAAACTTTAATTTTCAGAATATCAGAATATGGTAACTGTGATAGCAAAATTGGGGACTATTTGTGAGCATGAAAATATGAAATATAGAAATAGACAGTGTATTTTAAGAAAAGGACTAAAGACAGTCATATTTTCTGAGCACTTTACCTGCTTTCTTTGGGAACTGCAAACCTGTTGATATGAGTAACCATGAAGTTCCTCTTGCTGATGATCATACTCTCTCTTTTAGCCTCCCACAAAAGGATCACAAAGAGCTTTCAGCAAGAAAGAAATACCCCTTTTTTCAATGGTCATAATAAATCCTTGTTTTCCATGCCATAGAATTGAAATGGTTCTGATGATTCACCTTGATTCCACATCTTTCAAAAGAGTGGTCTCCTGCAGATGATATGTAGTTGATAACTTAAATTTTGTTCAGAATTGCTAAATGATTCCTGAGTTATTGAGATGCATACCTTGTAGAAATCAACTGTGGCAAAGATCCTCTGAAAACAAAATAAAACTCTTAGCCTTCTTTTGTCCTGTCAGTCCTATAGATAGATTATTTTTAAATGTGGTTTGCAGAGACTGATTTTCAGTGTCCTTACCAGTAATGCTGAAACATGATTTCATACTTGGATTTAAATCCTAAATTAATTTAGAAAATGTTTAGCATGCTGTTAAAATAATGTAAGCTGGCCAGCAATGTCAAAACATAAAAATCTCAATGTACTTCTAATATCCTGGGTTTAGTTTTTCCAAAGTTTCAATGAAAAGTGTTATTGACAAAGAAATGGCAAGTCCCTTAGCACATTTCTATTGGCTGTTCTTTCCTCTGAATTTAATTAAATGACATAACTAATGTATATAATTTTCTGCATTGATTCTTTTAGAAGAACATAATTGTGTATTCTAGCCATATTTATCTAAGTTTATACTGAAAACTGGGCACCGTTGATAGCTGCGATGCTTTGTAATGTTAACAGTGTATCTTCATCTTGAAAACTCATACTCCATTCAAAGGGTTATTTAAAAATACTCTTTAGTTTTCTCTTAGACTTGCAGGTACATGGCCATTAAAAAGCATTAAAAAATTAAAATAAAATTTAAAAAAGGAAGCATCAGTCTCCTGGAAGTCCATGGAAAATTGATTGCTAGGTTATAGGCTGTCCAAGATTTGTTATTAATATCTTAGCAAATCTCTTGTATGTGTTAGCCATAGCATTTATTTCAATGATTACATCTCATAAAGTGCAAGTTTTCTAGTTAAAATACAGCATGACATTCAGAGCAAGTTTATGACTGATCTGCTGCTGGGGAGTACCTGTAAAGCTCATGCATGCAGTCTTTAAAGGAGTCTCTGGAGGAGTGCAGAAATGTCCTATTCATTTATGTATTTGCCTTCTGAAGCTTTGTCAGGAAAGCAGCCAGTGCAAGGCTTCTTTGGACAATGAGTTAATGAGGAGCCAAACATCTATGGATCTGTGACTGGGAAAGCATAAAAAAAAGGGATGCACCCACTTTGCCTCCCTGTCTGTCAAGAAGATCCATTAACTTTTGAAACTGGAGTGGCTTTTACGAGTTCAGAAGTTAGATCCTGTCTAATTTTAAACAGTGGGAATTTTAGTGATACCATCAGTGATGCATATTTGGTTTTAAAATAATATTCATTATCTACATTTTATGTCAATTATTTTATATTGAGAAGTGTTTTTTTCAGCAATTCCAGTAATGAAATTACATTATATGGTTTCTTTCAGTTAGAAGTATCCCAAATTGCTATACTTAATAGTTCTGTAAATATTCATGCATTTTTAAAATCCATCCTTGGCTCTGTGAAGTATTGGCAGGTATTCATAGGACACCATGCAACAAATTATGTAAGAAAGATGGAAAAAAAGGGAAATTTTAGATAGGGGGAGGGGAAACTTTGATGATTTTAAAGAGAGAATAGGGTTAACATTCGATCATCATTGAAGGCTTTAGACAGTACTGGATGGAACTGTTAGTATTTATGCTTTCTGTCTTTTTAAAAATGTTTCATCTGAACAATAGCACAGCCAATATGGATGTCTAATTTTCTATGTATACTGCATTCTCTGCAACTGAGTGAAAATCTATTAATTTTTTCTCTTGTGTAATTTAGTATGTAACCAGCTCATTTTTTCTTTTTTAATTATAAAAAAGTGAAAAGTATAAATGAAGCTTCTCAAAATACATTGCACTTCTTTGCAAATGTAATTTGAAGCTCATGAAACATTAATGCATAAAATATGGAATGTTGTTTTTATTCTACTGAGAAAAAAAATAGAAAAGTTAAGTTTCTTCTCTATGTTATTAAAACTATGTATCATAGAGAATTCATGTAGGAGTTGGTTTACTCCATTCCCACGGTTTTGAGTCATGTTTTCTTGAGGGATACTTATGAAACTATTCAGATTTTTATGTGCACATATGTGAGTGTAAAATTTTAATAATACTTTCTTCAGGACTAGATAATCTTATAAAATCAGCCACCCGTATAGCCAACATTGTTTTAGCAATTTTTCTTTCTGTGTGCACAATTTGGGTATGCACACATTCTGCTTTTGAGAGAAAATGCCTTTCTATTTATGAGTTAGTGCCTACATACACTGGTGACAGAAGGGCAACTAAAACAAGCACCAGAGAATATTTTTCTTGTGTCTTTAAACATGATTTGCTAGTTCCTTGCTGTGAGAAATTTGCATTCCAAATTACATCTTTAGTTAAAAGCATGAAAGAAAAATCTTGATGTTCATACTTTAAAGTGGGCAGAATTGTAATTAGGTAGTTACTAAAAGAAGTGGGAGTGACTTTTTTAAGTGCCTCAAAGAGTCAAGGTTTAATATCAAATGCTAATTGAAAAATAGTATTGATTTAAGCCAAAAGAGCAATTTGTGCAAAACATCCTTACACAGTCTTATCTCTAGTAAATATTTCTCCTGCTTAGTTCAGACTCTCTAAGCCTTGTGATTTCAGATGTAAATTGTTCCTGGGTATTTAAGTGCAAGTTAGCTTTCTATTGCACAGTAGTTTTTGTGACTGAAATGAAATCATAAATGCAACCTCAGCTGAGAGTGCAGGTCTAAGACCTAGAGAAAAATAAACACTTATGATAAACAGTAGTGTCGGTATCAGACTAAAATCCTCCTGCAGTGTGTACCAGGAGATAAAACCAAACATCTTAGAGTTGGGTTTTTGTTTTGGTTTGGTATTTGCTCTGTCACTTTATTATATCTGTAATAATCTAGTGTGATTTGAGACAAAACTCAGAGTTGCAATATTTTTTCAATGGATTAAGTTTACCTTGAATTGTCTTGAAAGATACTGTATTTATGAGGTGAGAAATAACACAAAGAGGCAACATAGGGAAGTAGCAAAATTATATTAATCTTGGAATAATTGCAGGCAACATTTATGAAGGAAATACTCCAAGTATATGTACTGCTTGTAATGAGAAGAAAATCTTATTAATATAAACATGACTAGAAAAAGAAAAAGTGCATTATGTTGAGGAACAAAGTAGCAGTTAATCTCTTCCTGTAATCCATTGCACTTGTTCACACAGTATTTCAGTTTCAGACATTCTTTTGTAGAAAGAGAGAAACTGAGTTGGAATGACATTTACAGAATTTAAACATGGTCAGGAAAGATGACAATTTATGGTCTAGGTTTATTTACCTGATGATCTAGCTAAATTTACAAAGAACCTGATGATCTAGCTAAATTTGCTTTTTATGGATATGTGCCTATTTTTGTAAATAAGTATTAAGCAGACTATTAGAAAAATGCCTCTAAAAGATGTCTCTGTTCCTTCTAAGAATTTTCTCTGAAGCCAAAATGTATAATCTGGAACTGAGCAACCAGGAATTTGTTCAGGACACCTCTGAAAAAGTAAATTCATGTTTCAGCATGTACATCAATCCATTATGGAATCCAGTCCAGAGGTACTGAAAATATTGAGAGAAATTCCAGTAGCTTCCTTGAGGCTATGTATGTGCAATAAGCAGAGATTTGCTGTGCAAGGCTACTGTTGGAAGCTGAGCTCAAGTCTGACATGAGCAAACATCTGTCCAGAGCAGCCTTGCATGGCTGCCTGCTGTATAGGTGGGATGACTCGTGACCTTTCAGTAGCTTGTGCTGCCTTCAGCTTGTGGTTCTTGGTGGCTCTGTAGCCAGGGGCTTTCCAGGAGTTGCCTGATACAACAGAGCTTGGCTGTGAATTCTAAGTGCATGCAGGCATCACCTTGCCTGTAATGAACTTAGTTGTCTTTTTGCTTGATTTCAGGAGAACTCCTGTCAGGAGTTCAACACATCTTCAGTTGATCCTGATTTTCTCACAGATTTTCGTTATAGTACCACTCCACTTTAGGAAGGATTGTATGGGACTACTCACAAGCCTAGTTGTAGCAGTGTGTTTATCTTGCCACACAAAAAAAAACCCCATCCTAGGTGATCCTATTCGTCACTGACTGCTCTCTGCAGGAATTGGTGTTTTCAGAACACCTTCTCACCAAGTCTAAGCCTGTAGTCATATGAGCAGCTAAAATAGCATGAAATTTTCAGACATAGAATCCAGAGGCCAGAGGGAGTTTTAAAGAGTTTAAAACTATTGAGGAGCAAGAAGACAGGAAAAAAAAAAAAAAAAAAGGAAAATAAGAATATATGAAATAGAATGTAGTAATTTACACTTTAAGGAAGTGCAGTTATTTGCTTTAGAGACTAAAATGTAGAATTGTGACAAATTAGGATGAATTTGTTAGATTAGATGGAATCTTTTCTGTAAAGTGTTTTTCTGTTAAGAAAAAATAAACCAGTATTAGACAAGTAGTTGAAAGATTTAATAGAAGGAAAAAGAACAATTGTTACAAGAAATTAATGAGATGAGTTATAAAAAAATGCACTGTTGAAAATAAAAGAAGAAAAAGGAAACCTGAATAATAGATAAAAAAGAGCTTTGGTTCATTAATCTCTGTGCAATCTCTTAGAAAAACTTCACAGAAGTGGAATAAAGAGAGGCTGATGCATTTAAATACTTCCACTGTTGAGTTGTTTGTTTTGTTTTTTCCAAGTTTTGATGCTATTTTGTATAATCAGTAATATTTCTCTTCTGGTATAATTTAGTGCAGGCATGTGTCATGCCACCAGGTGAAATTTGAAACCAAAAACCATGTTTTTCAACCCTCTTAACTTACCGTTACTCTAATTGGTGTAACAGCCATATCAAGTGCTAATTCTTGCTATCTAGCCTGCATTTCATCCTTCCACTACATTTATCAGTGTAGACTTTCTATTAGCTGGGTGGAATGTATGGTGTGAGTTTCTGGTTGCCATCCCCACAATACTAGAGACTGCGAGAGGTGGAATATAACCAGACCAAATATTGTCAGAGAGAAGAAATAAAGCAGTAGAAAAGTGAAGGGGTGGAATGGGTGAAATTTTGCAATGGGTTGTTGGAAGTCTCTACATGAGAGGAGTGGGAATGAGAATTGGCAGGACATGGGTAGTACTGCAGATTTGGTCATGGTTTGTCTTCCCATGAAACTATTTAGCATTTATTCATGTGTATTCAGAGCTGCTCAGTGCAGATGATCTCAGTGCAGCACTGGGGAGGATGAGAGTGGCAGGGCATAATCACCAAACATCTGGCATTCCACAGCAGATGCTATTCTGCTCACTTAACTGAGCCAGGACTTTCAGTTTGGTAAATCAGAGGACTTTTAGGCAATTCTGACATGATATATGAATGCAGCATGGGCTTATGCAAGCGGATTTTCAATAAATGGGAAAGGTTTAGGAAATTAGCTGATACAGATTTAGGAGTCTAGGATTTATATGAGCCACTCATGTGGTGAAAGTTGAAAGCAGTTTGAATTGTGTCTCTGGACACAGTGGTTGAGATCCCTTAAGTACCAGGCCTCTTCATCTGAAGGGCAGAGTTGCATCAAATCTTTGCAGATTTCTTTGGGAACTGAGGGCAGCAAACTGCTCTCCAGTTGGAGCCTTTCTTACGGCCCAGGTTTCTTAGACTTTTGTCAAGGCTTTTAAAGACACAGTCTTGTTTCACTGAAAACATATGCAGAGAAATTACTTTGTTTCTATTATATTTGTTATAGTTGGATGACTTTTGGGGGAAGTATTATATTTGTTGAACCTGATTTTGAACTTGCTTATGCTAATGCAAATAGAATGAGAGTGATGCCTGTGGAAGAAAGTAATTTGCTTTCTGTGTAAGCAAATGTCATAATTGCAATCCTTCATTTTTATGAAACTTATTTGACATGAAATAAAGGTTGAGTTACTTCCCTTTTTACTTCCTATAGCATTTAAACAAAATAAATTACACATGTGCTTATTCTTATGCATATGTAAGCATATGTTAATAATTGCTTCAGATACTCAATCCCCTTTTTGCAGCACAAGTTTGGATATAGCCAGGAGCATACACACAAACCTGGAAACCTAATCTTCCTGCGTAGTGAAAGATACCTTTATTGGATAGCTCAGAGCACTTATTTTGGGTAGCAGTTTCTCACTTCTGCATCCCAATCAGTTTCTGAACCCGTTATCTGTAAAAGGAAAATAAGTGCACTGTCCAATTTCCCTGACAGACAAGGAGTTAAGTACTTTTTTCAAAAATGGTGGTCACGCAGGTAACAAAACCAAACAGATAATATTTGATTTTTCATTTTCTGAATTCTTTTGTATAATTTTCTACCTTTTTACTTAGTGACCATATGGGTTTTAGGCTTCAACAGGAAAGAAAAAAAAAATATTTGCACTATTTATTTTCTACCGGCACCTCCGCTGTGATCAATCTAATATATTAGATACTGTGTTATTATACAGCACAAGCAGTGTTTGCCATAAAGACTTGATATTCCAATATACAAACAAGGGAAAGATTTAATGAATAAAAGAAATAGATGGAGAATTACCAACTGGTAGCAAGATTAATATTCCTAAACAAAAAAAAAAATCTTAAATATATTCTGCTTTTAAAAACAATTATCTAAAATTTTAAATGAAATTTTAAATTAGCTGTCACAAATACAAGAATGTTACAGCTAAATATCTCAAAATAATACAAATGTTGCTCTTCATTTCAAGAAGAGCAGGATTGCTTACATTTTAAATAAAATGAGTACAGATGTATTTATGTTTTGTTCAAACTGAATTTTCACTGGAATGTAATGTTTTTGTCCTAATATAAAATAGAGGCATACTGTCTTATTATTTAATACATATATATTTTTAAAAGATATCCTGTATGTAAATACATGAAGTATTCACCGTGGCAGGGGTTGTATTTGAAAGGACATTATTGGTATATTCCTAAACTAATACCATTTAAGAGAGTTGCCAATGAAAGAAACAATAGTCTGTTTCTAAATCAGATATTTAGAAAAGGGTATCTTTATTTCTGGAGCAGACAAACGTATATTAATCCAGCATATTAAATTTTATGGGTTTTTTTTTTCAAAATGCATAATTTTTGTATTGCTTGTAATGCTAAATAGAAAACCATGTCTGAACAAGGTGGGAGTGTGTGAGTAAGGAGAAGGAGATCATTCTTTATCTTTCCTCTGATGAGACAGATAATTTTGTCGAACAACTAGAGCTGTTAGTGGTAACCTAATGAACGTTTGTGTATCAAGTGAGAAAAGTACCAGTTTCACGTTGCGAAAATCTTTCTTGTTGCATAGAGGAGACTTCCTTTTTAATTTTGTGCCGGAATTAAGCCATTGCTTTATTTTACTACACCCATCCTTTAGAATAATCCTGGCTATATAACAGTGACCTGGATTTTCATATGTTGCATATGTAACTATAATATTACAGGTGCAACAATACTGCCCTGACATTAAATATCCTATTTACTTCTGAAATCACGTGTATGGTTATGAGAGTGTATTTTTGTACCTTCTTATGTTTTTAGGTTTTTTTCACTTCAGTTTACTTAAGCACTTATGCCTGACTTGATCAGAACTATGCACATTGCTTACTGAAGTCTCCCACAGAACCTGTTAGTGTGTCTTAAAGCAGTGGAGGCAAGTAAATGTTTTCTACAGTATGCAGCACAAAACCATAATAATGAGAGCTGTGCAGGGCTGCATTTTTAGTGTTAACAAAATAAACAAAACAAAACAAAACAAAACAAAAAACAAATAAAACAAAACAACCAAAAACAAAACACACCCAAAACCAAAACCAAACAAGCAAACCCCCCCAAAAATTTTGCAAAAATCTGGACAATTCTTCTATTTAGCAATTAGTTAATGTATATTGTATTTAGAACTGAAATAGCTAACCAAAACTAAGGGTTGTTTCTTTCTTTTTATGACAGCAAAACTAAAAAAGGTTACCTTAAAATTACCAAATACCTTGAACTACATTTAAAATTACGAGGAGGTGTTCTGACTTAAAACTAGGTCTGCCTACAAACATATATAAAATGTGTCATTATGTATTTAAGATTATATACAGTGATTTTTTTATAGGATTATTTAATATATGTGTGGACTAATTTTTTTTTCAATAGCCTTCTTTCACCTTACCTTTAGAATAAGTCAGCAGCTGATAATTTTTTATTTATTCTATAGAACATGTTCTGTGTTGATGCCAACAAAATTCTGAATTAAAAATTATGTATATAATTTAAAACAATCCAGTGCAAAATACAGTATATTATTATTTCTAATGTACATGTTGTGTAAGTGGAAAATATAAGTGTTTCTCAAGTTTCTAGTATGCTGGATTCTCAAAGATACGATTTTCATGCTAACATAACCACTGGAAATATCTAAGCTTTTTCTAGCTTTAAAAACTTATTTGTAGGGCATGCATACTGGTTTGCAATTAGTTTGACTTTTTAATGAGGCAGTAAAAAGAGACTATTACTAATAACATTTAATTGTATTTTATATTGTTTTGTTGCTAAGACTTTAGAGAGAATTTTGGTGAAAGGACTGAAAAGTGTTGCCCCTACACATATTCCACAAAATTGAGATGAATGTGTATCTGAGCACAAAGCTACTAAAAGCAATGCTTTTGTAAAATAAAACACTTTATTAATTCAATGTCCTAAATTGTACAGTACATTAAAACTTTGGGACACATTTGTAAAATA